>NC_085929.1:54077526-54395987 GCF_028885655.2 Pongo abelii | reverse complement strand
TTGTTCCTTGCGGTGTCATTTGAGTTCATCTTCTATTCCCCATGCTTTTGTAAATGGAAGGTAGAACCTTGAGTGGTTTAAGGTGTAATGTTTTGAGCAAGAATACTTTAAATATGATACTTTAGAATCTTTAAAATACTTTAAATATGATACTAAAGAGTACTTTAAATATGAACACTTTAAATATGATACACACTCATCACACTGGGGACACACTTTATGGTTGTCCTATCCTTAGGGACAATTAGGGAATATAGGTGGTAGCAATTTAATTTGTCCATTGTCAAATTCTCTACCCATCATTCATCTAATGAATGTATCCATTGATGATCATTGCCCAGGTCAATCAATTCCTTTGGGTTGGCAAAACAGTGATTTTTAAGATATCTATAACTCTTCTAAACTTAACGGCTTATAGTTTTTAATGGATAAAACTTAAAAAGACCCTAATATGTACTTAGTGATATCTCTGTACAGTAACATTATTATTATTATTATTTTGAGACAGAGTCTCGCTCTGTCTCCCAGGCTGGAGTGCAGTGGCGCAATCTCGGCTCACTGCAACTGCCACCTTCCAGGTTCAAGCAATTCTCCTGCCTCAGCCTCCTGAGTAGCTGGGATTACAGGCATATGCCACCACGCCTGGCTAATTTTGTATTTTTAGTAGAGACAGGGTTTCACCATGTTGGTCAGGATGGTCTCGAATTCCTGACCTCATGATCAACCTGCCTCGGTCTCCCAAAGTGCTGGGATTATACGCGTGAGCCACCGCGCCTGGCCTTAACTGATTTTTATGTGCAATGGAGGGAGGAGACTGGGTCTTTCTAAGGGTTTTCATTTTTTATAAAAGAGGGTGGATGCCAAGTTAGTTCAACTCCATCCATTGCTTACTGAGATTTGACTCGTGCAGGGCTCTTTGATTTGTGCCTGGAGACCTGAGCTACCTCTGCCTTCAAGAAGTTCAGCATCAGGAGAGGAGGAATAACAAATACAGTTCCATTGTACTCAACAATGTGTATCAGAGCCATATGAGATGCAAGCTTAGCATAAGAGCAGATATGATCAGACAAGCCTCCACAGAACAGGACAATTTAACAAAAGATGGGACATAGCAGTTTACCCTTGAAGGATAAGTTCTATTTCCACATGGATGTGGGTTGGAATACAGAGATCTCCTGGAAGGGCAGAACAGTAGAAAGGCCATAGATGTGAGGCGGCTCCCCATGGCTGGGGAACTCTTAAGTGGCCAGGCACGTGGAGCAGGATACAGTAATCATCTAATTAATTATCCAAACCAGGACCTGCTGAGACTAAAAGGAGCCATAACCCCAGCGGACCTGGAAATGAGGTTCCCCAAACATACGGCTCAAAGTAGGGAGGGTGGAGAATGGAACTGGAGCCGTGAGTGGGAACCCCTGCAGGACCCAGGACGTTAAGAAGACGGGTCGGCAGGTGTTGGCGTTCACTTGGTGCGTTCAGCAGAATAATTCCCTAAGGAGGCCCATGCCCTACTCCTCAGAAGCTGCAAATGGGTCGGTTTCATAACAGGGCAAAGGGGAGCTGACGTTGTAGGAATTAAGGCTGCTAATCAACTGACTGAAATAGGCAGATTATCCTGGATTCCCTGGAGGTGGAGGCAACATAATCCAGGGGTCTCAAAAGAGGAGAGAGGAAGAGGAGAAAGTCCGAGGGAGACAGGACAACAGAAGCAAGGTCACCGTGAAGCACGGTGAAAAAGATTCAACCTGTCTTGCTGGCTTTGGAGATAGAGGTGGATGCTGCAAGCCAAGGAATGTGGGCAGCCTCTAAGACGGGAAACAGCAAGGAAACAGACTTCTCTCAATGGCTTTAGAGAGGCAGGCAGCCCTGATGATGCTTGAGACTCTATCAGACCTCTGACTGTAGAGCTATAAGCTAATAAATTTGTGTTGTTTTGCTCCACTAAATTTGGGGTAATTTGTAAAAGCAGCAACAGAGAACTAATGCAATGGGCTCTGGTAGCGAGAGGGGTAGAGTGAATCTCAGATTTCAGTTTTGGAAAGCAGGGTTTGTCCTGGGACCATTCATTGATAAACAATAAACACAATTGGGTTCAAGGACAAAGATGTATTCAATTTTGTAGATGAAATTATCCAACTCTTCAGTAGCCATGGATGGTGGCAGTCCTGAGGTCAATAGTATAGCCAGGCTGGGCACGGTGACTCATGCCTGTGATCCCAGCACTTTGGAAAGCTGAAGTGGGAGGATAGCTTTAGCCCAGGAGTTCAAGACCAGACTGAGCAACATAGTAAGCCCTGTCTCTAAAAAATAAAATAAATAAACAGAGCCAGGAGTGGCTGTGTGCATTTATAGTCCCAGCTACTTGAGAGGCTGAGGTGGGAGGATCACTCAAGCCCAGGAGCTGGAGGTTGCAGTGAGCTGAGATGGCACCACTGCAACTCCAACCTGGGCAACAGAGCGAGACTCTGTCTCAAAAAATATATATACTACAGGCAAAGATCAATTGGCTGGTCTACATGCTATGCAGCACATCGTGGAATGAGAAAACTCCTCGGAACCAGCCTAACTCACAGTGAGAAGTGTTATGAGTATTTGAAATCCCTTAGGTTATGAGATGTCTGGGTTCTTTTCCCTGACTATGCCCAGGGATCTTGTCCCATTGGTTGGTATTTCACAAAATAAATAACCACCAAATAGGTTACAGTAACTCCATGTGATAACTACAGTGTACATTTATTGTTTGTACGTGCAAAGCAAAACAATGATCTCCTCTTTCAGAAGGCTTTGTTCAAACTGTGAATTTACAGAGAAGACTGCTCTCTCTGACCTCAAGATTGTCACATTACTAACCCAGGGTAATTACAGAAATCCATGCTTGCCAGAGGTTTGTTCTGGAAGTGGACACATGAGCCCTTAGAGACCTGGGATGGTATAAACTTACTGGGCCGCAGAGTTATTAGGGTGTAATCCCAGAGTCTCCAGGCTTCATGTCTCTGTATGTGGTACAAGTTGTTGTATCAATCAGTTCAGGCTAATTTTCTTTAATTTTATTTTATTATTATTATTTTTTTTTTTTTGAGACAGAGTCTCGCTCTGTTTCCCAGGCTGGAGTGCCGTGGCACAATCTCGACTCACTGCAAGCTCCGCCTCCCGGGTTGACACCATTCTCCTGCCTCAGCCTCCCAAGTAACCGGGACCACAGGTACCCGCCACCATGCTCGGCTAATTTTTTTGTATTTTCAGTAAAGATGGGGTTTCACCGTGTTAGCCAGGATGGTGTTGATCTCCTGACCTTGTGATCCACCTGCTTCGGCCTCCCAATGTGCTGGAATTACAGGTGTGAGCCACGGCGCCTGGCCTATTATTATTTTTTAAGTTCTGGGATACATATGCGGGATCTGCAGTTTTGTTACACAGGTAAACGTGTGCCATGGTGGTTTGTTGCACCTGTCAACCCATCACCTAGGTATTAAGCCCAGCATGCATTAGCTCTTTTCCTTAATGTTCTCCCCACCAAGCCCCTCCCCAACAGGCCCCAGTGAGTTTTGTTCCCCTCCCTGTGTGCATGTGTTCTCACTGTCCAGCTCCCAATTATAAGTGAGAACATGCAGTGTTCAGGCTAATTTTTTTTTAAGTTTTACTTTAAGTTCCAGGATACATGTGCAGAACATGCAGTTTTATATAGGTATACATGTGCCATGGTGGTTTGCTGCACCTTTGAACCCGTCATTGCGGTTTTAAGCCCCACATGCATTAGGTATTTGCCCTAATGCTCTCCCTCCCCTTGCCCCCAACCCTCTGATAGGCCCTGGTGTGTGTTCTTCCCTGCAACTTCAGGAAAGTCTCAGGATACAAAACCAATGTGCAAAAATCACAAACATTCCTATACACCAACAATAGACAAACAGCAAAATCATGAGTGAACTCCCATTCACAATTGCTACAGACGGAATAAAATATCTAGGAATCCAACTTACAAGGGATGTGAAGGACCTCTTCAAGGGGAACTACAAACCACTGCTCAAGGAAATTCTAAGAGAGGACACAAACCAATGTAAAAACATTCCATCCTCATGGATGGGAAGAATCCATATCATGAAAATGGCCATACTGCCCAAAATAATTTATAGATTCAATGCTATTCCCATCAAACTACCACTGACATTCTTCACAGAATTAGAAAAAAATACTTTAAATTTCATATGGAAGCAAAAAAGAGCCCGTATAGCAAAGACAATCCTAAGCAAAAAGAACAGGCTATTTTATTTTTATTTTATTTATTTATTTTTTGAGATGGAATCTTGCTCTGTTGCCCAGGCTGGAGTTCAGTGGCACGATCTCAGCTCACTGCAATCTCTGCCTCTTGGGTTCAAGAGATTTCCGGCTAATTTTGGTATTTTTAGTAGAGACACGATTTCACCACGTTGGCCAGGCTTGTCTCGAACTCCTGACCTCAAGTGATCTGCTCACCTCAGCCTCCCAAAGTGCTAAAATTACAGGAGTGAGCCACCGCATCTGGCCAAGAACAGGCTAATTTTTAATTGCATTAACAATCTTCGAGTGTCAATGGCTTTGGATAGAAAACCTTTGTTTCTTATGTTACAGGTCAGCTGCAGGGTTGCTGCTCCGGGTGCTCCCTCATCCTGGGATTCTAGCAGAAAGAAGAGTCTCTGTCTGAAGGATCCATGAGCCAGGACGGTGGAGAACAAGGCAGGCACAGTCAGTGCCTCCCAAGGCTCCTGTCAGAGGCCAAGGGAGTCAGTGCTGCCACATTCCATGGGCCAGACAAGTCTTGATAAGCTGATGTCATCGGGTGAGGAAGAGAGGAGCTGGGAGCGCTGTTACCACCTGGGTCTGTTGATGAGACCCGGAACGGGTGAGGGAGAGAAGGCATCGCAATGGTGCTGATGTTCTGGGTTCCAGATACGACAGGTGAGGGAGAGAAGGCATCACGGTGGTGCTGACGTTCTGGGTTCCAGATACTCCTGAATGCTGAGTGTATGGTGGATCCCAGGTGACTGCTTCATTTTACAGAAGGGGAGTTGGGTTGGATTTCCATCCTTGGTATTGTAAAACATCCTCACTGGTTTGCATTTAATTCCTTTGACGAGCATGCTTGCTATGGAAGCTGAAATCCAGGATGGGCTCATGTGAATAAGACCTTAACTTCACGACATCCACTTTCTTCTGGCAGTCAGATCACCTGTCTGATATGATTATTCAAAAATCCTGATAGAATTTCTTCATAGGCTTTTTATTTGAATCAGAACATAAATGAAGCTGTACAAATCTGAAGTTTATAGCTCACTGATTTTTTATAAAGGGGAATGTGTCAAGTCAGATGATAAAAAATTAAATGTTACTGTCCTTCCATAAGCCTTCCTCATGATTCTCTCAGGGTTAATACCGTTGAACTTTCCGTAAATGATATGGTGCATACACAACTTTGTATTTGTAAAGTCCATTTGTTTGTTGTGTTTAGCCATATTTTGTTCTTTGTGTTGCTGTATATTTTGTTGTATCATATATAATATTGTATGATATGAATATGCCACAGTTCATGTATCCAGCCTACTGTCAGTGGACATTGGGTACATTCTTATTTCTAGGCTTTTACAATGAAAGCTTCTTTTCTCCTTCTGCTGTGCGTGTATTCACACTTCTGTTGAGTACAGATCCAGAAGTAGGAACGCTGGGTCAGCGGCCCCTGAGAGTCTGCACTTGAGGATGAGTCTGTCTCTTATTTCTGTAACTTTTTGATTCACATACTTTGATAGTATATGAAGTGGATTGCTCTGTTATTGATAATTGTTTTATCTATCTATTGAATTGAGCTTTGGGTGGTTATGAAATGCCTCTCTTCCTCTAATGTCGCTCACCACCTGCAGTCCGCAGTGTCTGATATTAGTTCAGCTGTGGAAGCTTTTCTTCAGTTAGTGATGGCATGGGGGTACTTTTGGTATCATTTTACCTTCACCTTTCTTTGCTCCATTTCAGTTTAATTTCTGCTATGTTGTTGCTATCTGAGATTTCTGAATCCTATGTGATCATCTTTGCTTCTTATTTGGAGTATGTAGTTAATTTTCATTTAATGCATTAGATTGAACCATGTGGAATTGCAATATTAGATTTTTTGAACAAAAAAAGATAATTTCATATGCTTCAACCTAGTAATTACTACATATTTGGTTTAAAGCTATAGTCTTATCTTTTGCTTTCTATCTGTTCCTGGCTTTTTCCTTTTTCCTTCTCTACTTGGTTTATTTTTTAATTCAGTATGTTTTATTATTCCATTTTCTTTGCTATTAGTTTGTTACATATCTATTTATTATTATTTTAGTGACTAAAATAGATATAATAGAAACCATTGGTATATTACTACCAACCTTACATTAGTAGTTTTACCACCTCCTGAACAACACAAGGTCTTACAACACTCAGGTTCATTCACTGGCCTGCCTTCTGTGGGGTTTAGCCTAGATTATCATTCCTAATTCTTCACTAATTCTTCAATCCTTCCTTAACAGGATTTTAATTCATGCCATTTGCTACATAACCTTGTAATTCCTCCTACTTGAAGGGGAGGAGTATATTTCACCATGCCATCATGTTTGGTTCAGCTCATGATCTGTTTTGGAAATTACATGTGAGAATGAGACAGGGGACCCACACATACTCAACACTCTATGAGACAATGTATTAGTCCATTTTCATGCGTCTATAAAGAAATACCTAAGACTGGGCAATTTATAAAGGAAAGAGGTTTAAATGACTCACAGTTTCACATGGCTAGGGAGGCCTCAGGAAACTTACAATCATGGCAGAAGGCGAAGGGGAAGCAAGCACCTTCTTCACAAGGCAGCAGGAGAGAGAAGGGCATGTGAAGGAGGAACTTCACACATAAAGCCAACTGATCTCATGAGAACTCACTCACTATCATGAGAACAGCATGCAGAAAACCAGCCCCATGATCAAATCACCTCCCACCCGGTCCCTCCCTCGACACGTGGGGATTATGAGGATTACAATTCGAGAGAGATTTGGGTAGGAACATGGAGCCAGACCATATCAGACAGCAAGCGCTGTCCATCGTCCTCTGTTCCTTATCCATTTGCCATGTGTGGCACATGCTCCAACCATCCCAGGAGTCCAAGGAGAATTGACAAGTGAAGAATGGCCTGGGGCCACACCAGGCAATGTCCAGCTGTGCTCAATCTGCTGATTAATCTTGATTCTGGATCTCAGTTTTCATTTCTGTCATTTCCATTTGGATGTTTCTATAGTTTTCATCTACCTGGTGAAATTTCCAGCTTGCTTCTACCTCTCTACGAGGTCCTTTAACACAGCTGCCATAGGCATATTAAAGGGCCTTATTTATTAGATGATGCTACCATCCAGGCCCTCTCTGGACATTTCATGGCCATTTTTCCTCAAGACCATGGGTCTCCTTTTCTTATTTCTTCTTCATGTGTCATGTCAAATTTATCTTATTCTGGAGACCGTTTTAAAAAAAAAGTAGACCAAAGTAAATAATGTTTAGCTCCAGAAGAAAGCATACCCTGCTCCTGCCCAACCATGGTGTGTGGAGTTGGTGTGGGGAGAATCCATCCACTCAGTAGTTGAGTTGGGCCTGGGCTTTAGATTGAGTTCATCATTTGACTGGAACATTTTGAGGGTGAGATCAGGACCTCTCCTTTAGCATGTCCTGCGATCTGAGCACCAGTGAGATTCTAGGGCTCTCCTTGTGCCTTGGGGCCCAGATATCAACTTTCCAAATCATAGGAATCTCTTTTCCTGCTTTTCAACCAATCTGCCAGCTTTGTGGATTGCTAGGAAATGCTTTTTCCCCTCCAGTCCTGTCCCCAGCTTTCTGCACCTCAAAAGATGTGTCTGCAACCTTCTTCCAGTTTCAGTCTGCTCCTGCCTTGAAGCAGTTCCTGGCAAGGCTCCTGCCCTGTTCTAGATTTTGATGGCTTTGGCATTGCATTAAGCAAAAGCATGCAGACCAGCATACCACACAGAGACCACATCCCACATTGCAACACGACAGCTCCCATTTAAGCAGCTCAACTCCTGAATTATTTGTGAACTATTGAGAAACATCATCATACTCTTAATATTCTGCAAATACCATGCACTGTCCCTAGTGTGAATGCCTCAGAGCTTGCAAGACTTGGAAATATATGAATATATGATTTGAGAAGAGAGCAAGCTCAAAAGGCCATTTAGCCCATTAGAATGCATTTGACTTTAATATTCAATTCCCTCTAGATATTATTTATTTCCTGAGTGAGCCTAGCATTTTGACTCAATATTGGTTTTCCCCTCTTAATTTCCATGTATGGCCCCTTCTGCCTAAATCCAAAATAGTAATGTAACCTCATCAACACTGTTTAGGATTCAAGGCAGTTGAATTAAATCATTGACTAACAGTTTATTCTCTTGGCTGTGAAGACTAAATGCTGCTCAGCTTGTCTACAGTGGGCATCTCTTTTCTTCCCAGAGCTTCCTGATTTACTTTACTCTGTGATGAGAAAAATGTATGCAACAAAAGAGAGCCCATTTCTGAAGGAAAGAGTGCCTGAGGCAGTGGCTCACGCCTGTAATCCCAGCACTTTGGGAGGCCAAGGCAGGCGGATCACGAGGTCAGGAGATCGACACCATCTGGCTAACACGGTGAAACCCCGTCTCTACTAAAAAATACAAAAAATTAGCTGGACATGGTGGCAGTCGCCTGTAGTCCCAGCTACTCAGGAGGCTGAGGCAGGAGAATGGTGTGAACCCAGGAGGGAGGTGGAGCTTGCAGTGAGCCGAGATTGTGCCACTGCACTCCAGCCTGGGCAACAGAGCAAGACTCTGTCTCAAAAAAAATAAATAAAGAGTACCTGAGAATCGAAAACAGCCCCACGCTCATGGTAGCAGAACTGTGAATGGTGGGGCAGCAAAGCCCTTTGCATGTCAACACTGTCTGCGACCTTGTCTGCCATTTCCAGAAGCTCAGCCCTGACCAAGCCAGGCCACACCCCAGCCCAGGGCTCCCATGAGTCTCCCTGTTATGGCTTGAATGTCTCCCCCAAATTTCATGTGTTAGAAAATTAATCCCTAAATCATATATTGATTAGAGGTGGGGCCTTTGGGAAGCAATTAGAATTAGACAAGGTCATCAAGGTGGTGTCCCCATCATGGACCTGGTGGCTTTATAAGAAGAGGAAGAGACTTGAGCTGACACTCATCCTCTTGCCTTCTCACATTGTGAGCCTCATGCCATGTCATACTGTAGCAGGAAGGTCCTTGCAAGATGCCAGCACCATGCTCTTGGACTTCCCAGCCTCTAGAACTGTGAGCTACATAAACTTATTTATAAATTACCCATTTTGTGGTATTATATTATAGGAACAGAAGTGGACTAGGCACTACCTTTCCCTGATGAGTATCTTCGGTGCCATTTGAGGATACTTCTCTGCCTCCTTGGCAACTTGGTTCTCCCTGCCTCTGCAGTTTCATTCTCCATAGTTCTGTCTGCTAGGCTTGTTCTCTATCACTGCTTCAGATGTTTTCCTGAAACTACTTCTATAAGAAGAAAAGTAAATGTGTAATATGGGGGAGATGATCTAAGCCACACAACCTAAAGGAGCCTCTTAGGGCATGGGAGCTCTTAATGATATTATTTACCTTAAATTCCTGAACATTCCACTCCATTTCATATCTGCATTTGTTTTCATGAAAAATAAAGATTTAAATTACCACTGAGTAATATTAACTATGTGAAATCAGTCTAAAGACAGCCCATGTGCCCTGAGGTTATCTGAGGCTGAGAAAACATGTGCAGGTTGTCCAACAAAGAAAAACACTCAGCCCGGTGTGGTGGCTCATGCCTGTAATCCCAGCACTTTGGGAGGCTGAGGCAGGCAGGATGACCTCAGGTCAGGAGTTCGAGACCAGGCTGGCCAACATGATGAAACCCCGTGTCTATTAAAAATACAAAAATTAGTTGGGTATGGTGGCAGGCACTTGGAATCCCAGCGACTCGGGAGGCTGAGGCAGGATAATTGCTTGAATCTGGGAGGCAGAGGTTGCAGTGAGTCAAGATCATGCCACTACACTCCAGCCTGGGTGACAGAGCCAGACTCTGTCTCAAAAAAAATAACATACATACATACATAAGTGAAAACCACTTAATAAATGTTCTGATGGTCTCAGGTTAGGCACTGTGAGGTGCCAGCAAGGGCCATACAATGGAAGAAGAATGAACAGTAGAGAAACTCAACTCTTGAGCTTGGACCCAAAAGAAGGGAAAAGTTTAATGATCCAGCTCTCAGTGTTGGTTCTACAGATGGTGAGGTAGGCAGAATCAGCCTAAGAAGCAGATCAAATTAACTGTTATAAGATTTCCACCAGAGAAGAGGAGGAAACAAGATGAGAGTAATGGATCCCTAAAGGCTGAGCCCATTGCTTTAGAGAGAACGTTTAATTTACTCAAGTCCGAGAAAATTCAGAACCCAGTGGAAGCCCAGGACTTGGGAAGGTCCTGTCAGAGGTCACGTACACCGCTGAGGCAATCATGGGCACAGCTTTAGCATCTTCCACAGTAATTGTCTACTTTAATGCAGAAATCTGCTAAGAGCACCTCCTGCTGAGATCACCTGGGAGACTGAGGCAATCTTGCCAACTTCCCAGCTTTATCATGGGCTGGGAGAGTCTTGGCCTACTGCAGTTTCTGGGTGGGAAAGGGGTAGGTGACAGTGTGGGGCTGGTGGAAGAAGCATCTCCTTGCCCATCTATCTTGGGCAACTTTGCAGCCCTTGGGAGGAAGCGTGGCCTATGTATGGATTGAAATTGCTGAGTCCACCTTGAACAGGTGACTGGACTCCTTCCACTAGTGCGTCTTCCCTTCAAGGGCCTGGTTCTCTGTCGTGTGGCACCAGCTCTGTATCTCCTCCAAAGGTCCAGCCTTCTCCTTCCAATGTCAGGAGAGGAGAGACATGCAAGCGTGATGTGATTCCCTCTCCCTCCATGACTTCCCCTCCCCTATAGCCTCTGGTGGCTGCTCCAAGTCAGAAATGGCAAAGAAGACCCAGGTGTCCTCACAGGTGGCCTCTGGGACCATCTGAACAGGGGCTGCAGGAGTCTCCTGCAGTGGCCTCAGGTCCCAGCTAGCTGCCCCGTCCACCTTGACCAGCCAGCCTTGCATGGTTAAGGGGTTCCAGCTGCTTCCTCCATTGCCACTGGGTCCCTGGGTTGCATCTCATAAGGGAAAGCCCAGGGGGATGGATAGGTGCCTATTAGCTCTAAACATCTAAGGAAAGGAGCACGGAGCTCTGTCCTCAGCGGAGGAAATGGGATAGGAGGCCTACCTAGCATATAAGGAGGTGGATGTTCTGGGAGGACCCTCAGGGAGCTGTGGGCATCCCCTGCCATCGCACCCTCCCTGCCCCTCTGTTGATTACAGGCTGTGTCCTGTCTCCACCCTTAGGACATCTGCGGCCCACCTCTGACGGCTGACCAGAACAACATCTGTCTCAGCTGGGTCAGTGGCAGAAGCTGCCACCTGGTCTTCTAACTCCACCCCAGTGGGCATCATGGGACAGGCTGTGACTTCATCCTTGCAGGACCCTGGAGTGACCGTTTATTACACATCTCTCAGCAATGCAGACACATATCCCCAGGAAAAGGCCACTACTCACTGCTGTCCATGGGCAAATCTCACCGCACACAAGATCTTACCGCTTCCACTCTGCCTGGCGTGTGCAGCTGTGGCCTTAACTCTGTTGTTTTGACTCTTCTGGATTCCTTTTACAGATCACTGGCCTAAAACAATTCCTATTTGTGCATCAATACCCGGTTCAAATGTCCTTTGTTCTACAAACATTCTCCCACACCTGCACGCAGATCAAAAAATAACAGCAGTAGTGATTTTAAAACAATGGCCACACCACGCACCTATCTCCAAGATGCCAAGTACTCGCTCTTTCACGTGGTTCCTGTGCTGGGACTGATCAGACAGACAGACATACACCAGCTCCCAAGGCCAGCTGGTAAACTTGCAGGACTTTTACAAGCTGGTAGTTAAACATAACCCCATTATGTTTAACATTAGAAATTAAATAATATGAAATTGCAATTAAATAAATTATACAGAAAACAAAGGTATTAAATAATATTCAAACTCATTTTCTGATTCAGCAAGAAGTTGGTTCCCATCATTGCCATGTGTCTTTGTCCTTTGGTTTTTGTCTTAATTATTAATTTGAACTAAAATCATCAGCCAACATTCCTGTTGGAACCACAGCCATTAGTCAATGATGTGAGCAACTTTATTTCTGAATTGGATTGAAATTATTTTATAGTAAAATTTATAATAAGCTTATATAGAAGTATATGCATACCTTTTTTTTTTCAAGAGAGCTGGTTAACACCAACACCCCATTACAATAACCTTAATGAAGCAGGTATGATTATTATTTCTTATTTTCAGTTTTATTGGGGTGTAATTGACTATTAGAATTGTAGGTATTTAAAGTGTACAGGCTGGGTGCGCTGGCTCATGCCTGTAATCCCACCACTTTGGGAAGCCAAGACGGATGGATCACCTAAGAAGAGGAGTTTGAGACCAGCCTGGCCAACATGGTGAAACCCCATCTCTACTAAAAATACAAAATTAGCTGGGTGTGGTGGCACACACCTGTAGTCCCAGCTACTTGGGAGGCTGAGACAGGAGAATCGCTTGAACCCAGGAGACGGAGGCTGCAGTAAGCCGCGATCATGCCACTGCACTCCAGCCTAGGTGAGACAGAGTGAGATTCCGTCTCATAAATAAATAAATAAATAAATGTATAACTTGATGCTTGATACACTGTGAAATGATTACTATCACCTAGCTAATTAGCATAGCCATCACGTACATTGTTACCGTTTTCTTCTTTTGTTGTGTGAGAACACTTAAGATTTACTCTTAGCCAGTTTCAAGTATAGGATACAGTGTTATTACCTATAGACACCACACTGCACAACAGGTATAATTTTTATTATCCCTATTTTAAAGATGAGGAAGCATAGGCCAGAGAGCCCACACAAGTTACACAGCATCACCCAGCTACTGAGTGACAGAGCTGGGATTTGAAATGTGCCCCTCCAGTCCAGGTCCTAGACTCTTCTCTACTATCCTGTATTTCCCCCTAGATTCAATCTCTTCTTCCCCTGGACTACCAGAACATTTTGTGCAAACCTTTCTCTCACTGTAATGATCATTGCAGAATAATTAACTGCGGTTAATTCTTTTTCTTTTCCCGCCAATAGACTCCTTTATTTCTCTTCCTCCAGTGGCCATAGCACAGTCCCTAACAAACAGTAAGCACTCAATAAATGTTTAAATGAGTCGATAAACAGATCTTGCCGTCCCTCCATGTGCTCTGCACTTTCTGCCCTTAGCCTTGCGGTGCAGGTGCAGCTCCACCTCCTCTGCCCCTGAAGCCCCAGCCCTGACGTCTCCCGACCTGGCCGCAGTGCAGCTCTCTCCAGGGGCTGTCCCCTCGCTGTCCCAGAGCCCCCGCCTGTGCCTTCTCTGTCCTCCCATCAGGCTGCTCTGCTACCTTCTGCAGATGGTTTGTGTGCACTTGGTTTTCCCTGCACCCCAAAGTGCTTCCCTTTGAGGACAGGAATTCGGTAGGCGTGTGGCAGGGCCCATCACGTGTGAGGCCATGGTTGTGAGTGGACAATGGAGACTCTGCCTTTGCAGGCATCCAGCCTGGACTTCTTACTGAGCTTTGGATCCTCCACTGCTCCCCAGTCGCCACCAGCTTTCTGTAGGCTCTTGGTGGGTGAGGGGCAGGTGGGACACAGCCCTCTGCAGACATGCTTCCGCTTCCATCACTCTGCAGGATTGAGAGGGCAGGGCAGCCTGGCCTCAATCCAGACACAAGAAAAAAAGATGCCTTTCCCAGCGCTGGCTGGAAGATGAAGGCGTCATATGTTTAGAAGAAGAGCACACCAGGGGCCCTGCTGCTGTATCTGCTTTTGGAGTCAACGGTGACTCCTTGTCCATCTGCATAAACTCTACAATCTTAATCAATGACAACTTCCCAATACTGTGGCAATAGGGGAGCTCCAGTGGGGCAGGGGGCCGAGCCCCTTGCAGGAGGAAGAAGGTGGTGGGGCTTAAGTGAGGGAAGAAGATCCAACCCTGACCATCCTGACTGTTGGGTAAAGTTCCCAGGGATGACCGGCAACCCTTCCTCACTGCCAGCTGCCTGCCTGGCAAGGCATCAGATCTGGATGTCTTGTGTTAAAGTCCTTCTTGTTTGCCCTCATCCAGGGCTGATATAACCTAGATCTAGGCAACAGGGAGGGGCTGCTGGGGAAATCTCTCAGGCCCATCCTGCCTTGTACGTACCCTCCCAGGCCTGATGGGTGAGAAGTGCTCTCCTCACGGGTGTATGCAGTGGTACCTGAAAGGAGAAGAAAATCTCAGCTCTCCATCTCTCATCCTGGGCCAGCTTCCTGGCTCCTCTGTCCTTAGCTGTGTGACTTGGAAAAGTCACTGTGCCTTCTGGAGCCTCAGTTGCTTCTTCTGTCAAAAGGTTTCAATAGTTCTTGTTGGGCAAATGCTAATGAGAATAAAAGCAAGTGCCTCTAACATCGGTAGATGCCATCTTTCCTTTGTGGTCGTCATTGTGGTTTCATACCCAGCACAAAGGTCTTCCCATCCGCAGGTCATTCACAGCACTGGCGTGGATCCTTGAAACCACAACTACAAATAGACTTGTTCTCAATACTTATATTAGCTTTTGATTTACAGAAGTAAAAAATTAAAGAATTTTTGTTGTTAACAATCCCAGTGATAGAGGTTATATAGAGTTCAAAGGATGCTTCTCACTCCATCGATTCCTCTCCCCACCTCTACCAGAAATAACGCTGTGTCAGGGCAGGAGGTGTTGGAAGTTATTTTTTTAACCTTGGAAGTGCCATGAGGCAGCAGGAGCTGGCTGCCGTCTCTGATGAGCTGGCGGCCGTCTCTGATGAATGTCTGTACACCTCCGTTTGAGGTCAGGAGCTGGTGGTTCCTGCCCTATCCGTCTCTGTACCGAGGCTCCTCTGGGTGATTATTTCTGAGCATATGGGCTGTTGAGATGACAAACGCCCTCACAGCCGTGCTCACTGGCTACCTAATTGCTTTGTAGAGGTTTGCCCAGCACACGGCCCCAGCATCCATTCTAAGGGAATGTCACACCAGGCCTGAAAAACTACCTCCCACAATCTCCACTTTGTGCGGACACGAAAACTGAGCCTCTGGCAGAAAAGTTTCCAAGAACCCAAGAGGTGGGAGGTGACACAGCTTTGTCACCCGTCTTCTGACTTCTGAGTCAATGTTTTGTTCTGTTTTACTTTCACTACTCCTCGGTGTCTAAAACAATTTTAGTGTACAGTTATGTAGTCACGCTCTCCTTAGTCCCTCTGCAAACCGTTGGGACCTGGCATGCCACGTGGTAGGACAGGAGACCCACCATGGGTCATAAGACTCCCCAAACGCAGCCGCAACAGCTGACAATGTCCACCAGGATTCAGAAAGAGATAGAGAGGCAGACACACAGAGATAGGAAGAGAGGGAGAGAGAAGGAGAGAGAAAGGGAGAGGAAGTGGCAAGAAGAGAGTGATATCTGTGAAGGACATTTCTCAAATCCCCATTTTGTGCCCAGGACCCAGCCTTGCAACGGGATGGTTTGGAGAGCATCGCGAGTGTGGTGCCAGCTCCATAATCAGCACAGGGGAAATAAAGGCCTAATCATCACTGCTTTTGCCTCCTGATGATGTTTTTTCTTATATGACAATTTCTGCAGAAATAATTGATTTTATGGCTTGATTTCATTCCTTGCCTATCATGTTGAAGACATAAGCACATAATGAGATTGTTGTCTAACACTCACCGAGATTAAATGCCAGCAGAGTATCTGGGATTAATCAGCCCTGTTTCTTTCATTAGATTATCTGGAGCAGCTCAAGCAAACAAGCAGGTTTTGCTCAGCTTGCAGCCTGTCCCCAGCAGATGTGGCCCAAAAATGCACAGCGATTCCCAGGTAGCTGGCTGTAAAGGTCTCTGCTGTAAAAAGGCCTCCAAGAGAACAAGAGAAAAGGTCAGATGGCCAGCAGGAACCCTGGCCTTCAGGCAACGTCCAGGAAACCAGACAGAGTTGTGGGGTGGCGTTTTCCCCCAATAGTGCCTCAGAGATTCAATAAATCGGGCAGAGAATATATGACGGTTCAGGGTAGCGGCAAGAATGCCTGCTCACTGGGCAAGGGCAGGAGCACAGGGTCCAGCCCAGAATTGCTTTACCTGGCGCTGAGTTCTGAGCGAGCCTCCCGCCTCTCTGCCCCTGAGTCTCCTGCCTGGGAAATGTAGGGATGTGCGGGAGCCTGTCCCTGGGCCCCCTTTTAAAGGCAGGAGGCACGGGGAGGGGCATCAGTCAGCTGACCAGCCTCTTGCCGGCTCTGTGATCCTCGGCATGTTGTCCAAGCTTTTCAGCTCCCTTTCCTGAAATAACAATGAATTTATATACTTCACATGGTCTTAGAGTAGAATTGCCAGATAAAATACAGGAGCTTCAGCTAAATTTAAATTTCAGATTAATTTTCCAGTATGAGTGCATCCCACATGTTACTTGGGACATATTTATACTAAAAAGTTATGTGTTTATCTGAAATTTAGAGTTAACTGTACACCCTGTATTGTTATTTTTTTAATATGGCAACTCAATCTTAGAAACAATGCAATCTGATATCTATTCCTTCTTATTATTTCATGTATTCAATCAACAACGATATCCCTAGCACCTACTATGTGCCAGACACTGTTTTATCCCACGAGAAAAAAATAGCAAAGAATGAATGTCAAGCACATGTGATATAAATAGCACTCCCCAAATCAGCTATGCTCAAATGCCCACAGCCTTAGTTCCACTGGCCACTCCATGAATACTTCTGGAGAGCTTTCATCCTTCAGGGGCTGTTCTAGGTGTGGGGCTACATCAGTGGCCTGGATGGAAAAATGTCCTTGCACTCAGGGGACTTATCTCCTAGAGAGGTGAGTTAGCAAGAGGGGTGAGTTAGCAAGGAAACAGCAGATACAACATGCAGGTACATGGTGCATCAGAAAATGAGCCATGCTAGGGTGAATCCAGTGCTGGCAGCTCCAGACTCTAGTCCTAAGCCAACTCCCCTGTGCCCAGGGCAGCTCATACTGGGCCCACTGTCCAAGCTCCAAGGCAAGTGCCTTCACACTAGCTCCCTCTTGCTGCCTCCTTCATTCCCTGAGAGTGTAGCTGGGTGTGTTGCCCTCTCAAAGGGACTTGGGAAAGTTACACGCCCTGCCCTGTTCACACACAGATGCACACATGCACACACACAATCATGCATGCACACATACACACAATCATGCATGCACACACATAATCATGCATGCACACATACACACAATCATGCATGCACACACATAATCACGCATGCACAATCATGCATGCACACACATTCATGCACACACATACACACAACCATGCATGCACACACACAACCATGCATGCACACAATCATGCATGCACACACGCATACACACACTCTTGCATGCACACACATGATCATGCATGGACACATACATACACACATTCATGCGTGCACACGCACACACACACACACATGCATAGTTTTACACCAGGCATCTTTTCTTGCCTGGACCTCCTATGTCCTCTCTTTTCCAGCTTGTTTGAGGTGAACATGAGACACGAGCCTTACTGGCTGGTACAGATTGGGCCACAGAAAGTGCCATGTTAGCAGATAACAATGGTTGAATATTGGCAGTTTCATAGTATTCAAATGAATATTACGGTACCATTATGTCCACAGTGCCCTTAATGCCCAGATCCTACTTTGACCAGCTCATTTTTCCTTGGGATGAATTTCTGTAAGGAAAGAATCCACGTAGAATGTGTGTGGGATGTGGCAGGTCCCAAGTCGGAGCGGCACTTTCCACCACTTTATCACTCCTATCCCGTTGCTGCACTCTGTGGCAAGGTGAAATGGGAGCAGGTGACATGGGTTCAAAAGCCAGACATGAATCCTTCTCCCCTCTAAGGAGAGAACAGAAGAGGGCAGCGTGGCTGTGGAGCTGACGCTTCTGCTGCCTCAGATAATGATTTAAAAGGGAAGGTTGCACCGGGGCCTGCAGTCATCACCCCACAGCGACCGTCCGCTAGAAAACAGGGTGTGGCCCGGCATCCTCTTCCCTGCGCACCCCCATCATTCTGTGTCCCCGAGACAAATCCCCGGCTGGGCTGTTTCCCAAACTCATGCTGAACTTGACAGTGAGGAGCAATGTGCACAAAACAGGGAGCACTGTTCTCACTCCCACCACCCTCACCCCGCAGCCAGGCAGCCCACGGCCCGCAGGAGGGGGACTCATGTTCTGCACCCAACATTTTGCATCTCTGAAAATTACCACTTATTCTTCGATGGTAGTTGACGAAGGACCCATGTCCTGCACAGCGCTCAGGATTCAGAAAGCATTCCACCTCGTCCACAAAGCTCCCTAACAGCTGATGCGGCTTCTCGGGGATTCCACTGGGCCACCTGTGTCCCTCACGCAGCCTGACCTCCTAGAGCTGCCCTCCGTCACTCACTTCGTGCTGCTAGACTGGCCCTCACCATCCCAGGTGGAGAAGAGCCTCTTCCTGGCCTCCCTTCTCCCGGCATTCTCTCCTTCAGGCTTGCTCTCAAACGCAGTCCTTCTGTCGACTTGGAACCCTTTAGAGGCTCTCCCGACTTCTGTAGGAAGAAATCCCATCTCATCACAGCATCTGTCCTGAATCTCCTGGTCTGTGTCCACGACTGTGGCCTCTCCCCCTCAGCTCCCCGACACATACAACACTCTGTATGCTGCCTCCTCGCAGACCACCTGCTCCCAGGCCCCCTGCCTGCTCCTCCTGCCCCCAGAACCAGGTGGCCTGTCCCCAACATTGTGTATGTCTGCCTTCCATCCATTTGTTAAGATTTAAGTCGGCCGGGCACGGTGTTTCATGCCTGTAATCCCAGCACTTTGGGAGGCTGAGGTGGGCAGATCACCTGAGGTCAGGAGTTGGAGACCAGCCTGACCAACATGGAGAAACCCCATCTCTACTAAAAGTACAAAACATTAGCTGGGTGTGGTGGCACATGCCTGTAATCCCAGCTACTCAGGAGGCTGAGGCAGGAGAATCGCTTGAACCTGGGAGGCAGATGTTGCAGTGAGCCGAGATCGCGCCATTGCACTCCAGCCTGGGCAACAAGAGCGAAACTCCATCTCAAAAGAAAAAAAAATAAAAATAAAAGAGTTAAGTCAAGTACCACCTAACTGAAGAGGTCTTCTTGGGTTAAGCATAAGCACTCTTTCTTTAAATTACCACCAGTGTGTAATGCTCTGTGGCTCAGTTTGCTCATGGGTAGACGACTTGTGCCTTGGGATTGCCTGTAGACAAGGGCATTAGTGAAGACCCAGATCGAAGCCCTGCCTGGCACCCGTGTCCATGGAGCTAGTAGCTGTCTTTGATGTACTAAATTTCTCCTGATGTATTTCTCAGAGCATGGGCCTTGTATTCTTAGTATTTCTATTTCTTGGAACTAATACAATAGATGTTCAATAAATCTGAGTCCACGAGCAGACAATGAAAACCCAGCTAATGTCGTGCACGTTTTCCCTCTCTCTGAAGAGTTTGTATTCTTCTTATCAGTTTCCAAGCGATGCCACAACTAATTGCCACAAACTCATGGTTCAATCTCTCACAGTGCTGGAGGCCAGAAGTCTGGAATCAAGGAGTTGACAGGCCTCGCTTCTTTCAAAAGCTCAAAGGAGGATCCTTCCTGCCTCTCCCAGCTCCTCCTGGCTCCAGGTGATCCTTGGCCTGTGGCCGCATCCCTCCAATCTCTGTCTTCAAGGACACGTGACCTTCTCCTCTGTGTGTTTGAGTATTCCCTGTTCTCTTATAAAAATTTGTCATCCAGGCTGGGTGCGGTGGCTCATGCTGTAATTCCAGCACTTTGAGAGGCCAAGGTGGGCAGATCATGAGGTCAGGAGATCAAGACCAGCCTGGCCAACATGGTGAAACCCCATCTTTACTAAAAATACAAAAATTAGCCAGGCGTGGTAGTCTGCACCTGTAGTCCCAGCCACTCGGGAGCCGAGGCAAGAGAATTGATTGAACCCAGGAGGCGGAGGTTGCAGTGAGCTGAGATCGCGCCACTGCACTCCAGCCTGGTGACAGAGCAAGACTCCATCTCAAAATAAATAAATAAAATAAAATAAAATAAAATTTGTCATCTGATTTGAGGATTTGAACTTAAATCCTAAGGATGATCTCATCTCCATATTCTTAATTTAATTACATCTGCAAAGACCCCACGTCCAAATAAGGTCATATTCACAGAAGCCGCGGTTTAGCATTTGGACACGACTTTTTGGGGTACATAATTTGGCCCACAACACCCCTTATAATTGGGGATAAGGACACATTCTCCTTCGGAATGCCCACAGCTACGGAACATCGTTCAGCCACACCGCTGTGTGTTAAGGGCAATGAGAGGCAGCTATTTCAGGGGAAAGTTGGTTTTGACGGGGGGCTGGGGATGTTGGGTTTTTGCATGATTTGCATATGGAAACCACCTGTAAGGATTCACGCCCGTCAACACTCAGCACACACAGAAGCAGGCAGGGTGCTGGGAGCCGCCAGGACGTGTCAGCCATCATGATCCCTGCCCACCGGAGCTCGGCCCCCCTGGTGACAGACACACAAAGATCATTCCAGATCAGGAAGCTGCAACTCCCGCTGGGGTCTCAGTGAGATGTTACCAGAGCCAGTGAGAGAAGGAAAGTGTATTAGTTCCCACTGTGGGAACCAGAAATGGTGCCTTGGAGGGAGGCTGGAGGAGGTCCAGCTGATGCTGAGGGGCGAGGGACCCTTCTGGGGTGGCGGCAGATGGGGCTGAGGATGGATGGGGCGGGGTCTGTGAAGGGAGAGCCCGCAGGTGTCACCGCGGCCCACTCCTAGGGCAAAAGGGGGTGTGTGGGCCACGGAGAGGCCAGAATCCGGGCTCCTGTACGGGCTGCACAAACACAATAATGACAGCATTCAGTTCTCGAAAGGAGCCCTCCCTGGAGAGGGAGTGCTGGGGTTTTACAGATGTGACCCTGGACTCAGGAACAGCCTAAGGGGGCACAGTGGGAAAGTCTGAATTCCTATGGCTCAGCTTCCTCACCCCGTTGGCCACACCGTGGGGAGTGGAGGAGGGAGCAGGGAAGCAGGAGGCTTCGGAAAAGCCCCGTGGAGCAGAAGCCCCTGGCTGTGGAGCAAGGGGCCCCCGTCCCCTCAGAACCCCAACCAGCAGCCACCCCACTGAAGCCCAGCCAGGCTCCCTCCAGAATGGATCTGAAATTCCCCAACATTCTCAGCCTCTGCCAGAAGGTCCCAGCACCCACTGAGGGCTAAGCCTCAGCAGCCAGGCTGTGTGAGGGGCCTTCTGGTTCCACCACATCTGGGCTGTTGATCCCGGGTGAGTTCATCTCTGGGTGCCTTAGTTTCATCATCTATAAAATTGGTAGAACAACAGTACCTACTTTATCGAGTTGTTTTGAAGATTAGGTGAAATGTTATGCACAGGTACACACAAACACGACTTGTCAGAGTTAGCAAGTAAAAATACAGCATAAACAATACTCATATTTTTAGTATAAATGCATTCAAATATTCCATAGCACACACTAGAAAACGAGTATTTGTTATTTATCTAGAATTCGAAACTAAACAGATATGCTGCATGACTTCCGGTAACCTTAACACATGCATATAAACACACAACACACCACACACAAACACCCCCCCCACACACAACCTAAACCACACACACACCACACACGCACACCACCTAAACCACACACACCACACACACCCCCCCCACACACCACCTAAACCACACACAGCACACCACACACGTACATACACATACATACACACCACACACACACTCCCCCACACACACACCACCTAAACCACACACACACCACACACACATATGTACACATACATACACACTACACACACATACATACATATACATACACACCACACATACCCCCCCCACACACACCACCTAAACCACACACACCACACCACACACACTCCACACACCTTACACATATACGCACACCACCTAAACCACACACACCACACCACACACACACGTACATACACACACACCACACAAATCACACACACCTCACACGCACACACACAGCACCTAAACCACACACACATCACACACACTCATACACACACACCACACACAGCACACAAACCACACACACCTCACACATACACACACATACACACACCACCTAAACCACACACACCACACACACATATACACACACACACACCACATACATCATACCACACACACACCACACACACACACCACACAAACCACACACACCTCATACACACACCACCTAAACCACACACATACACCACACCACATACATACACCACACAAACCACGCACACAACACAAACCACACACACAACACAAACCACACACACCTTACGCACATAAACTCACATCACCTAAACCACACACACATAGACCACACACACCCCCACATCCCCCCCACACTCACCACACAAGCCACACGCACGCACCTCACACACACATACACACACATCACCTAAACCACACACACACCCACACCATATATACACCACACACCACACACAGCCTGCCCAAATGTTAGCACAAAGCTGGACGATCTTTCTCGGTCTCAGCCATGGTTCCCTCCTCTCTGTCACCCAGAGTCAGGCCATGGCTGCTCATGTGCTCTGTCCCTGGCTCTCCAGTCCACATTAATAGTAATTGACCTCAGTGAGCAGACCAGGTTGTTCAACTGACAAATCCTATCCGGACAGCCCTTCTCCCAGCCTTGAAGGCTCCCCTGCTCCTGGTGGTTAGCACCCCAAAGGGCCCACGGGGGCCAACAAGGCAGAACGCCAGCCTCTACCCTGCTCATCCTCCCCTCCTCACTCACCAGGGTACTGCTAAACCAGCCTTCCTTCAGATCATTCATTCATCCCACAGCCTTTGTTTTTACTTTTTTTGAGATGGAGTCTTGCTGTGTCGCCAAGGCTAGAGTGCAGTGGTGCAATCTCACCTCACTGCAAACTCCACCTCCCAGGTTCAAGCGATTCTCCTGCCTCAGCCTCCTGAGTAGCTGGGATTACAGGAGTGTGCCACCACACCTGGCTAATTCTCTTATTTTTAGTAGAGATGGGGTTTCACCATGTTGGTCAGACTGGTCTCGAACTCCTGACCTCGTGATCCGCCTGCCTCGGCTTCCCAAAGTGCTGAGATTACAGGCGTGAGCCACTACGCCCTGCCCAGCCCACAGTCTCTTAGCGAGCAACTGCAATGGCTCCAATCTAGCCACTGGGGTATAAAGGGAATTAAGACAAAGTAACAATTCTCAAAAAGCTTAAAATCCCAGGCTTCTAACCCACCAGGACTCCTAACCCAGACTCCGGACCCTCCAGGATTTAGGACCCAAACCCTAAACCCACCAGGACTTATAACCCAGACTCCCAACCTCCCAGGACTTCTAACCAAGACCCGTAATCCACCAGGACTCCTGATACACCAAGAATCCTAACCCACCAGGACTCTTAGCCCACCCAGAATCTTAACCAACCCAGTCTCCTGACCCACCAGAACTTCTAACCCAGACCCTTAACCCACCAGGACTTCTAACCCAGACCCTTAACCCACCAGGACTTCTAACCCAGACCCTTAATCCACCAGGATTTCTAACCCAGACCCTTAACCCACCAGGACTTCTAACCCAGACCCTTAACCCACCAGGATTCTAACCCAGACTCCTAACCTGCCAGCATCCTGACCCACCCAGTGTTGCTTTCTTGGGCATGGGTGCATCAGCTCTGTGCCAGGAACTGTGCTAGGCCCTTTGTGGATGTGATTTTACTAATTATTCACAATTCTATGAGACATTTATTTTTATCCTTATTTTTTAGATTAAACGACTAGGCTTAGAAGGGTGAACATCATGTTTGTGTGGCTTAGCTGGGACTCCAGGGCCCACCATCCCACAGTTGGTGTCACCTCCCTAGTCCCACATTTCATCCTATATACATTGTTTTCAACTACAAATAGCCCCTCTTGGGAAGGTAGTGACGTCCAATGCACAGACATACACGTCCTGCAAAGTGCTCATGACAACCAGCGAGGAGAAAGCCACTAGTGAGCCATTTTAGCTTCTTGCTGTAACAAAATGTGATGTGCAGCCACCCTGAGCAGAGGCTCCAGGCCACACACCGTGAGCCACTCAGCCGTGACGTTACAGGTCCCGCCACAGGGAAGCGTGCATCAGCAAGTGTGTGGCCTAGGGAGAATCAGGGTGCCATAAAGGGTGCCTAGCACAGAGGAAAGAAGGACCACGTAGGGCCGAGGGGCCTGGCAGGCTTCGAGGGGAAGGCCCTGGTCCACCAGGGCCGGAAGGATGGGTGGGGCTTCCCGTTGGTGGTGCTTCCCGCTGATGGGAGCCACCTGAGCAACATCTCAGGGAGCAGCGGGGATATGGGTTTAACTGGAATGTCAGGGAGGCTGAGGAAGTCCCCAGGAATGTAAGGGTAAGCATGCAATCTGAGGACAGGCAAAGAAGGACCTGTGCTCCAGTCAAGGGGTCTGGTCATTACCGACAGAGGAGGGGCACGCCTAGGATTGAAGGAGCAGGGGAGTGGCGTGTCACTGGGATGCTCATGTGACGCGGGTGGGAGAGGCTGGACGCCAGCCCCTTTGAAGGGAGGTGGATGCATTCATGTCAAGGAAACAATGAGAACCTGGGTCCCAACCTGGGCTGATCACCATTACCAATTCGGGGGTTTTATTAAGAAAAATAAAACAGGATAGAATCTAGAATCAAGTCCCAACCACCATGCCAAAAATACATGAGTTCCATAGGAAGTGGGGCTCAGAAAGCCCTGGTTCCTGGAGAGTGTCAGATAGAAGAACCCTCATCTGGCAGCACCTGGCAGGCAGCCGGCTGTGCGAGATGCTTCCCGGCGAGGCGTCTGCACTCCACAGGGGGCAGCACACGCACAGGATGTGGGGCGCTCCGTCTTCATATTGCTGGGACTTACGCAAGGCCTGCATGACCTGCGAGAGTTTGGGGAGAGGCCGATACCTCTCTTTAACAACTCAGTTACCTTAATTAAATTAGCACACATGGGTCGCTGCTGGCCAGCAGGCTCGGGTGACCCATCTGACCTCTAGGTAGACTCATCTCACACTGTGGAACTCTTCTGGATAAATGCCATTGATTCTGATCTAACTATGACCCAAGGAACATCCATGAGAGGTAAACCAGGCCACGATGCCTGGACACTTTCCTGCAGTGGTGAGAGCTGACATGGGCCAGCCTCTAAAATATTTGAATAAATACTTTCACTGCCAGGCCAAATGGGATCAAAGCCACAGAGCACCCAACCCAGCACTTTTAAAGCACAAACCTGAGAGAGGATCCCTCCAGGGCAGTGACCTGGTGAGGCTTCCTGGATGAAGAGGCATTTTGGTTGGACCTTGAACAACAGTGGGATGAGGCTGCAAGAGCAGGTGAAAGAGCTTCCCCGCACACAAAGGAGACCGTCACTCTTCTAGAAAGCATGGTCTCCACTCAGGGCTGGTTGCTGGGGACTCAAAAGAGTCCTGACCTCCACAAGCTCACAAAGGCTAGGGTCACTGATGGTGCCACTACCGTGGGACTCATGGAGGGTAAGGCAAGTTGAACAGGCATGGACGCCATGGTGAGTTTGTGAGGAGGGGGAGACACAGTCAGATGCTGCCCTGGGTAAGTATTCACACGTGGAAATGCGGAATGGAAGCAGAACTCATCCACATTTGCCAAGCGTATGAAGCCACTGCCAGCCAATGTTCCCGGTGACATTGCTGTCCAAACACATAATGTAACTAAAATCCATTGCCATACAAAGTCAAACGTAAGGCTTGAGTGTAGCAGAGTATGCTCCAAAAAGCTGTTGGCAGAAGCAGCTCCCCACTCTCTGCACTGGGAAGAGCAGACAGAGCTGGTGGCAGGACATGGCCCCAGGACAGCACGAGGCAGCACCCATCCAGGGACACTGACCCCACTCCCCTCTCCTGCCTGCAGTTTCCTTCCAAGCAGAGGATGCCATGATGGACGGGCACCTCCCGCAGCCAAGACATATTCACCCACGGTCTCTCATTTAATCCTCCACCAGCCCTTGGAGGAAGGCTGAGTTCTAGGCGGCCACATTTCCCTGGGTTCTCAGTGCCATGGGTACAGTGAGGTCCTGCTAACTCTGCAGACAACCGTTGCAGTGGTTTGCTCACCACACAGCTGCAAGGTCTCAGGTAACTCCCACCCTCACTCAAGGCCCCTCCCCAAAGGTGAGTCTTCTCCAGGGACCATCTGAGGGCTCCCATGTGCTCACACTTGGCCCTCTCCTGGTCTGCAGCTCTGGTCTCCTAGTCAATGTCTTCTCTCCACACTGTCCCTGGTTAGCAGCACCAGACCCATGGCAGGGTCCTCTCTCAGAATGAGCATCCCATGCACCCAGGGCAGGCTCCAGAGGCTCCCCAAACCATGAGGCCCTCGTGACCCACACACGCGGGCACCTCCTCACCTCTGCTGGGATCCACACTGAGTTTTCCATGGCACATGGTCATTGGGCCCTGAGGAAGTGCCACAGGTGCCCTGGCTCTTTGCTTGCCATGGACCCCGGGGCCAGGTGTGCAGGGACACAGGCATCAGGAACTTCTGCCTTCATCTCTGTTCTGGCTCTGCAGCCTTTGTGAGCAGGGACTGGCAAGTTCAGGAACAGCTGGACTCTGATCTCGACATCTTTTTAGCTCAGGAGAATTGCTGCTCTGCACAGAAGGGGACCCAACCAGTGGCACACACTCCTGAGGGTGCTGGGGCAGGAATAGAGTCTGGGTCTGCCCAGCCTCTCAGCCTGTCCTTCTCTCCTGGAAGAGCTTGGATATTGCATGGAGATCGCTAGAGTATCTCATTCAATTTTACGCTCCTTCCTGGGCTTCATGGAAAGACTTCCCAGTTGCCCAGTGGCAGTGGAGAAAGATGAGTGCCCAGAGTTCTCTCCCAGCAAGATGAGGATCCTCAGAGAGGCCTCCTGGATCCCTGAGTCACCACGTGGAAGGGAGAGCTGCCTAGGGAGCCGCAGACCCACAGTGGACTTAACTGAGTGAGAAATCTTTAAAGTGGAGGTTCGTTTGTTTCCACAGCACAGCCAGGCTCAGCCTGACTGATCCAGGCTCCAAAGGAAAGCACCATACAGGAAGCCTGGGTGGTACCCAGAGGCCTCCCTTGGAAGCTGAGAGGCAGCCGGACACTGGGCAGGGCAGAGGTGCAGGTCATGGGATCGGGGGCTAAAGCAGATCCCAGCAGCCTCAGGGCTGCACCCTCAGCATCAGGTTGGTCTGCACTCTCGACAGCTTCCTGGGGAAATCTGTGTCCCAGATTGCAATACGAGGGTAGATCTGAGCATTACACCCCGAGCCTCAGACCAGTACCAAGGACCTGCTGTGTCCAGCAGCTGCTCAGAGGAAGCCCTGTTGTTGCTCAGTGTGGACCACTGATTACATTGCATTGTGACCCCAGTGGCTAAGAGAGAAAGCAAAGCACGAGGACGTCTACCGCTCAGGAGAATCCTGCAGCCTGAACCCCCTGCTTCTGCAGCCAGCACCAAGCCTGAGCAGGGCCTGAAGCTCTGTGTGCCTCTCACAGTGGCACATTGACAGGGGAGCAGCAAAACTCTCCATTAGGGCAGACACCAACGTCCTCATCTGTGGGATCTGGGGACAAAGACGCATCCCGTGCAGCCACTGCCTGCAAGGAGGCCCCTGCAGTGGAAGGAATGTGTGGAGCGGACTTTCCAGTGACCCCTGCCCCTTGCTCCAGGGTGTGCATTCCCTCAACACTGTTTCTTACATACGCCCTGCTGGGCAGGGAATCTGTGTTAACTCTGGAAAGATGTCAACGCTGCACAGCTCAGGCGATGTGGCTCTTGGAGGCTGGCCGGAGGCAGCGATGGGGGCTTTTCTCAGCCCCTCTCGCACCAGGAAGAGGGGCTGGCATCTAATTTCCAGGCCCACCCAGGCACCTCACTGGCTTGCTGGTCTTCACCACTGTGCCTCCTGCACCAGGACTGTGTCTAGCCTCCAATGGGCACAGATTTAGGGGGTGAGACAATGCAAGGATTGTGGGTAGGGCTCCCACCCTGCACTTTGACTGCTCCAGGCCACAGCCCAAGGTGTGTCTAAATCCTTCAGAGGCCCTGACACAGGCTCGTAAGCCCTGCTCTGGTAGTCTGACGGCCATTGGATGCGATGGATGGGCATTAACAACACTTCCCCTACGCTAGGCCAGGCTGACAAACAGGAAATGTCAGTGAAGGAATGGACCCAGATTTCTGAGCTACCACAGACAGGATTTCAGATAAATGAGAGTTAACTTGGGAACAAAATCACAACCTAATCCTTCAGGGAGTTTATTTTAAAGACAGACAAACAGCATATTTAATTTAATGTTATTCTAAAGCAGAAGCAATGTGCAAAGGCAGCGCACGGTAAGAGAGAAGCAATTGCTTCTTTGCCCCTCGGAATAATAAACCTCAAAGAATCAGGCAGCTACTCTACATATTCTGTGCAGAGACCCATCATCCAGCCATCCTACTCCCTCAACCACAGTGTGCCCATCTATCAAGGACTCCAGAATGTTCCTTAACCACTCCACCTACCCCCACCCCCTCGGGAGCCTTTGCACATGCTGATTCTGGAGTATCCCTGTCATGCAAATGCCCCCCACCCCCATCCTTTGGGGTGCTCCAACTCTCCTCCTCCTCCTCCTCCCCTTCCTTTTCAGGTGTCTCCCTCTTCCTCCTCCTCCTTCTCCTCCTCCAACAACCTCTTTCAGGAAGGCCTTTCAACACCTCACAGCTAAAATTGACTCCCCCCACATTCTGCAAAGGAAGCTGTAAAGTGTGCTTGCGGAGAGGAAGAGAGGAGAGGAGGAGAGTGATGTTACGGGCCTGGAGACACCTAGGAGGGGTGCGGAGAGGAAAAGAGAGGAGGAGAGTGATGTTATGGGCCTGGAGACATCTAGGAGGGGTGCAGAGAGGAAGAGAGGAAAGGAGGAGAGTGATGTTACAGGCCTGGGGATGCCTAGGAGGGGCGCAGAGAGGAAGAGAGGAGAGGAGGAGAGTGATCTTACAGGGTCTGGGGCCACCTAGGAGGGGTGCGGTACTGCAAATTTCCTCCATATGCTGCTTCACTTCCTCGTGACAGCAACCTCCATCCATCCACTCAGCACCCAGCAGCGCTCTGTGGGGAGGAGGAATCAGAGAGTGCATGGAAAGCTCCTAGAAGAGGCCTGGGCCAGGGTGGGCCCTTGAGAAATGCCAGTGAGATGCAGAGGCAGCAGTGGGGACATGGGGGAACCCAGGCAGCAAGCCTGCAGCAGGCACCAGCCAGGAACCAAGGCACAGAGGTCCATGTTCTTACAGAGCAGAGATTGCGGAGTTCCCTCACATTCTTCCAGAGGTCATCAATTTGGGGATTAGAAGAGATTGCCTCCAAAAGCCGCACCATGGCTTTTGTGCAGGTTCCGATAGCTCCTGGCATGGAGCTCTGGGTCTGGGTCTGATTGATCTTTGTGCAAGCATCTGCCTTAAGTAGATGGTCATTAAATGTTTTACTGGGTGAATTAGTCCATGGACAGGCAGTGACTCCTATAACCAAGCAGCGGATGCCAGAGGATAATTGACTTTTTCTCCGATGAGTGCCCTACATCGAATTCCTACCAGGAAAAATTAAACTCTAGCAGCTCATTGTTTCAGTCTGGGTTTAATTGGTTACTAACCTATTGGTCAAAATGGTGGAACCAACATTCTGTGATTCAGAAGAAAGACCTGCCCTGCAGAGAAAAGGACCTTTGCTCTAACAGACCTTGGGCAACCAGGATGACGTAGCTCCAAGGATGCGCCCATTTCTCTTTGGTGCAATTTTTGGCCGTTGAGTGCTAATATTACCTTGAGGAGATGATTATGTCATGTGTTCTTGTATTTTTTGAATGTATCCTTCAGCACTTTAGTATTTAAAACATGTGTTCTGAAGCAGTGGTTTTTCTACATTGTGAACAGAATAAAATGTATTGGAACCCATGTCTTGTCAAAACTCCTTGTGAGCATTGAGTCGCTTTGCTTGAATGTGTTGGGGCAGAAGGACCCAGGGGAAGGGTGTGTTGGCAACAAAGTTTATAGATAATAAAAATTGACACTCACTGTGGCCCGGGTGTGCGAAGGAGATCCCTCTGAGGCAAATCAGCGTGATTATCTATTAATTAACCTTGAAATAGAAATATTCTCAAGCACTGAAACCTTTTCAGATGAACTGCAGTGAAGTCAGGTACCCTATTACCATAATAACATTTTAAACTCGATAATGTATTTAACATTTGTCTAATGTAAGTGCCTGTAAGTGCTGTAATGTACCAGTTGTGATGATAAGATCAAACAACAGTCTTTAAATGATGACAGTGTTGAGATGGGAACATCTCACTCAGGTAATCGCCCACTTCCCTTCTCAGGTGCTGGGAGTGAGTCCTGTGTGTGGGAAAGAAGGAACTTTTGTACCATTTTGGTCTCTACCAGTTTCTTTCCCACTGTCCAGAAGCTGCTGTGCTCAGCTCTAGCACATGGAGGGCCTACCTGGGACAGGCCTGTGCTACTCCAGGGGACACAGGCACCAAGAAGATGGAGTGTCCCACCCTCAAAGACTGTATGGGTTTTTGATGGGAGTGTCCACAACAGCAAAGAGGAAGGCCCAGCCTTCTCCAGGAACGGGCTCTCCCTGACTCCTTCCTTCATCCCATCACCGGGCCCTCACCACATGGCACTGTGCATGTCAACTGGAGGCACGGATGACGGCTTTTCTCAGCCCCTCTTGCACCAGGAGGAGGGGCTGGCATCTCACTTCCAGGCCCACCCAGGCACCCCACTGGCTGGCCCCCACCAGAGCATGTAATGGCTGCAATACACAACTCCCATATCTCAGCGGCTCCATGCAACAACCAGTCACCTAAGCTGGGGATATGGTTTGGATGTTTGTCCCCTCCAAATCTCACCTTGAAATGTGATTCCCAGCATTAGAGGTAGGGCCTCAATCATGGGGGTGGATCTCTTATGAATGGCTTAGCACCAACCCCTTGGTGATGAGTCCTTGCTCAGTTAGTTCACATGAGATCTGGTTGTTTAAAAGAGTCTGGGACCTCCTCCACCCTCTCTTTTGCTTCAGCTGTTTCCATGTGATGCACTGGCTCCCCCTTCACCTTCCGCCATGATTGGAAGCTTCCGAAGGCCCCACCAGGAGCAGATGCTGGAGCCATGCCTGTACAGCCTGCAGAACTGTGAACCAATTAAACCTCTTTTCTTTATAAATTACCCAGCCTCGAGTATTCCTCTATAGAATGCGAGAACAAGCTAATAGAGCAGGCAAGAACTGGGAGTGTGCTCTGCTCCACATGGTCACTCAAGGACTCAGGCCTCTTTGTTCTGGTGGCTCCACATCCTCCCTGGGCCTCGGAACTCCACTTTGCCGTCTGCATCCAGCTGGCAAATGGAGAAAGAAAAGGGGTAGGCAGATAAAAAGGCCTTGTAGGAGGCAGGTCTGGAAGTGGTGAACCCTTTCCAGTTGCTCATGGCTCTTGGCCACAAGTCAGATGCTCAGCCCCATCCATCTATGAGAGAGCACAGAAAATACATGCCAGGAGGAAAATGACAAAGCTCAGTGGACCAGAGCATTTTCCCTACTCCTCCAATGTCTGTCCGCACACAGATCTCTGCAGGGCAGGGGGTAGGTTACATTCACGGCTCTGCCCTGATGCCCAGCACAGAAAAAGCATCCAGTGTCGGACTTCTGAGTCTTTGTGTGGGTGAATTAATAAAATTGCTTACTCTGATTGAATGTGGTAAGCGGGGAAGAAAGCTGGGCTTATCATCATGAAGTTCCTGCTGTGCAGCTGACACTGTGCCTGGCACCCTGTGCCCCCATCCTGGTCAATCCACCGCACTGTGGCAGGAGAGACACAGAGCTCCTGAGTAACTTGCCCAAGGTCACTGGCATCATCATTGGCAGATCTGGGAATGGAACCAGAGTGCTGACTTTTTCTACCGTTCTTATCTGTAGCATGACCTCAAAGCTGTGTGAAAGAGTAACTGTCCCAGGGAGGGTTAAGGAAAAGGCACAGTATCTTAGGGGCCTTCAGAGAGGCAGTGATAAATTGCTTTTTCTTCCCTACATCTGACCCCTAAGAGACCCTGCTCCAGGCGTGCCCTTCCCGCGCCTGGTGAAACGCCAGAGAACGCCATCAGTCCCAGCTCCCCAAGACACCTGTCTTCTCATTGGGAGTTTCAGTCTGTTCTGTGCACTAATTATGACCTGTCATCCGGAACAAATACCTGATATGACAAGCGAGATAATTAATATGCTAAGAGAAAACTTTCTCTTTTTCTTAATTAAAGCACACAACTCCTTTTAAAAGCAAGAAAATATATCTATTGTCTCCAGTCGCTGCACGTACACACCAAAGTCTGTAGAACATTGCCGTTTTGTTACATTGTGCTTTCAGTGTTTGAATATAAAAATAGTTTGCCATTAGAAATTTGTTGAAATAAAACTCAGCCAGAAAGCACCAAACAAACAACAATAATAAGGACAGCTTTTTAGGGAACATCTAATGTGTTCAAGGCATTTTGCAAACATCTGTAATATCCAGTCATTCTGTAACAGTGAAACAGCAAAAGAACTCATAGCACTCACTCAATTTTTGTTGAAGGGGTCTTTACTCATTTTTGCACGTAGGATAGGATAGGATAATTTTAGAGCACTGAGGCAATAATGCAAAAACAACGAACGTGTAGTTTTCGAAACTAAGTCTTGGGTTAAAGGGAAAGTCTACAAAAAACTAACTAAGTTTTGTTTAAGATTCACAGAAGCATCGTGACCCAAGGACAAAGAAGTTCCCACCCTCCTTGGCCCCTCGCTGGCACCAGATCTCTGTGGTCCTTGGTCACCTCTTGATACCACCCCTCTCCTCTTCCCCATATCTTCCAGAAAAATTCTCCAGCCAGCCTGAGCAATTGAAGATGTTTCTCTAGAATGCTAGTTCACCATCTTCTCAGGTTTGCTGGCTTTCCAAAAAAAACTGCTTTTCCCCCCACAACCTAGTCTCCCATGTTTGGCTTTTGAGTGGTGAGTGGCCAAACTTGGGTTTGGTTACAGCTGTACCCAGAATTATGATCATCCTGATTTTACACATTAAAAAACATAAATAAAGGAGGGCCAGGCATGGTGACTCACGCCTGTGATCTCATCACTTTAGGAGGCCGAGGCGGGTGGATCACTTGAGGCCAGGAATTCAAGACCAGCCTGGCCAACATGGCGAAACCCTGTCTCTACTAAAAATACAAAAAGCCAGGCATGGTGGTGTGCACCTGTAGTCCCAGCTACTCAGGAGGCTGAGGTGGGAGGATCGCTTGAGCCCAGGAGGCAGAGGCTGCAGTGAGCCGAGATCACACCACTGCACTCCAGCCTGGGCAACAGAGTCAGACTCTGTCTCAAAATAAATAAATAAATAAATAAATAAATAAATAAAATAAAATAAAACAAAACAGGACCAGGGTAGAGGCTTGGAAATGGCAGGGCAGGACTTTGAGCTCAGAGACTCTTGTCCTGAGCCTGATTTATTTCCTCCAGGACATGCTGCCTCTAGGATTAGGATGGAATAGCTGAATGATCCCAAAGCTTCAGGGCCCTGCTCTGTGCCAGAGACCGTGCTGGAGCTTGGGAGCACGTGGAAGCCGCAGACCTACCCACCTGCAGGACAGCGTGGGAAACACGTGTCCAGGGGGCCCAGAGCAGCCTCTGTCCCGGGATGCTGGTGGGCCGTCTCCACAAAAAGACTCCCCAGTGGCCAAATGGGCCTCTGTCCCCAGATGACTAGCACAGGGAAGACAAAGTTAGAGCCAACACTCAGCCACACCAACAAATCACAATGACCACACTTGTTACCGCAGGAAAAGCACTTAGCAACAACCAGCCACGCTCTGCTTCCACCCTCAGGAAACCACAGTTAGGAGCTAATTCCTTTGCCGAGGTCACTCCAGGGAGGTAAGACCAGGATAAAGTTCTCGTCTCTTAGCACACACGGCTTTATCCCCTCCACTTGGAAACAGGCAATTCAGCAATTGTACACCCTGATTTACGCTCTTTTCTTGAGAAACATTCAATCCTATGGCTTTAGTTGTCAAGGGAAACAGGAAGAACCCACCGAGTCTTGTAAAAGGCTCTCCCAAGCCTGCAGTTCTCTTTGTCTTCCTAAGAGGAGGGCCAGGCAGGGCACGCACAGCCCCGTGGCAGCTGCAGCACTGAGCACCAACGAGCCCGCTGGGATCTGATGTGGCAAGAACAATTGTGTCTGCAGGCCAGAGGGAGAGTGCCTGGGGAGATGAGGACGTGCACTCATCAGTTAGTTGGGTTTCCAAGGAAAGGGCTTACATGTTGAGCTGGGAGGCCCCGTACCCGGAGGGGCAGGTGCACAGGTCTCTCTGCTGCTGCAACCCAGAGAAGGGGCAGACAAGGCGGGGCAGGGGCAGGAAAGGATGGCATTGTGTGTGCCAGGCAAGGGGGCAGGAGACTTGGGAGACAGGGAGGAGGGTAAGGCCCATGCCCCTGCCTGGAAAAGTCTGAGGAACCCAAAGGGCACATGGGTTAACTCACGCCTGGGACCCAGCACCTCCGGTCCAGCAGTCGGGCATTGCCAATCAGGAGAGAGCCAGCAGTAGGGAAAAGCTGGACTGCAGCGTGAAGTCCTAGTGTTCAGCTGAGGATCTGTGTAGCTGATGACTGCGCAGGCAGCCATGCTGTCTCCAGAAGCTGCGGTTGGCCAGGGATGGGGAGGATGAGAGGCAGGGGCCAGCCAGAGGGGTGTGCAGCCCCCACCTTGGCAGAGTACAGCCTCCCACAGCACAAGGACTCAGGCAGGGCCACGGGGCCCAACCAGGAGCCAGGGACTAAGACAGAAGCTCAGCATGAGTCCACCAAGGAAGAGGGCATAGAGAGAGTTTTTAATTTTAATGAAGTCCAACGTATCAATTACTTTTTTCATGGATCATGCTTTTTCTGTTGTGTCTAAAAAGTCATCACCACACCCAAGGTTATCTGGATTTTCTCTTATCTTCTGGGAGTTTTCTAGATTTTCATTTTACATTTTACATTTACACTTATAGTTTCTCACCATTAAGTATCATATTAGCCTAAATGTAAATGTATAATACATGTTGAGTTAATTTTTAGGCTGGGTGTAAAGTCTGTGTCTAAATTCATTTTATTACATGTGGATGTCCAAGTGTTGTAGAGCCATTTGTTGAAAAGGCTATTTTGGGTCCACTGTATTGCCCTTAATCCTTTCTTAAAGATCAGTTGACTATATTTATTTGGGTCTATTTCTGGGCTTTCTACCCTGTTCTGTTGGCTTATTTGCCTGTTCTTTCGCCAGTACCATATTGTCTTGATTACTATGCTTAATAGTAAGTCTTGAAGTCGGGTAGAGTCAATCCTCCAACTCTGTTCTTTTTCAATATTGAGTTGGCTCTTCTGGGTATTTTGCCTCTCCAAATAAACTTGAGAATCATTTTGCTGATACCTACAAAATAAGCTGCTGGTATTTTGATTGAGATTGTAGTGAATCTGTAGATCAAGTTGAGAAGAACTGATGTCTTGATAATATCGAGCCTTCCTAATAATAAAAATTTAATAGTTCCCCATGTAGTTATTTCTTTATTTATCACAGTTTTATAACTTTTCTCATGTACATTTTGTACATATTTCGTTGGATGTATGTATAAGTAATTCATTTGGGGAAGGCTAATGTAAATGGTGTTTTGTTTTTATTTCATATTCAATTTGTTCTTTGCTGATAAGTAGAGAAGTAACAAACATTTTATATTAACTGTATAACCAACAACCTTGCTATAACTGCTTATTAATTTCAGGGTTTGTATTTCAGTGCATTCTTTTGGATTTCTACATAGATGATTATGTCAATTGTGAATAAAGACAGTTTTATTTCTTCCTTTCCAATCTATATACCTTTTGTTTTATTTTATTGTCTTATCACAATAGCTAGAAATTCTGGTATAATGTTGAAAGCAGTGGTGAGGGAACATCTTTTCTTTGTTTCTCATCTTAGCAGAAAATCTTCCAGTTTCTCATCCATGAAATATCATGTTAGCTGTAGGTATTTTGTAGATGTTCTTTATCCATTTGAGGAAGTTACTCTCTACCCTGAGTTTGCTAGGAGTTTTTATAATGAATGGGTGTTGAGTTTTACAATATCAAGTACTTCTGCAATTTTTCATGTGATCACTTGATTTTCCTTCTTCGGCCTATCATTATGATTGATTATATTAATTGATTTTCAAATGTTCAATCATCCTTGCATACCTAATATAAGTCTTATTTGGTCACAGTATATAATTATTTTTATGTATTTTTCTATTCACAACTCAATTTGCTAATATTTCATTGAGGAGTTTTGAATCTATACTCATGAGAGATACTGGTCTGTTGTCTTTTTTTTTTAAATATCTTTGTCTGGTTTGGGTATTAAGGTAAGACTGACCTAATAGAATGAGAGGAAGAATTCCCTCTGCTTCTATTCTCTGTAAGAAATTGTAGATATTTCATGTAATGTTTTCCTTAAATATTTGGTAGATTTCACCAATAAACCCATCTGGGCCTAGTGCTTTCTGTTTTTAAAGGTTATTAATTATTGATTCAATTTTGTTGATAGATATAGAGCTTTCAGATTGTCTATTTCTTCTTGTGTGAATTTTGCCAGATTGTGTCTTTTAAGGAATTGGTCCATTTAATCTGTTATTAAATTTGGAGGCATACAGTTTTTCATAGTTTCCTTTACTATCCTTTTAATGTTCATAAGATCGGTAGTGATGTTGCCTCTTTCATTTCTCATTAAAGTAATTTGTGTTCTCTCTTTTTTTAGTTAGCTTGGCTAGAGGCTTATCAATTTTGTTGATCTTTTCAAAAGCCAGCTTTCGGTTTTGTCAATTTCTGATTTTCAATTTTATTTATTTTTGTTCCAATTTTTATTATTTCTTTTCCTATGCTTTGGAAATTACATCCAATCTAATATATATATCTAAGGTGATTGATTTTAGATCTTTCATCTTTTCTAATATATACATTCAAAGCTATAAATTTTCCTCTAAATGTTTCTTTTGCTGCATCTCACAAATTTTGATGTTATCTTTTCATTTTTATTCAGTTCCAAATATTTTTAAAATTCCTCTTGAGATTTCTTCTTTGACCCATGTGTTATTTACAAGTGTGTTGTTTAATCTGCAAGTACTTTGGAATTTTCCAGCTTTCTGTTATTGATTTCCAGTTTAATTGCATTGTGGTCTAAAGGCACACCCTGTATGATTTCTATTCTTTTAAATGTGTTAAATGTGTTTTATGGCCCAGACTTTTGTCCATTTTGGTGAATGTTCCATGTGATCTTGAGAAGAATATGTACTCTGTTATTGTTAAATGAAGTCATCTATTGGTATTGATTATATCCACTTGATTGATGGTACCATTGAGTTCAACCACATCCTTACTGATTTTCTGCCTGCTACACCTGTCCTGTGCTGATTGAGGGATTTTAAGTCTCCTACTATAGTAGTGGATGCATCTCTTCACAGCTCTGTCATTTTTGGCCTCACGTGTTGTGATGCTTTGTTGTTAGGTGCATGCACATTAAGTATTGCTCTGTCTTCTTAGATAATCGACCTCTTTATGATTATGAAATGCAGACTGCAATTTAACTGAGATGGTTAGAAAAGGCCTTTCAGGGAAGTTGGCCAAACTTCTGGCAAAGCTGATGGGGCAAAGGTGAAGGCTGACAATTGCCTGCACCAGAAGCAGCCAAAAGGTCCCATTACAGTGCAGGTCATCACCACCAGAAACCTCAGCCCTGGCTTTGCATTAGCCCTAGAATAAGCCAATCCAAGCTTGACCCACAAATCCTGTGGGATCTAGGCCCATCTGTCCTCTTGTCATGATACTTATCTTCCTTCCCTAAGCTTGAGCCGCCCTGGAGGGGGCCTACCGTCTCTTCCTCTAACCAGAGAGCTGGTGCCTACCTCAGGGCTTACACATTCCTTTCCCTCTACCAAGGATGCAGTTTCTTCTGTGCAATGCCTAGTCAACTGGTTCTACAGCCTTGGCTTCCATGCCACCTCCTCCAAGCAGCCTTATCTGATGATCCCATCTCACTTCTTATTGCATATCCTGCATATTTCCTCCAGAGAAACCAAACAGTTGAGATAAATTTGTCATTAGATTGCAATTTCCCTGAGAGCCCATGGATGTCATCTGTTTTGTTTCCCTGTTGTAAATCTGTAAGATAGCAGGTGCTCAATGAATGTGCTTTATTCACAAGTGGGAGAATAAAGCCCAGGATAGTGCCTGGAATGACTTGGACCCATAAAGTTGGTAAGAATGAACATCACTCACAGTGGAGGGAGATCCCAGAGAGTTCAATAAGCTTCCCAGTGTTGCCCAGCTTCAGGACTGGGGCTGGGATTTGAACCCACAGCTTCTGACCAATCTTCCATCTCCTCTAAAGGGGTAGGGCTGCCTCAAAGACCAAGTAGGAGTATTTCTTGGTCTTGGTTTGGGGAGGAGGGGTGGATGCAAAAGGCAGCAGCCCCTTGGCTGCAGAATAGAGCCTCTTAAACTGGGAAATCCACTATGGTGACAACCAAGTCTGCCTGGATGCCACCCCTTCCCCCTGCACTTTGTCTTCACCACCAGCAGGGCATCCCCATGGCTCTCCGCAGCAGAAGCCACTGCAGCTCTAAGTCAGGATACTTTCCCATATCCCAGCCCTGCTTCATCTTTAAATAATTCAAAGCACTGAGCCCTTGCAGATCCCCAAAGGCTGGGCATTCTCCCGGGAAGCAGTTGGAATAAGAAGAAAGGGTTGCCTCCCAACCCTGAGTTCAAGAGATGTCCAAAGCTTTTAATTTAGTTTGATTGATTTAGTATCCTGCATCCTGGGAGCTGAGCTCAATGTGATCCTGGCTGCTCTCCTCTCCCTGCTAAGCTGACAATGAAGCAATGCATTACAGGGCTAGGAAAAATAATAAAACGCTTTCTCTCCAAAGTTCACCCAGCAGCCAGAAGCTATTTTCAGGGCGGAGACAAGGCTCCCTAGCAGCTGCCCATGGGTCACCAGAGCTGTGTATCTTGCCAAGTCCTCTTGCTGGGGGAGCCCCCATCCCTCCACTGCCCTGAGAGTACTGTGCCACCTTGTTCAGGGATGCTTGCCTAAACAGAGAGCAGGTGCTTTGGACCACTTTTTGCTGCATGGATATTTTTATGGAGTGGTCTCTCCTCCACTGTACCCTTCACCCTTACCAATGAGAAAATGTACCACTGGGTTCTCCACTGTTATACTGGCCTCCTCTAGGAAGCCATTCCTGCTCCAGGGACTTAATCCAACTTCTTCCTAGCTCTGTGGCCTGAACAACAACTCACAACACATGGATCCAACTCCTTCCTAGCTCTGTGGCCTGAACACCAACTCACAACACATGGGTACATGCTCTCATTGGCTTAGACCCCATCATTTTTTCTCATGAACCAAAAGGCATCCTGCAGGCAGGCCCTCAGGCACCATGTCATATTCTTCCTGGTGGCCTAGACTAAGCCCAGGCCCCAACCATTCACAGCTGGAATTACAGAAAGTGTGGCCAGTGAGTGGGAAGGACTGCTTCCCTCCTGATTCCTGATAGCTGAGCCTTGAGTCAGTGAGGCAAGCTGGTCCAGCTCTGACCACTTCTCTAGGCCTCTCCTGCAGGTGGGACACGCTGCCTATGTGCCCAACCCTGCTTTCTGGTGTTTTCTTCATGAGGCTGCTCCCCTTGGCCTGGCACTGATGGCCCCAAGTCCCAGAAGCTCCCCTATGTCCAGCCCCACCCCTACCTCAGCCAAACTGGAGGAAAGCCCAGAGGGAGGATGGGTTACCTGGGCCACCCAACAGAGACATCAAGGGCCTGAGCGTGTCTATTCATCTTTCTGGATGGTCCCCAGGTGGCCTCAGCAGTGCTGGAGTCCAAGGAAACATGTGAGCCCCAACACAGAGAGAGGTGCATCCTCCTGCACACGCCATTACACCATCAGCCTCTGCCTGCAGTTGCCCACGTGGGACCACACCCTGTGTCCCCACCAACACTGGGCATAACTGCTCTGACCTCTCACTTTCCAAGACTGGGCAGGGCCCTTCCTGGATGCACAGAAGGGTGAAGTCCAAAGTAAATCAGGCCCTTCCAGCAAAGAAGGGGCCATGGTGGCCATGCTCCACTGCTGGGAGGAGCATCCATCCCTCGTTATCCCATCTCCAAAGCTGGCCAATCCCTCAAGACCTCGCTTACCCTGAACGCTCTGTAGAGGGCACCTGAGCCCCCTCCCCTTCCCTGTCTATCCACAGCGGACCTGTCCCGGAACTGCTGACAGCACCAGGCTGCCAAGTGGGGGTCTCCAGGCTTCAGCTGTGGAGTGGACCCCCATTAACCACCCCTCAGCTGGTGGGACCCTGGGCTTCTCCTGGTGTGGTCTGCATCCTATCACTGCCCAGACATTGTGTCCAGGGACACCACCCTCAGTGTCCATGTGGTGATGCTGGACTGTACTGGACTGTCCACAGCTGGACTGTGCTGCCTGAGAGGGGGTAGGGGGCCAGCCAGGAGCTGTGAGCCAGGAGGCTCACAGGAGACAGGCCCGGGGGGAATGGAGATACTGTTGAAGCTGTCACCCTGTGGAAGAGAGCGGCAAGGGACACAAGGCCTGATCGCCAGGAGGGGTCACCTGTGAGTCCTCACTGGCCCTCAGACTCTAGCTAAGGGGCAGCTCTTCTCACGCCCTCATCTTAGCACTTAGCAGCACTCTTTATTTATTCAGCACACATGCCCACCATGGGCCCGGCCTCAGGGACATCAGACTTGGCCTTGGCCTCGGCCTCAGGGATCCCGTGTCCTCACGGGCTTCACATGGAGAGCCTTGTTGGCGCTTGTCACCTGTGAAGGAATTTCTGTGACCCCATTATCACCTCCTCCACAGGGGAAGCTCTGCTCAGAGAGAACATGGGGTCCGTGAATGGCACCACCCACCACTGCGCATAGCTCAGAGGATACCTTGTGTTTGAAAGCAACAGAAATACGTCCAGACGTCTTCATGAGCCACTGAATATTTGCCTTCTACTGTGCTTGGCACTACTGCAGAAACAAACTCATCAAATGGATGGAAATGGGCCTCCCAGAACCATGCCTGGTGTGCAGTGAGCATTCTACAAAGGCTGCTGTTGCTGCTGTACTCCACACGCCCCCCACCTACAAGCTCAGAAGACTCAAGAACAGGCAGACGAGAAAGACCACGGCAGGGAGTCCACATACCCCCAGGATGCAATGGACACTCAGTGACCTCCCCGGCAGGGACTGAGGCTGGCCAGGCAGGGGCAGCATGGAGCACCTGCTGTGATGACCGGCAGTGATAGTCCAGGCAGGCGGATCAGGAAACAGAAGGTCTGCAGCTCAGGGTGAAAGGTCACAAGCAGGATCCTGCCACCTGGGCAGGCACGGGTGACAGAGAGACTCCTCAGCCTAGAGTTTCTGGCTTCCAGGCTCAGGCTCTGACTCACGCACTGGCTTTGCTGCCCACAACGTGTGACTTGGACAAGTCCCTACAGCTCTAGAGTCCTTGATCCTGGCATGCGTTTAATGGAGTCAGTAGGAGAAACTTCATCTTAAATTTGAGGATAAAGTGAAATAAAAATTATAAGTATGCCAAGCATAGTAAGTGATCAAGACACAACCACATAATTGTGGTTATGAATTACTGGTGAAATCAAGAACACGAGGTTGATTTTTCATCTAGGGATTGAGCGTTTGACCTTTTTTCTTTGTTCTTTTCTTTTCTTTCTTTTTTTTTTTTTTAAGATGGAGTTTCGCTCTTGTGGCCCAGGTTGGAGTGCTGTGGAGCAATCTCGGCTCACCACAACCTCCACCTCCCAGGTTCAAGCAATTCTCCTGCCTCGGCCTCCTGAGTAGCTGAGATTACAGGCACGTGCCACCACACCCAGCTAATTTTGTATTTTTAGTAGAGACGAGGTTTCTCCATGTTGGCCAGGCTGGTCTTGAACTCCCAACCTCAGGTGATCCGCCTGCCTCAGCCTCCCAAAATGCTGGGATTACAGGCATGAGCCACCGCGCCCAGACAAGTTCGACTTTCTCGGAGTTGTTAGTGAGACATGTCTCCTGATTTCTGCAAAGGTGGCTGAAACCAGTGACCGGACCTGGGCTAGTGGCTCTGAGGAACTCTGACCAAGGATGACAACAATGAATTTTACCATAAGGAAGGAGCAAGTGGCAAAGCCTTGGGAACAGCCAAGGTGTGAAGGGAGGAAGGGAAAGGTGTGGACTGGGAGCAGGAGGTGGGAGCCAGGCAGGCACAACACAGGTGCTGATGGGGAGATGGGCAAGGGGACACAGCACCGACATTGGGCAGGTCCATTTCCAATCCCAGAGCCCTAGAGAAAGCATCCACCCAGACGCTCGGCCTGACTTGCCACTCCAGGGGGCTTCCTTCCATCTGCAAAGATGCAATGCCGACCTCTCCAAGATGGGCACCCGCTTGGGCCCCTGCAGACTTAAGCCACAGAACTGGGGGAGCCAGAGGAGCAGCTCCTCTCTCAGGACAAGGTGATTCAGGCCACAGATCTGAGCCTGCGGAAAGGACACCATCCAGAGCAGCAGGGCGCTCCAGCAGATCCCTCTCTGGATATTTTGAAACATATTTTGCATCTCTGCTTCAAGAATCCCCAGGCTCTGTGGCAGTGGTCAGATGTCACAGAGGCAAACTATTTTCTCAAGGCTGGTTTTTCAGAACAGAAACAAGAAAACTGAGCTGGCCACGGCCCCTTCTCAAGACCTATAACTGGAAGCATCAGCATTCATTCTCTGGGCACCTAAGGCCCTCGTGCAAGTCCACAACCTCCCACCTGAACACTTGGACCAGATGCATCTCAGAGTCAGAGTCTTCCGCAAAAGGAAACAGGTGCAATCGCCCCGCAAGGCCCTCAACTGCATCAGGCAAACTCCACCCCATCCGCATCTAATGCACCTACAGCAAAACACATCAGTGGCCCCAACACACAGGATAAATAACGGCTATTTATCACTTCATGGCATTTCAGAGCAGCTTTTCCTGCCAGAATAATTTCTTTTTGTTCTATATGGAAAGCCAGTTGCTAATAGCAGGCCTGTGGTGTGTGGTGCTGCCTTGCGTGTTTGATGCGTCTTTGATGACGGCATCAGTGGATCCATTGTCCACACCAGCAATGATATCACGCTGTTTATTTCCTGAAACTTGTAAGTAAATATTTATTTTAGTAGGACAAATCCCCTTCCTTTTTATGCTTATTTTTTTAATTTTGACCTGGCTTTTTTTAGTCATTTATTCTGTTCAGATATTAGAATCAACTTGTCCTTTGATGTAAAAAATTGTTACAATTTTTTTTTTTTTTTTTTTTTTTGGTTTTTATTCTTTAACTTGTATTTTAGGTTCAGGGGTACATGTGCAGGTTTGTTATATGGGTGAACTCCTGTCACAGGGTTTGTTGTACAGATTCTTTCATCATCCAGGTAGTAAGCCTAGGACCCAATAGTCATTTTTGTGCTCCTCTCCCTCCCCCCACCCTCCATCCTCAAGTAGGGCCCAGTGTCTGTTGTTCCCCTGTTTGTGTCCATGTGTTCTCATTATTTAGCTCCCACTTATAAGTGAAAACATTTGGCATTTGGTTTTCTGTTCTTGCATTAGTTTTCTAAGGATAATGGCCTCCAGCTCCATCCATATCCCTGCAAAGGACATGATCTCATTCCTTTTTATGGCTGCATAGTATTCCATGGTGTATATAGAATATACACCATAGTATTTATACTATGCCATGGACTACTCTGCAGCCATAAAAATAAATGAGATCACATCCTATTCCATATACACTGTAGAATCCTATGGTGTATGTATGACATATCTCTCAACCACATATAATTGAGTTGATATTTCCACTTGGGGAGAATTCTCATTGTTAAAACATTGGGAAAACACAGTGTATGTCTGTAATTTCCTTAAGTTCTCCTTTAAGTTTCTCAATGGAAGTTCATTATTTTCTTTAAAAATTACTTAAGGCTGGGTGCGGTGGCTCACGCCTATAATCCCAGCACTTTGGGAGGTCGAGGTGGGCGGATCACGAGGTCAGGAGATCAAGACCATGCTGGCTAATACAGTGAAACCCCGTCTCTACTAAAAATACAAAAAATTAGCTGGGTGTGGTGGTAGATGCTTGTAGTCCCAGCTACTCGGGAGGCTGAGGCAGGAGAATGGCGTGAACCCAGGAGGCGGAGTTTGCAGTGAGCCGAGATCACCCCACTGCACTCCAGCCTGGGCAAGAGTGTGAGACTCCGTCTCAAAAAAAAAAAAAAAAAAAAAATTACTTAGTAATTTTGGTAGAATACTAAGCAACACAATTTTCATGACTTTTATAATGGTTATTACAATTTCTAATTGTTTGAAGCTGTTATACATAAACAATATTGGTTTGTGCATGTTGCTAGATCTTGTACCTAGAAATCTCAGTGAACTTTCCTATTCTATGTAAACCTACTTTATATAAACATTCACATAATCTGCAAATAATAGCAAATTGGTTTCTTCCTCTCTGGGATTCATAAACCATCCACCCTACCCTCTTTCTTCAAGACAGTGTTGAGGAAAAATCTTTTATCTTGCCCCTGCCTTTGAAAACAACTGACCTGGAGTTTCACCATTAACATGATATTCGGGTGGTTAGAAACACTTTTTTGTATTCAGGGTCCTTATGTCATATTCCTAATCTGCTAAAATATTAAGATATTGATATTATGCATTGGTTGGTTGAATTAGTCACTTTAAATACTACGGAGTTACATCTTTTATTAAATGCTTCTTTTGTCAGTTGTGATGATAAATATTTTTTCTTCTTAATTTCTTAATATGACCAATTATATTAATGGATTTTTCCTAATGTTATAAACTCATTGCATTCATAAAATAAACTTGGAATAAATACTAACATATATTAATTATATGTTCATATATATTAATTATATATATTCATACACATGTATATAATTTTTACATAGTCCTGAATTCAATTTATTATATTTTTACCATATTTGCATCAACTTTCACAACAGAAATCAATGTAGCATTTTATTTTTTGGATTATCCTTGTCCAGTTTTGGTGTCAAGGACATCATCTTCTAGAAAGGCCTGAAAAGCTTTCTGATTTTACTTCCCTCTGTGTTGAAAAGGAATTATTTGTCCATTTAGGGTTTGAGAAATTTACCCTCAAAATCCCCTTTGCAGGGCCTTGTTGGTGTTTGGGGCCCAGGAGAAAGGGAGTTAAAAGATTTTTGAGTAATGCTGCAATTTATAAAATAGTTACAGGTCTATCCTGAATTTTGTTTTTCCTTTAGTAAATTTTGGTATTTTATAGTTTTCTATAAAATTTCCATTTCATCGTAGATATTAAATCCATAGGCACAAAATAGACTCTAAGACAGTATTCTCTTCTATTGTGAAAGTCCACAGTACCTATGACAGGGTTCATTCTTACAGGTTGTATTTGTTATCTCTCTCCATTTGGACTCACGGCTTTCCACAGAGTGATATCTATTTCATCAATTACTTCAAATAAGCTTCTTTCAGCTTTGTGGGCTTTCTCTGTTATTTTTCATATTTTATTAATTTCTGCTTTTAATTTCACGACTTCCATTTTCTAAATTTTGTTCTGTTTTGTTTTGCGGTGTGTGCATATGCGTGTGTTCAGACTGATGTTTGTTCTGCTAACTGAGTTGAACGCTTATGATACTTTTCAACTTTCTATTTTTAAAAAAAGAAATAAAACATTACTGCTAAACTGGTGTTTTATGATCTTTGCCGTGAAGTCTTCCTTGTGTGACATTAATATTAACACATCTGCCTTATATTTTAAAATATATGCATATATTTTCCTGGATATATTTTTCCATTGAAATATCTTCCGTTTATATCATTTTGTTTTAAATGTGCCTCTTTAAATTCTCTATATATGATCGTAATGATTACCCTTAACTCTGTCTACTCAAAGTTTATGAAGATATTTTACCATGCTAATTCTAAAAGATATATATTTTTAACTTTGAAATTTAGATCCCAAGTCTAACAAATTGTTTTTTGAGTATGGTACAAAGTAGTTCTTAAAATCCGTTTTTTTTTTTGTTTTTTTTTTTGATGTAGACATCCAATTGATCAATAGCTGGTCACAAACCATCATATTTTTTTAGCACATATATTCAGCCTAACATTTTTCTAAAAGTCATAATAAAGTTTTCCTTCTACTGAAGAAAATAAGACATTTAGCATACTTTCACTTTCTCCTCGCTCCTTTCCTGCCCGATTCTTACCGCTACCATGTTAAGATCCTACTTTTTAGTATAAAAATATGTTCCTAGTTTTATACCTAGAAATCAATTTACAATTAACTACAACATTCTCCTGTTTCTTTTCTTGCCATTATTCTTCATCCCATGGTCCTTATTCTTATTGGGCTCATGATTTTTGTTTACTATTGTTTTGTTTAGATGTATATTCAAGATATTTTTCAAAAGAGCCCATAGACTGTAAATTGATTTTCTGAGGTTTTTTATGCATGAAAATTGGTTATTTTGCTCCTCGATTTGAATAATAGTTTGTCTGGGCATAGAATTACAGACTCAAAATATTTTCAGATCTTGGAAGTCATTTTCTCTGAAGGTGTGATGTGGCTATTAGAAATTTGTCACCAGTACGAAGCTTGTTCCATTCTAGGAATCTCTTTTTGGTGTTGTTACGCTATAAAAGATTTGGGGATAGTTTCTTAACTTTGAAGTTCTTTATTTAGAATGTATCTAAGTGCTTGCATTTTTTTTCTTAATCTATTTTGTCCCAAAATAGATTCTTTTTAATCTAAAAATGCATGACTTTCCTCAATTCGGGGAAACATTCTTCTTTCCATCTGTGAGCATTTCCTTTCTTCTAATCTCTTTCCTCCTCTGTCTCACTCTCTTTTGGTAAAACTCCACAACCCAGTCATCTAGATGAATGATTCAGTGTTTGGCCATTCTGCTACTCAGATATATCTCAAGTATTTTATAAATTTCCAAGAACTCTGATAATTTTTATTCCTTATGTTTTTTTTCTTTTTCTTTTTACTTCTCAGGATGTAACCTGGGAATTTATCCCGAATACCCCCCAGGTTGGCAGCTTTCTTGAAGACAGCAGAGGGCCCCTCCCTTCCGTGTCTCCTTCCATTCCATTCTCTTGTATTTCTAATTGATATATCATAGCTGTACATATTCTGAAGCCACATATGATATTTTGATACACGTATACAATGTGTAATGATCCAGTCATGGTAACTGGGATATCTACCCTCCTCAAACATTCATCTTTTCTTTGTGTTGGGAGCAGCACAATTCTTTTCTTCTGGCTATTTTGAAATAGACAATAAATTATCGTGAACTATAATTTCCCTACTGTTCTATCAAACACTAGAACATTGCAGCTGGTTCTGCTCCGCCTTCCTGTTCAGCCTCACTCTTGGGTTACCAGTTGCCCCCTGCCCCTCCCCCGCCCAGTGCGCATCACGACATCATGATAAAAACTGCACTGGCTGAAGCTGAAAAGTGACATCCTCACGATCTCCATTTTATAGAACAAATTCAGGCCCATGGAGGCGGTCTCCAGAGTACACAGACTCTGCTGTGGTGCCGTGCAGCCCCCAACCCTTCCTTTTGTTCAGAAGCCAGTTCTTCCTGGGCCCACTTGTTCAGTTGCCCTGAGGACTGCGCCCAAGCCCCATCTCTGCCTGCCTGTTGGGCACAGGGTTTGGCCTCATCTTTGCAGTAGCTTTTCCTGCTGTTTTTCATGTGTGGTTCGCTTTGGTTTCTCCACCCGTCTGATCCTACCCCTTCTCCTGAGAAATCCTGCAGCCTCTTTGTCTCTTTCATGGTATCTCTTGCTGGTTATACACTTACTCTACCTTTTTCTGTCATTTTTATGGCATTTTTAGGGGCAGAGGACATGACTGCTCTGTTTGGTGGACCGCTTTGGTCCTGAAGTCATCTTCCCGAAGGTATCATGACCTCTTTAGAGAGCTCTGCAGCTCCTGGTGACTCGAGTACCTGGTCTGGACCACCTAACTCAGCCCAGGGGACCCTTTAGGGTTGTACCAGCCTCCCCATCTTACCCTGGGGTCTCCCCTGGCCTTTATTCGCCCAGCCAGTCCCTGCCCCAGTGGTGAAGTTCAGCTCCTAAATATGCCAGGTAGGCTCCACATGCCGGTCACTCCACTGAGACACTCCCGATTTCTCAACCAACTGCAGTTCTTCCCCAGCCGGTCCTGCCCGGCTCCAGTGCCCGGCTGGCTGTGCACCCCACGCTGCACTGCTTTTGCTCTCTGGTGTCTTGATGCCTTTCTCAGCCTCCCCGCCTCTCAAAAGGCAGGGGTCAGCGCATGCTTCCCTCATGGGAGGAATTCGCTTTGTTCATTAAAGGAGTGTGAGAGTGAAATGCAGGTGCCCCTTGTCTGGGAAGACTTGTCCCTGTCTCCTGGCATCTGTGTTCCCAGTCCCTTCACTCTGCCATGGTTTTCCTGCTTCTGTGAGAGCAGCTCTCTCATTTCATCACAATCATTGCTTTCATGGCCGGCATTGAGTGTCTGTGGCTTTTCCAGGTGCGTGGTGCAAGCTGTCAGTGGATCTACCATTCTTTGGTCTGGAGTATGGTGGCCCTCTTCTCACAGCTCCACTAGGCAATGCCACAGTGGGGACTCTATGTGGGGGCTCCAACTCCACATTTCCCTTATGTACCACCCTAGCAGAGGTTCTCCATGAGGGCACTGTTCCTGCAGCAATTTTCTGCCTGGACATCCAGGCATTTCTGTACATCCTCGGAAATCTAGGTGGAGGTTCTCCAACCTCAATTCTTGACTTCTGTGCACCCGCAGGCTGAATACCATGTCTAAGCTGCCAAGGCTTGGGGCTTGCACCCTCTGAAGCAATGGCCTGAGATGTACCTTGGCCCCTTTCAGCCACAGCTGGAGCTGAAACAGCTGTTTGAGTGAAAAAAAAATCAAGCCGTTTTAGTGGTTTGATTTGAGCAGAAATGTTTTACATCCATTGACCTAATGATCAATCCATGGAGACATCTGCTGAGCCCTTTCAGTGCAGTGCTAAGCCAGGCCACTTTTGCGGTGTGAGCCCCCACCTCACAGGGTCAGGTCGCTGGCCCTGGACTCCTCCCTTTAAGAGCCTGAGGTCAGGCTACACCTGCCCCCAAACTGCAGAGCACAACAGTCCCTTGCATCCTCTCACCTGGGGGTGCACCTGTCTCACGGTCCAGGGAGGCTGTCTGCTGGCCCCGATGCTCCTTCACCTGCCCCAAGGCTGAAGGAGGGCTCTGCAGAGGGTGCTGTTGTCTCCAGAATGGGCGTGACACACAGTCCTCAGAGAGCCCCACAAACCCCATTACCCCATTTTACTGATGTGGAATTGGAGTCACAGCCAGGGGTCTGTCTGGATCTGAATCCGGGCTGCTAGCGTCCACACCCGCCCCTTCTACCATGCCGTCATGCTGCGCCTCTGACAGTCAAAGGCCATGGGATGTATGAGAGTTTGGAAGTTCCTTCCTGAACTTTTAAAAACACCCATAAAAGTTTAATACTCAAAAGCATTAAAAAATACCGTAAAAATACTGCCTGTCTCAAGCCCAGGGATGTGTTTTTCTCTCCTGTGGTCAAAACTAAAATTATCCTCTTGTGTGAGAAAGCTCATGTATCTCATTAGATGCCTGAAGCCCACCAATAAAGCAAATTAAAGATTAAAACCCAGCAGGCCCCCTCTTTCAGAGATGTGTCTGCATCCTCCCAGCTTCTGGCCAGCTCCCAGGCCTCCACTTCCTGCTTCTTGTACCCTATTGAGGGATTTAGGGTACAAGGTTGGAGAACAGCCTCTGAGCAAGGCTTCCCACAGGCATCCCAACAGGAAATCTTGATCTTGAAACAAATACTTAAGTTTAGGTAGGTTTTCTATGGTGAAAAGACAGGAAAAGAAAGGAGATATGACTCTCGCCCCATTGGTCTGTGCCAGGGCTATATGTTTGCCCTCAAACCCCATCCTAGGATGGATCTCAATGGCTATGGGGAAGTCAGGAGGGAGGAGAGGCAAAACTTTGGGAGGTGAATGACCACAGGATGCCAAGGCAGGGGTGTTAGGGACTAAATCGAGCCTTCTGAAAAATCCATATGCGGAAGCTCTAACTCCTAGTGTGGTTGCATTTAGAAAGGGTGTCTTTAAAGAGGTGAGTGCATTAAATAAAGTCATATGGATAGACCCTAATCCAACATGGCTGATGTCCCATAAGATGAAATTAGGACACAGACATATACAGAATGATGACTGTGTGAGAACACAGGGAAAAGATTGCATCTACAAGCCAAAGAGAGAGAGGTGCCAGGAGAAACCAGCCCTGCCAATGCCTTGATCTTGGACTTCCAGCCTCCAAAACAGTGAAAAAATGCATGTCTGTTGTTTAAGCTGCACAGTCTGTGGTGCTTTGTTACAGCCTCCCAAGCTGACTAATACAAGCAGTAACCCAGACACATGTCACAGGATACCCCTGGAGAACAGAGCTGGATGCACCAATCCACTCTCTTCCCACATGGGAAGGGCTGTCCTCAGAAAGAAACTGCTCCGTGGCTCTACAGAGCAGGGTAAGAACTCGGGCGAGGACACTCAATTAGGAAGAGTCACAGATGTCCAACAGATCAATGACTGGCTGCTTCTCCATGGAGCAAAAGCCACAGCAAGGTGACATTTAAGGGACATCAAGAAGCCATTCAGGAGGAGATGTGGTAGGATAAGGTTTGGGGATTGAACCATCCTAGAATAGCAATGGCCCTGCCCCTGGCATCAACTACTTCAGCATCCATAATGCAGCATCTCTCCAACCTGTGCAGTGTGGGAACCTCCCTCATTCACACTCTAGGCCTCTCAGTTACACTGGAACTGTTAGATCCTAAGCCTCTGGCACTGCCAGTGACAGGCACTCCCTGGTGCAGGACTCACCAGTGTCACCTTGCTGCACAATGGTCATCCTGTCCTGTGTCAGAGCCAAGGGGCCCTGTGGCTAGAGCATCACCACTTGGCAAGCTGACCTTGGTGGAAGTCCTCCCATTCTTCCCGTTACCTCCTGGTGGGTTTACCCTTAGCAAGAGGGGCTCCTCAGGCTATGAAGGCAGCACCCAGAGGGGGAACTGATATGGTGAGGAATGCCAGAAGATTGGAATAGCAACTATGTTCATTCATTAAGGAGAAGCAGGGCCTCCTCAGGAAGCCCTGGAACGGTAGAAGCTCAGGACCCACCTTCTGTGCTCTCCTTCCCCCCAGGACAGTGTCCCCGAGAGGCTTTCCCTGCACTGCCACTTTGCTTTTCCTGCCAGCTTTCAGGGTCTCCTGGGGCCTGGCACCCTCCCCGGCTTCCCGCATTCAGCCTCAGTGCTGAGGAAAGGTGGCAGCAGGAGTCGCTCCTGTCCCCTGGCAGCATCAGTGCCATTCAGGGGGGCAGCTGTCTGTCCTTCTGCTTTGGGAATCACACAGAACTTAGGTTCAGATCTGCCTTCCACCATTTGCTTGGGAAACAGAGCCAACCTCAGCCCTGGTTTTCTCATCTGCACGCTGTGGGCTTCCTGGCATGCAGAGGTACATTGTGGAAGATAAGCAGGTAAGTGTCTGGTGTCCAGAGCAAGATATGAACCTGCTATCCCAGGAGGGCCCCCCCAGCCCCAGCACCCAGCATCCCTCTCCTGGTGAGCAACGAGCCCCCAGCTCCACATGGGGACCACAGAGAATATTTTCTGGACTCAGCCTAGGCTCAGTTTGGAGCCCACAGGGCAGAGGCTCTGTGAGGGTCACATAGCCCCCACTTCACAGGGTCAGGTCATTGGCCCTGGACTCCTCCCTTTAAGAGCCCGAGGTCAGGCTACACCTGCCCCAAAACTGCAGAGCACAACAGTCCCCTGCATCCTCTCACCCGGGGATCCACCTCTCTCCCAGTCCAGAGAGGCTGTCTGCTGGCCCCAATGCTCCTTCATGGGCCCCAAGCCTGAAGGAGGGCTCTGTAGAGGGCGCTGTTGTCTCCAGAATGGGCAGTACAAATGAGGGCCTCTGAAGCTGCTGAGACAGTTTTAATGGATCTGGCGAGGCCTCCCTGGGGAGGCATGCGGAGTGGCCAGGGCCGGGGGCTTCCCGACAGCTCAGCGCTCTGAGGGGTGCTGCCTGCCTCTGCCATGTTCATGCCTGTGTCCCCGCTGGACAGTAAGCACCTGGTGTCTCCTGTGCTCCTTCCTCTCCACCTCCAGGGCCCTGCCACGTGAATCCTCTTGGCATTTATTTAACTTCCCTGGAGTCCACTGGAGGATGCCAAGGCCCGAAGAGCAAACAGGAGTCCCCAAGAACCCTGAAGGCCAGTGAGGATAGAGGGCATTTGAGGAGGATGGAGGGCACCCAGTGCTAGAGCCTGACCCCACATCCTGCAGGCCCCTCAGGTAAGTCACCTTCACCTAACAAGTCAGGTGACCCAAATTGGGCTTTGTAGGAATCCTAAGAACTGAGCCCCAGTAACTTGTACTCCAGCCAGTGGTGGCTGTGGGAAGGCGGAGCTGGTTGTGGGGGAAACCGCGCTCCCTGGGCAGCCTCTGTGCATCTGGGCTGCCTGTCCTGCCAGGTGCCTGCCCACCCAGGAAGCACCACCTTCTCCACTTACTTCATAGGAAAATGTCACAAAAATAAACCTCACAGAGAGTCACAGTGGACAGGAAGTGCAGGTGTAACGATTCAAGGCAGGGGGTGGTTCTTCCTTTTTTTCTCTATTTTAAAATAAAACAGACATTAGCAATATCAGTAAAGTACATTTTAAAATGTTTCCTGGGAGAGGCCGGGCGTGGTGGCTGATGCCTGTAATCCCAGCACTTTGGAAGGGCGAGGCAGGTGGATCACCTGAGGTCAGGAGTTCGAGACCAGCCTGACCAACATGGTGAAACCCCATCTCTACTAAAAAAAAATACAAAATTAGCCAGGCATGGTGGCGCATGCCTGTAATGCCAGCTACTTGGGAGGCTGAGGCAGGAGAATCAGTGGTACCTGGGATGTGGAGGTTGCGGTGAGCCGAGATCGCACCATTGCACTCCAGCCTAGGCAATAAGAGCGAAACTCCATCTCAAAAAAAAAGAAAAAAAAAGTTTCCCAGGAGAAAAGCCCATCTCCCTCCTCCCTATGGAGGGGATGGCCCCCTGGTGCTCCAAGGCCCCCCCGTGTGAGAACCTGGCACACTCAGGGCTCAAACAACACTGAGGACGCCACAGCCCCAGGCTGAGCCAGGACAGGGCCAGGATGGAGGAAGGCCTGGAACGAGGGACCTGCCCTCTGGCTGCAGGCTTGGAGCAGAGCCGGGTCTGACATGGCTGCTCCTCAGGCCTCCTTGGGGAGACTGGCCTGCTGGTCTCAAAGAAGGGGCTTCCTGCACCTCAGGGGTCTACCTGTCAGGAGCCAGGCCTTCTCTATCTGTGGGGCTTGCTGGCACCTTTACATGGTACCACGCCTACCGTGAGACCCTCATTCCAATAGTGAGGCCAGGATCACCCTGGGCCCCACACCTCAAAGGAAGTCCACGAAGACAGACCCCCCCAGAGACTGATCAGGAGCCACCTCACCCCACACACTCTTCCCCTCTCCCCTCCCAGCCCTGTCACCCCGCACAGAAGCTGCTCCACTCAACCATGGGGCACTGCGGGCAAGAGGGCACCTTAAAAACCATGACCCCTTCCTGCATCAATCAAGTCTCCTTCCTTGTCTTCACACTAAACTTCCAGAAGTAATTACCTGTGTTCACCACCAAGTTCCCCCATCATCGTGCACAGCTGTCACTGAAGCCCACAGAGACCTCCCTGATGCAATCCCCAGCATGCACCTGAGTCGGCCCCAGGAAGACCCTCTGCAGCCATGGCCTCTCGTCCTCTGTCCTCTCCACTCCCCGTGGTTCTCCCTCCTGAGCAGGGATGTTCTTCAGGCTTCTTCCTAGGTGCTCCCCATTCCCCACTCCACACTGCCCCTGGCAAGCTTCTCCTCTCCTGCTCTGGAGGTTTTGTGAGAATCGGAACCACCTTCCTCGTGGTTCAGGAGCGCATACCCTCTGTGCTCCCTGAGCATGTCGCAGCAGCTCCTCACACGATCCTTCTCCCCCAGGCATGGGGGTCTCCTCCACCTCCCCCCTGTTGTCCACACAGTCCTCATGCGCCACCACTTCACCTCCTGATGACTCAGCCTGCCCACCCTTGCCCTCTGTCCCTGTAGCCGTTGACCGCACACACCCGTGGTTTCCTGCCCATACCACGGACCAGCTCCCAATTGCTCCAGTGACAGGGAACCATTTACGAAGCCGATAGTTCTTCTGCACAGAATGTGGTCCCCACCCTCTTCGGACACGGTGAGGTGGGTAAATCTCAATGTAGTCTCAGTGACCCCAGCTTCCCTGTGTGCTGTCCCCGGTGCACAGCACCACGGCAGTGATACACCTGCGTTACATTTGCTGTGGGACTGAACACATTCCTGCACGTCATGCGAGGAATGGTGCCTGGTACACGGTAAGTACCCAATTCATGTTAGATGCTATTGTTGTACTATGCAGTTGTGCTGCTGTGGTATTATGGTTCCCGGCCCCATCCCCATGTTGAACAAGTCCAGGTCTTTACGTGTCATCATGCATCTGTCCACCCGCTCAGCTACTGCTCATTCAACAACAAGTTGCTGTCACCTGTGACGCAGCAGACACTGTCCTACCCTTCAAGCAGGCCTCTGTCTCAGGACCCTCATCACGTTCTTCACCCCACTAATGTCCAGGTTTCTCCTCTCGGGTAAGAACTCAGTGGGGGTGCCCAGCCTGCCCCTGGAGCGTAAGAGTAGGCCCCTCATGGTGGTGGTCAGACATCCAAGCAAGGGGAAGTTCACTGTGTGATGTGATGCTCATCGGCACGCCTGCTCACAGCACGCAGCCTCTGGTGCACATCACGGACACGGAGAGCTCAGGAGGGGCTGCCTCTAGCCCTGACGCAAGACAGGAGGCAAGTGCGGGGGTTGATATAGCAACAAAGCCAGAAATATCACCACAGTCTCTGCCAGGGAACACAGCTGGGGAAATGCCATCACCCAAAGCCCGTGCCACTTAGAGCATGGACGTTTTGCTGCTGCGTTGATCCTCTGCAGACTGAATCTGTCACGGGGCAATAATGGCTGCGGCTGCACGGCCACTTAGGAGATGGAAAGAGAGGTGCTTGGAGGAGCAAGTGCAGTGCCCAGCAGGACTTCAGGGTGCCTGGCACAAAGCAGGTGCTCAGTAAATATTGGGTTGTCCTGTCCATCCTCCATCCATCCATTAATTAATACTCATAATCATTTAAATTGAGGCCATAAGCCATGTGGAACTCTGACCATGTGCACAGTGACCCAGCGTTCTTGGTGCCACAGAGAGGCCTCTGGGCTCCTATGGCAAACTGAGGCCGGCCAGCATTGGGCAGAGCCATTGAGGGGCTTGTGCCTGGGGTAAGAATTCCAGGTGCCCCTATCACTGCATAGCCAGAATACTAAGGAGTTTGCAATGTCATGAAATTTTCTATCATTTTGGACTCCATGTTGTGGAACCCAACCCATGTGTGTGGTGTCCCCACTGTGGCCTGGCCCTAACCTCATGACAAGGAGGCTGATTTCATCTTTCTATGGGACAAGGGGGAGTCTTGCTAATGGGTCATGTTCGGCCCCATCACTCCAGGTGCAGTGCAGAGCTAGAAGAGCATGCAGATGGTGAGGAGGTAAGACACTGCCATTGTCAGGGGGTTGCATCCCGCACGGAACAGGCTCGCTGGCCAGACAGAGGATGGAGGATGGTGTGAGGGGGAGCAAGGCGAGGCAGGTTTGGGAACTAGGAGGCTGTCACCAAGGCTTTAGAAAGAGTGGGTGCTCTAAACAATGGCGTGATGGTAGCAGGGAATCAAATGTCAGTTTCTAAACAATACCCATCTCAGTAGGGAACGGCCAGGAGGCTCCTCCTTCCACCCTGTGGTGTTGAAAACCAGCACACTGACATTTTCATTATGCGCTTGTCTCTCATGAGCTTCCCACCTGTGTCTAATCAAGTCTGAGCCCCAGACAAAAGACAGCATCTGGGCCCAGGTGGCTACGCCCATCCCTTGGATGATGGCAAATACGCTGAACGATGGTGCCTGGTGACACAGCTTGAGCACCCACCACCACCACGAAACCATCATCACCAGGTGCTGGGCACTGTCATGAGATGAAGCCATAAGTAGGCCCAATCTCAACCCTCAAAAGCTTGCACGGTCCAGAAATGTCTCCCCAGAGGAACCCCAAACTTCACCTACTTCACCTCTTTCCATTTTTGCCATGCTATTTCATGAACATTCTTTGAAACTCAGAAGTGGTGTTTAATGTGCAGAGTCCCTCCCACGATTATTTCTTCCTGGTGGAAGATTCATTGACCTTTCCACTGGGGGAGCTGGCAGAGTCTCTAGAAGCCATCATAGCTTAGCTTACTCAGAAAATGATTTCCCCGAGGATCAGATAAAGCGCGTCTGCACAGTCCTGACCAGGCTGTAACACGGAGATATCCCCGAGTCCTGCTCAAAGTCATCAAATCCCACAGATGGCAACTTGATCAAACAGCAGTCGCTGGTCTAAGCTCCTTATCACTCTGAATCTGCAGGGGCTCTTGAAGCCTCTTGGCAGGAGGACAGCACACTTTTTCTTTTTCCCCCTCACACTACTCATCTGAGTCTAGCTCCTTCCTGGGGACAGGGAACTTGGCTCCTTTTCTTGTTGCAAACCTCCAGGCCTCGGGTGCCTGGAGACCTTACCAGGGCAGGATTCGCCACTGACTGCCCTGTGTCTTGTGCTAAGCTGGGGGTGTTACCTCTGTCTCCAGGAGCACAGTTTTCTCTGGGTGATTGAATGAAATGCACCTTCTGTCCTTCTGTTTATTCTTGTCAGCCATCGTGGGGCAATGCTTTTACTTGCTTCTTTTAGTATCCTTGTTTCTTCTGAGGAGAAGAAAAACATTCCAAGGAGGAAGTAGTATCTGGGACCAGATCTCAGAAAATGTGGCATGCATCATCCTAAAGCCAGGATGGCATTGAGCACCATGGCCAAGCGGGACCACCCAAGGGTTCAAGCAAAGAGGGGAGATGGTCAGACCTGTGTTTGTGAGTTTCTGGTTGCAAGGTAGAGAATGGCTTGGCTTGGGGGACACAGCTCAGCATCAGTTGTGACATCTCGGTATGTCTTCAGTTCAAGCCATCAAAACATGCTGGCTGAGCTGGTATGATACGTTCACTTCATTTTTTTCTTCCGTTGTTGTATTTGATTTTCACACGCAGTCTTAGGAGAAAGGCAGGGCAGGCAAACTTTTTATTCTAACTTTTCAGAATTTTAAAAGGCATCACTGAAATTTTTAAGAAGCATTTATATTCCAAGGAATGTAAAAATCAAGTTTCTATGCCTCTTTCTCATTCAGCCTTATTTAATCCTCATGAAATCCTGATAGGCAGTAATGTTATTCCTGTTTTATGGATGGAGAGGCTGAAGCTCAGACGCACTGCCTGACATTCCTTGCCCAGAGCAGGTTCAAAGCCATGCATGCAGGATGGGGACTCTCGGGCATCAGGATGGACATGGGATCTGCAGGCAGGGTTGACACAGGCACAGAGAAGCCATCTGTGCCCCAAGCCTGTGAGTTCCTTCCATCCCATGATCTCTCAGTGGACCCTCATTTCCCAGGACTCTCCTGGTACTAGTAGAAACCCGGGATGATCAATGTCACAACTGCTAGGGGCCATGCAGTGCTGTGTTCCGTGCATTGCCTCACAATCCAGTTCACTGTAGCATTTCCCGGGAATCTCCACCGTGGACTGAGCTCTTGAGACACATGAGGGTTGAGCCCTGGGCCCTGCCCTCTGGAGGCTTGGGAGCCAAAACAGACAAGGTAAGCCGCACAAGGTAATGCTAGACCGACAGGCAGCCCTGTGGATCCTCCGTGGACCTCTGTTGCCACCGATGTCAAAAGGGAACCATGCGACAGAACCAAGGGTGTGTGTGAAGTTTCCATGATGGGGCATGAAAAGAGCATAAAAAGCTGCAAGAGCCACATAAATTCTGTTTAAAATGCTGTTACTACTAAACGATGGGGTGTTATTTGTGGTTGGAACAGGAGCTTCCCAAGCAGAAGGGATAGAATTTGCAAACACGCTGAGTTATAAGGTGATTGAAATGTCCGTGGGACTGCAAAGTGAAGGGAACTAGTATCAATTTAGTTCTTAGCATGACTAGGTCATTAGCTAGGCAATACGAAAGCAATCACACATAATAATAACACAATGTAGCTGTGGAAGGCACAGTTTCAGAGTTCTCACTAGTGACAGGCACTTGCAAAGTGCTGTGGGTACCCTTATCCTCTCAGAGCTCCAGCAGCCCTGGGCGGGGACTGCTGTCATTCTGTGTCACAAATGAGGCCACCAAAGTTTACAAACTGTCCCAGGACAGACAGCCACAGACACTGTGGTCACTGGTCTGTCCAGTGGTCCGTACTTCCATCTCAACAATGAAACCCCTAGAGCCCACAGTGTGGGGGCCCATGATGAAGACCCCCAGTCCTGCCTTTTCCATGCCATTTAGATGATGCTGACCCAACCCCTCTCCTCACCCCCCACACGGACATCAGGCCACAGAGTCAGCCACATGACCTCAGCCTAGACAATCAGCTTGTGGACAAGAACTCCACATTCTTGAGAAAGTATCTGGGGTCAGGGATGGGCCTGTGACCTGAGCAGGACGTTTCCTGCAACTGTCCAGACAGACTACTGGGAGAGGGTGTCCCTGTCCACAGCTGGTCCAGTGGACTTGGGAGCTGCTGGTGACCATCTGGCTCCAATGCAGAGAGAGATATTTTGAAGAGGCAGCCAAAGAAAATCAGGACCAATGGAGGGAGAGAAAAAACAAGAGTCCTGGTCATGTCTTTAGAGATTCTGGATCAAACCATGCCTGAAGCCAACTCATCCTTTGGACTCTTCAGTTACATGAGCCAATATGTTTCATTGTTATTGTTGTTTAAGCAATGTAAACTCAATTTCCTTTTTGTAAAGAAAGGGTTCTAAGTAATAGTATAGTAGAGTCAGAATAAAACCCAGATTCCACATTCGTGGTGACTGTGGCAGAGTGGGCACTGGATGTCTGTATCTGCTTGTAATAACAACAGTTATGGGATTAGCCCCAAATAAAAACAGTAGCAAGGAGACTTTGGTGGGCCCTTTCAATGTCACTGTGACTTCCTCCCTATAACTCTGGGATGTGGCTGTCATAGTCACCCCATTTTCCATACCAGGGCGACAAGTACCAGCAGGGTGGGCGTGGCTTGCCCAGTCACACAGCAGATCCGTGAAGGGATGAGGTTTGTAGGCAGCTGAGGGAGTGCAGCCTGGGCTCTAAGTGCTTTGCACAGTAAGCAAATGGAGTTTGAACCATTCTTTAGAAAAGAAGCTCCTGGAGTATTTAAAGTTGAGGTGTGGTGGGTTGGATGCACAGTTAAGAAAAACCACATTGGCTGCAGGGAAAAAGATGGGTTGGAGGGCGAGAGAATGAAGGCAGCCAGGCAGAGGGGCCGTAACAGGATTAACAGTTCAGGTGACAGGCGAGGAGGGTCTGGCTCAGCCGGTCAACAACAGCCTGACGCTCACCTGCTGAGGAGTGAGTCTCTGGGAGGACAGCTTGGCCTGATCTGTGGCCTCATGCTCTGCACCAGTGGGCAATTCAGGCACGGCCACACGGTGATGCCACTCTTTCTCTGGCCTTCTGTAGGGCTCTGATGCACACACCTTCAATATCACAACCCCACCAGTCCTCAGCAAGACTGGAAGAGTCTGATGGTTCTTTATATTATTTTTTAAAAATCGTCCCATCGTACGAATAACTTTTTTGATGTGCAGTTCTATGAATTTTAACACTGTAACCATTAAGATTCAGAACAGATCCATCACTCTAAAACACGCCCTCCTATTGATAGAAGAACAATTTGGATGAATTTCAAAGACATTATGCAGAAGGAAGGAGGTCAAGCTCAGAAAGCTTTTTGAATTTCATACAGAATCAGAGTATAAAGTTTGGAGATTGACTTCCTTTTTTCCACATAATGCCTTTGAAATTCATCCAAATTGTTGCATATTATCAATAGTTCATTTCCTTTTGTTGCTGAGTAACATTCTTTTGTATGGATGGATCACAGTTTGTTTCTCCATTCACCTGCTGAAGGGCATTTGGATTAGCTCCATTTTGGGGTGGTCATTAATAAAATTGCTATGAAATTTTCTTAAATGTGTGCACACAAATTTCCCTTTCCCTGGGAGCAGGATCTCAGCCATACGGTGTCTGCTTAATCATGAAGAAGCTGCCAAACTATGTCTCAGAGTGGCTGCATCATTTTGCATTCCCACCAGCAGGAAATGAGAGATCCAGTTTTTCTAGTCTTGCTAGCACTTGGCATTCTCAGTAATTTCATTTTGACCATTGTAATTGATGTGCAACAGCATCTCATTATGGTTTTATTTTGCACTTCATCAATGGCAAATGAGGGAAAATATTTTTATGTGATGATTTCCCTTCCTTGTGATCGTTTGGTAAAATATCTTTTTCCATCTTTTGCCTATTTCTGTTTTGTGTAAATTTATGGGATACAAGTGTAATTTTGTTACATGGATATATTGCATTGTGGTGAAGTGAGGGCTTTAACGTATCCATCAGCTGAATAATGTACATTGTACCCATTAAGTAATTTCTTGTCCTTTCTCCATCCCACTCCCCACCCTGGGTCTCTGTTGTCTTTCATTCCACTCTCTACGTCCCTGTGTACATATGATTTAACTCCCACTTATCAGTGAGAACGTGTGGTATTTGTCTTTCTGTTTTGTGAGCTGTTTCACTCAAAATAATGGCCTCCAGTTCCATCCCTGTTGCTAAAAGATATGATTTCATTCTTTTCGTGGCTGAATAGTATTCCATTGTATATAGAGATCACATTTTCCCTATTCAAACATCCCTTCGTGGATACTTAGGTTGATTCCTTGTCTTTGCTATTGTGAACACTGCTGCAGTCAACATGAATGCAGGTATCTTTCTGGTATCAAAATTTCTTTTACTTTGGGTGTACACCCAGTAGTGGAACTGCAGAATCAAATGGTACTTTTTGTTGAGAAATTTCCATACTGCTTTCTATAAAGGTTGCACTAACTTACGGTCCCACCAACAGTGTATAAGTATTCCCTTTTCTCTGTATCAACATCTGTGATCTTTTTGTCTTTTTAATAATAGCCATTCTGGATGGTTTAAGATGGAACCTCATTATGGTTTAAATTTGCACTTCTTTGATAATTAGTGATGTTGAGCATTGTTCCGCATGCTTCTTGGCCATTTGTATATCTTCATATCTTCTTTGAAAAATGTCTATTCACATCCTTCGCCCACTTTTCAATGGGATTGTTTGGGGTTTTGTTGTTGTTGAGTTGTCTGAGTTGTTTGTAAATTCTGGATATTAGTCCCTGTTGGATGGATAGTTTGCAAATTTCTTCTTCCACTCTGGTAGTTGTTTGTTCACTCTGTTGATTGTTTCTTTTGCTGTGCAAAAGCTTTTTCGTGTAATTAAGTCTTTTGCCTATTTCTTAATTGATGCATTTATTTTCTTACTGCTGAGTTTTAAGACTTTTAAAAACATATTGTGTATACAAGTATTTTGTTGGATATGTGGTTTGCAAATGTTTTAGCCCAGTCTGCAAGTTGCTGTATTGGTTTGCTGTGGCTGCCCTAAAAAAGTCCCACACGCTGGGGAGCTTAAACAAAGGGAATTTACTGTCTCACTGATAGGGTTTGGCTCTGTGTTTCCACCCAAATTTCATGTTGAATTGTGATCCCCAATGTTGGAGGAGGGGTCTGGTAGGAGGTGACTGGATCACGGGGGTGGATTTCCTCCTTGCTGTTCTCGTGATGTGAGAGAGTTCTGAGAAGTTCTGGTTTTTAAAAAAATGTGTAGCACCTCCCCCTTCGCCATCCTCCTTTTTCTGTGGCCACATGAAGACGTGCCTACTTCCCCTTCATCTTCTGCCATGATTGTAAGTTTCTTGAGACCTCCCCAGCCATGCTTTCTGTACAGCCTGTGGAACTGTGAGCCAATTAAACCTCTATTCTTTATAAATTACCTGGTCTCAGGTAGTTCTTTATAGCAGTGTGAGAATGGACTAATACACTCATACTTTTTTTGGAAACCTGAAGTCTGAGATCAAGGTGACTCTGCAGGATTGGTTTCTCCGGAGACCTTGCTTCTTCGCATGTAGATGAGATGCTGTCTTCCTCCTGTGTCCTCATGTGGTCTTCCATCTGTGTGTGTGTTTGTTCTGGTTTCCTTTCTTTATAAGGACACGAGTCAGATTAGAGTAGGACTCACCCTAATGACCTCACTTTAACTTGATCACCTCTGCAAAGACTCTATCTCCAAATAAGGTCACATTCTGAGGTACTGGGGTTAGGACTTCAACATGTGAATTTTGGGAGGATACAATTCAACCCATAACACTCGCCTTTGCATTCTCTTAACAATGTCTTTTGCAGCAAAAGCTCTCTCTAATTTTGATAAAGTCCAATACATTGTTGCTTTCTTGTATGAATTATGCTTTTGATGTTAAGCCACATCTAATAATGCTTTCCTCAACTCCCTGATCCCAAATATTTTCTCCTGTGATTTCTTTTAAAGGTTTTCCAGTGTTCGCATGTTATATGTAGATCCATAATACATCCTGAGTTAATTTTTGAATATGGTGCGAGTCTTAGGCTGAGGTTCTTATTTTTGGCATATAAGGGACCAATTGCCCCAACACCATTTGTTGAAAATCTATGCTTTTTCCATCGACTTGTTTTTGCACCATTATAACAAAGTCAAATGTATTTGTGTAGGTCTATTTTTGGACTCTATATGGCCTTCCACTTATCTGTGTATCTAACCCTTTGCCAACACCACACTGGCTTGATTACAGCAGCTCAAGAGTAAGTCTTAAATCAAGGAATTTAATTCCCCGTTTTATTTTTCAAAAAATATTTTATCTACTCAAATTCATTTGACATTTCATATAAATTTTGGAATCACCTTGTCTTTGTCTAAAAAAATCATGCTGGGATTTTGATTGGAATTATTTTGAATCTGTAGATCAATTTAGGAATAGTCAGCATTTTCACAGTGTTGGAATCTTGAGTACAGTAGGCTCTTCACTGATTTATGTCTTCTTTGAAAGCTCTCATCAGTGTTGTTTCTATTTCAGCATTCAAATTCTGTACGTTTTGCTATATTTATGCTTATATATAAATATTTCACCTTTCGACCTATTTAAAATGCCATTTTTTTTAAATTTTGGTTTTCAATTTATCTGTTGCTAATGCATGGAAATTTATGTGTGTGTGTGTGTGTGTGTGTGTGTGTTGACCTTGTTTAACCTTGCTAAACTTGCCTCTTAGTTCTAGAAGATTTTTTGGCTACTCTTGGGATTCTGTATACAGTCATGTTGTCTATGAATAGAACAGTTTTATCTCTTCCTGTTAACCTGTGTGCTTTCATTTTTTTCCTGCCCTATTATACAGGCCAGGACTTTCATTATAATGCTGAATAGAATGGGTAAAAGGGGATTCTCTAGCCTTTTTTTCTGATTTTAGGGGGAAATTACATCTTTCACTATTAAGTAAAATGTTAGCTATAAGTTTTTGTAAATGCCCTTTAGCAAGATGAGTAATTTTTCTTTTATTCCTAGGTTGCTTTGAGTTCTTATTGTGAGTGGTTTCTAAGTTTTATCAAATGCGTTTTCTGCACCAATAGATATGATCATGTGATATTACTTCTGAGACAGTTAATACAGTTGATTATATTGATTGATTTTTGAATGTTGACCTGGTTTGGAATTCCTAGAAGAAACCCAAGTTGATGGTCTTGTATTCATCTTACTATACATAGCCAGATTAAATTTACTAATAGTTTTGTGAGGATATTTTTATATATGTTCATGAACAATATTAGTCTGTAGTTTTCTTTTTGTGTATTATCTTTATCTGGCTTAGACATCAGGGTAATGCTTACCTCATCAAATAAGGTAGAAAACATTTCCTTTTTTTCAAGAAATTGTATATAACTGGTGCTATTTCTTTCTAAATATTTGGTAGAGTTTGACAGTAAACCACCTTGGCTTGGAGATTTTTTTTTTTTCTTTTTTTTTTGAGATGGAGTCTCGCTCTGTCACCCAGGCTGGAGAGCAATGGCGCAATCTCAGCTGGCTGCAATCTCTGCCTCCCGGGTTCACGCCATTCTCCTGCCTCAGCCTCCCGAGTAGCGGGGACTACAGGCGCCCACCACCATGCCTGGCTAATTTTTTGTATTTTTAGTAGAGACGGGGTTTCACTGTGTTAGCCAGGATGGTCTCGATCTCCTGACCTTGTGATCCACCCGCCTTGGCCTCCCAAAGTGTTGGGATTACAGGCGTGAGCCACCGCGCCTGGATGGAGATTTCTTTCTCAAAGATTAACTACAAATCCAATTTTACTAATAGGGCTATTCAGGCTATCTAGTTCATCTTGGGGGAGTTTTGGCAGTTTGTGGTTTTCAAGGCCTTAGACCATTTCATGTAAGTTGTTGAATTTGCATGTGGAGAGTTGTTTGAAGTATACCTTCCTTATCCATTTGATGTTTGCAAGATGCACTAAAAAAAAGTCTCTTTTATTTCTGATATTGGTAGTTCTAGCTTCTCTTCTATATTTCCTTGTCAGCCACACTAGAGGTTTACTAATTTTATTGATCTTAACAAGGAGTCAGCTTTTATTTCTTAATATTTTGTATTGTTTTACTGTTTTCAATTCGACTGATTTCAGCTCGTTTTTATGATGTTCTTTCTTCTGCTTGCTTTGTGTGTATTCTGCTCTTTATTTTTTGTAGTTTCTTAAGGTGAAGACTAGATTATTCACTTGCAATCTTTCTTTTCTTATATAAGCGTTTAGTGCCTTAATTTTTTAAAGCACTGATTTATTTACATCCCACAAATTTTGGCATGCTGCATTTTTATTGTTCAAAGTATTTTCAAATTTCCCTTAAGACTTTCTCTTTGGCCCAATGATCATCTAAAAGGTGTCGTTTAATTTCCAAGTATTTGGAGATTTTTCTGTTATCTTTATGTAGTTGATTTCTGTTTTATTTCCATTATGATCAGAAAACATACTTGGTATGATTTCCATGATCTTTCTTGGTGAATGCCCCATGCAGACTTGAAAGTATGTGACCTCTGTTTTTAGTAAGTAGAGTGTTCTGTAAACGTCAATTAGATGCAGAGGGTTGATGGTGTTTTTCCCTTCCCTATCTTTGCTGATTCTCTCTGCCAGTTCTATATCTTACTAACAAAGGAGTGCTGAAGTTCCCAACTGTCATGGGAGATTTATCTATTTCTCCTTTCAGTTTCTTCAGTTTTTACTTCATATATTTTGAAGCTCTTTTGTTAGATGCATACACATTTGGTATTGCTATGTCTTCTTGATGAATTGATTCTTCTATCATTATGTAATGTTTTACTTTATCCCTGGTAAATGTATTTGCTTTGAAGTCCATTTTGTCTGATATCAATATCACCAACCCAGCTTTTTTGATTAATGTTCATATGGATAATCTTTTTAAATCTTTTTCCTTTTAATATACCTGCACCATTATATTTGCAGTGAGTTTCTTATGAGCAGCATATGAATAATGCTGTTGTTTTATGCATTCTGACAACTTCTGTCTTTTAAGAGTGTGTGTAGACCATTTTCATTTACTGTAATGATTGATATATTTGGGTTCAGTTCTACTATTTTGCTATTTGTTTTCTGTTTGTTCCATCCATTTGACATTCTTCTGTTTCCCCTTCCCTGCCTTCTTTTTGGGTTATTTGAACATATGTAGCATCATCTATTGTGTTTCTTACTACATCTCTTTATAGAGATTAATTTTTTAAACACTGATTGTTCTAAGGATTGCAATGATCATACTTAACTCTTTGCAGTCTACTTAGAAAATGTCACTTCACATAGAATGGCCATGCTATCTACATACACATACATAAATACACATATGTGTATTATATAATATATATAATTTGCATACAATATTCAATAACTGTTGTCAAAGATACTATGGCTTGCCTACCTTATGTCTATTTTTCTTTTCTTCCTTGCTAATATGACTCTGATTTTGTTCAGTGTGTGAATATCCTTCACTTAATTCTTTTCTCTCTTGTATCACAAAGTCCGGTCAATACAGGAAGGAGAAAATGCTGCCTGGTAGTTCTGGGAGGGCCTTTTGAAGAGGAATATGTGGCTGGCCTGTTCCCATGGCCATGCACATTTGTGTTGAGTGCTCTTGTTGTCTTGCCTGAGACGCAGATGCAGTGAGCAGAGGTGGGCAGCCACCGTGGGACCATAATCTGAAAACCACTGGTAAAGGAGGGCATGGCAGGAAGTGGGAAGGAGACCGGATCCTGACACCACCACAGGGCCCTCATCCTAGGGCCGGATTGCTTACTTCTAAATTCCATGTTATATGACAACAAATAGGGGGACTATCGTCAATAATAATTTCACTGTACATCTTAAAATAACTAAAAGAATATAATTGGATTGTTTGTAACACAAAGGATAAATCCTTAGGGAATTGATACCCAATTTTCCATGATGTAATTATTACACATTGCATGCCTGTACCAACATATCTCATGTGCCCCATAAATATATACACCTACTATGTACCCTAAAAATTTAAAATAAAAATAAAATAGGCCGGGTGTGGTGGCTCACACCTGTAATCCCAGCACTTTGGGAGGCCGAGGCAGGCGGAGCACGAGGTCAGGAGATGGAGACCATCCTGGCTAGCATGGTGAAACCCCGTCTCTACTAAATATACAAAAAATTAGCCAGGTGTGGTGGTGGGCGCCTGTAGTCCCCGCTACTCAGGAGGCTGAGGCAGGAGAATGGCATGAATCCAGGAGACGGAGCTTGCAGTGAGCCGAGATCGCGCCACTGCACTCCAGCCTGGGTGACAAAGCGAGACTCTGGCTCAAAATAAATAAATAAAATAAAATAAAATAAATAAAAAACAACAAAACAGAAAACTTTCCTCCACAGGGACCTGTAGACCCTCTCTCTCTATACGATCATTGCCTTATGCATTACACACATTGTGTTCATACATTGAAAACCTCATCAGACAATGGTACAATTTTTTACTCTCAATCTTCATATATATTTTAAAGAATTCAAAGCAGAGAATAATAATTTGTTATATTTACTCACATATTTATCACTCCTGTCATTTCATTCCTTTCCGATGTTCCAAGATTCCTTCTGTTATCCTTTCCCCTCTGTCTGAAGATCTTCCTTTAGGAATTCTCTTAGAGCAGTTCAGCTGTAATGAATTCTCTTCGTTTTCCTTCAGTTGAGAATGTCTTTATTTCATCTTTATTCCTGAAGGTATTTTCTCTGGATATATACTGCTGGGGTGGCAATTATTGCCTTTCAGAACTTTAAAAACGCTGTGCCACTTCTGTCTGACCTCCACGGTTTCAGATAAGAAAGTCATAGCCATTTGAATTGCTTTCTCCCTTTAGGGAATGCATCTTTTTTTTTTTTCCTGCTGCTTTCAAAACTTTGTGTGTGTCTAGTGTTCAGATTGATTATGATGTGTCTGTGCACAGACTTCTTTGGGTTTATTGTCTCTGGGGTTTGCTGACCTTCTTGATTCTGGTGGCTTAGGTAATTTCCAAAATTTAAAGAGTTTTCAGCAAATTTTCTTGAATTTTTTATGTATTTATTTCTTTAGCATCACACTCTCACCTCAATTTGATTCCAGTGAAAAAATACTAGACCTTTTATTGTTCTCTGACAGGTCCCTGAGGCTTAGTCTATTTTTTTTTTCCAATTTTTTGTTTTTCAGATTGGATAATTTCTTTTGGTCTGTCTTTGAGTTTGCTAACTCTTTTCTCTGTCATCTCCCTTCTGCTATTGAGCCTATCCATGAGGTTTCTGTGTGAGTATGTGTGTGTGGACATGTGCACATTCATGCATGCATGCTTTTTTCAGGACTTAAAATTTCCTTTTCTAATTTTTGATTGATTTTGAATGTGTTTGCAATGACTTTTTGGAATGTTATTATTGAGACAGGGTCTCACTCTGTCACCCAGACTGGCATGCAGTGGTGTGATCTCGGCTAACTGCAACCTCTGTTTCCTGGGCTCAAGGGATCCTCCAACCTCAGCCTCCCAAGTAGCTGGAACTATAGGCACATGCCACCACACCTGGCTAATTTTTGTATTTTCAGTAGAGAAGGGGTTTCACCATGTGGCCCAGGCTGGTCTCAAACTCCTTAGCTCAATACTGTCCACGTGTTTCAGCCTCCCAAAGTGCTGGGATTACAAGTGTGAGCCAATGAACCTGGCTGGAATGTTTTAATAATCGCTGTTTTAATGTCTTTGTCAGATAATTGCAACAGCTGTGTCATCTTAGTATCATTGTCTATTGACCATCTTTTCCCATGAGAATTGGGATATTCCTGATTCTTCACATGCCAAGTAATTCCGGATTGTATCCTGGGCATTCTGCATGTTATGTTATGAGATAGGGAGAATGAACAATGCCCAGTATTTGTTTCTGCAGGCAGCTGACCTGCTCACACCCAGGCCACAAGTTCCAACGTGCCTTCTCCAGACTGGCTATGGTTTTATGGTCAGCTCCACTTTCCAAGCTTTGCATTTCTGTCCAGATCTGTCCCACATGTGGCCATCCAGAGGCCAACCTAGGACTTGGTCTGTGAGTGCTCCGTCAGTTTAATCTTCATGACGTTTGAAATGCTCCATGAGGCAACACCCATGTGTGCACAGCTTTGTGTGTACAGGGGAACCGTGAGCCCAGGAGTCTGCAAACAGCCTTTCCCAAGTTCCTCTGGCTGGAAATTTGGGATGTGAGTTACCCTGCTCTGTGGCGCACTTCTGCAGTCATCCCTTCATCCGTAGTCATGCAGCTCAGAAGCACCCAGGGGAGGATGTGTGAGGTGCAGCCTTGCCTCCTGGAACACCAGGTCTGCAGGATGGAGAGGACGATTGCCCTGCACCCATGGGCGGGTGTCACTGGCTGCTGCCACCGTCTCCACATGATTGCTTAAGGGGTTTTGGTGAGAGAGAACAGAGGGAAAAAATTGAAAAGAAAATGGGGATTTCTAGGTTTGCCATGGTGGCTCACACCTGTAATCCCAGCACTTTGGGAGGCCAAGGCAGGCAGATCATGAGGTCAGATCGAGACCATCCTGGCCAACATGGTGAAACCTCATCTCTACTAAAAATACAAAAATTAGCTGGGCGTAGTGGTTCATGCCTGTAATCTCAGCTGCTGGGGAGGGTGAGGCAGGAGAATCACTTGAACCAGGGAGTTGAGGGCTGCAGTGAGCCGAGATCATACCACTACACTCCAGCCTGGTGACAGAGTGAGACACCATCAAAAAAAAAAAGGAAAATGGGGATTTCTGATGGGAATTTGTTTTCCTGCTACTTGGGCCATAAAGAAAGAGTTTCTCCTGGAATTCTTTCTACCTGCACCTCGGTGTCCATTTCTGGGTTTCCAGGGCATTGAGCCCAGACTTGAAGAGATCAGGTAGGGGAGAGACTAAACTGCATTAATCTGGTGGAATGTTGGATTTGGGAGTTCTTTCCTCCTGCTGCTGTTCGCTTTCCAGGGTCTTTAAATAGTTGTTCCATGTATTCTGTCCAGCTTTTCTAGGTGTAGCCATTTGGAGAGTGTGTTTAACTGTTTAACCCAACTTACCCAGACCCCGAACAGAGTCTGCTTGTTTTTGTATCAGAGAGGCTTATGCTTATTTTTCTTAAGCTTCTCTTGCACAGTCCTCATGGTTTAGAACATCTGTTCAAATCAAAGCTGTGCTGTTCTACGTGTTGGTGTCAAATAGCATGTTTTGATTAATTTTTCCACATTTGTTCTTTGTAATATTAAAAAACATATCCATGTAGTTTTATCGATTTGATTTGAAAATACTTTTTAATACTTTTAATAGAATTCTTGCTCGGTATGTCCCAGACCCCAGTATCTGGTAATAAGTTGTAAAAACGAAAAAATTGATTTATTTTAAAAAAAATCAATAAATCACAAGAAATGGATTTGATTTTAAAAAGAGAGAAAAATGAAAGTTTCTGCCTTATTAAAATATTCATGTTGAAATAGGAAAGTGTCAACTGGGAAGCCATGTGCGTGGGGCCTGAGCTCAGAGCACACATTTGGGAGATCAATGACACGTGTCCTCCGACCTCATGTCCACCCTCCCAAACCTGGCCAGCCCACAACTTCTCCCCAAGAGCCTCCAACCATCTGCAGCTCGCCCCATGCCTCTCCCCACCTTCCCCAGGCTTTTCCCAACAGGGATCCCTTTTGGTTTCTACAAAATACATCCATCATTTCAGGCTGAGTATACCTGCCCACTCCCGAACACCTGCCTGGATTCAGTGGGTACGTGCTGACCTCTCTCACCCACAAGAGCCTGAAGACCAAGGTATGATCAGGGTTCCTACTGCAACCCTCCCACACTCCATCCCCATGGGATGGGGCCAGACACAGATGATGTATAAACGCTGTTCTCCTTCCTCCCCTCCCTCTTTGGTGGTCAGGTCCCCACTTTGTCAAGGCACAGCCAGAGCAGATATTTCAAGGAGAAGCAGGAGCTTTGCAGGCTGGCGAGGGGCAATGATGAGCCAAGCACAGGGTGGGCGTCTTCAGACTTCAATGGTGCATAAGCATGGAATTGTTGGTGGTTCCGATGGGCTGCAATGTGAAATGCAAAGTGGAGAAATGTGGCTTGGGATGGTTGAGGTGCAGAGGGGCCTGAGTGGAGAGGAGGGGCCAGAGAAATGCATTCCTCATGTATCCTGATGCACAGATACAGTGTGTATGTGTGTACAGTGTGTGTGTAGCGTGTATGTGTGTGCAGTGTGTATGTGTGTGCAGTGTGTGTATACAGTATATATATGTGTGCAGTATGTGTATACACTCTATGTGTGTATGCATTGTGTATGTGTATACAGTGTGTATGTGTTGCAGCATGTATGTGTGTACAGTATGTGTGTACAGTGTGTATATGTATACTATGTGTATGTGTGTACAGTGTGTACATGTATACAGTATATATGTGTATAAAGTGTATGTGTGCACAGTGTGTGTGTACAGTGCATATGTTTATACCATGTGTATGTGTGTACAGTGTGTATTATGTGCAGTGTGTATGTGTATAAGTGTATATGTGTGTACAGTGTGTATGTGTGTACAGTATGTCTGTGTATACAGTGTGTGCACAGTGCGTATGTGTGCACAGTGTGTATATGTGTACAGTGTGTATGTGTGTACAGTGTGTATATGTGTACAGTGCGTATGTGTGTACAGTGCATATGTGTGTACAGTGCGTATGTGTGTACAGTGTGTATATGTATACTATGTGTGTGTACAGTGTGTATTATGTGCAGTGTGTATGTGTATACAGTGTATGTGTGTACAGTGTGTATGTGTACAGTATGTATGTGTATACAGTGTGTGTACAGTGCATATGTGTGCAGTGTGTATATGTGTACAGTGTGTATGTGTGCACAGTGTGTATGTGTGTACAGTGTGTATGTGGCACAGTGTGCATGTGTATACAGTATGTGTGTGCAGTGTGTATGTGTATACAGTGTATATGTGTGTATACAGTGTGTATGTGTGTGCAGATAGATGGATGGACAGATGAACAAATCCACAGGGTGACAAATGGTTTAAAGATTTGGGTAAGGAGTTAGAGCAAGTTTACCAGTTAAGATGGAGTGGACATTAAAACCACAATGAGACACCATTTCATGCCTGTTAGGAGGACTACAATTAATAAGTAAATACATAAATCCAGAAAGTAGCAGGCATTGACAAAAATGTGAAGACATTGGAGCTCGCCCACCCTGTTGGTGGGAATGGAAAAATGGTGCAGACTTGGTGGAGACTTCATGAAAATGTCAAACACGAAGTTACCAGATGTCACACTACAATATGCACAGAGATACTGAAACCTGTGTTCATATAAAAATGTGAATACAAATAGGGATAAGAGGGATAACAGCATTATTCATAAGAGCCAAAAAGTGGGAGCAACCCAATGTCCATCAATGCAGGAGTAAATAAAGAAAATGCTGTGTATTCATGTTCCCTTAAATCACAACGGAATATTACTCAGCCAGAAACAGGAAGGAAGCACTGACACCTGGTCCAACCTGATGAACCTTGAGAACACGATGCTGAGTGGAAGAAGCCAGACACAAAAGCTCACTTATAGAATGATCCCGCTTATGTGAAATGTCAACGAGAGGCAAATCCATGGAGACAGAAAGTGGATTTGTGGTTGCCAGGATTATGGGGAAGGGGAAAATGGGTAGATGCTGCTTAAGAGAACAGGGTTCCTTTCTGGGGTGATGGGAATGTTCCAGACATAGAGAGAGGTGACAGCTGCACTGCCCTGTGGATCTGCTGAAACCCACCCAACTCTGCACCGTAACATGGTGAATTTTACAGTATATGAGTTATGTCTCATTGTTTTTTTTTTTTTTTTTTTAAAAAAAAGGCCAAAAAAAAAAGGGTAGAGGGAATGGTGAGGGAAATGTCGCTGAGAACATAAGGTGGGCGTCTGTCAGAGTGGTCTCCCTCCCAACCCAGGGAGCGGCAAGTCCGAAGGCAGTGAGGCATGCCCTGCATTCCCATGAACACACCGGGGACCTTCCCGCCTCTCTGCCTTCGAAAAAAAGAAAATTATAAAAGCAGGAATGAATTGGACCCAGTCAAAACCCATTGAATACTCACTTTGTGCTGGGCACCACACTGACTCAAATTTTATGTTCCGTAGAGGATCGACGAATGAATGAAAGAAACACCCAAATGAGGTCCACAACTCAGCTGTGTCCACTCAGAGACTCCCCTTCTAAGACAGTCTCTCAGTAAACAAACTCCAGCTAGCAGCATGTTTGCTACAGCAGGAACCAGGTGAACTGTCCTGTACATCTGGAACTTGGCATAAATCCTCAGAGGTCGTGTCATAGGGGAAAGGTCAACCAAGGAGCAATCCATCTGAGCAGAGATATCTGGCTGTGTTTCTTTCATTCATTCAACAAACACGCATTTTGTGACTGATCAGCATGTGCAGAGTGTTAAAAGGAATGGCCCCTGCCCTCCAGCCCCTCGTGGTGAGAAGACTGATCCGTTAGTGAACAATCACGACACCATGTCACCTGGACTGCACAAGAGAAAGGCGCAAAGGCTGTGGGAGGCCATGGGAGAAGCCCACCTCAGTCTCATGAAATCAGAGAAGGCTCCCTGCAGGAGGATTTCTCTAAGCCAAGTACTAAAGTACAAATAAAGAGGAAGCCACATACAGCAGAGAGGGGGGCTGAGCAGCCCATAATAATGAGCCCCTTTCATTGAGTTCCTACTGTATGCCAAGCACTAGGCTAAGCAGCATTTACAGTCTTTTTTTTTTTTTTTTTTTTTTTTTTGAGACCGAGTGTTGCTCTCGTTGCCCAGGCTGGAGTGCAATGGCACGATCTTGGCTCACCACAACTTCTGCCTCCCGGGTTCAAGCGATTCTCCTGCCTCAGCCCCCCGAGTAGCTGGGATTACAGGCATGCACCACCATGCCTGGCTAATTTTTTTGTATTTTTAGTAGAGACAAGATTTCTCCATGTTGGTCAGGCTGGTCTTGAACTCCTGACCTCAGGTGATCTGCCCGCCTCAGCCTCCCAAAGTGCTGGGATTACAGGTGTGAGCCACCGCACCCAGCCCTACCGTCATTATTTCTAATTCATATCATAAAACAACCCTGAAAGCTACACACTATCAATCATCCCGGCAGTAAAAAGAGGTAACTCAGGCCCAGAGACATCAACCAACCCACTTGGGGTCATTCAGTAATTACAGAAAGCAGGAGAGGGCAAGACTCATTCGGGGACACTCTCTGGTAAACCAGGTGGCTGGATGTGGACCACGAAGATGATGAAGGTGATGAAAATAAAGACGAAGATGAAGATGAAGAAGATGATTAAGAAGATGAAGATAAAGATGAAAATGAAGATGAAGATGAAGATGAAGATGAAGATGAAGATGAAGATGAAGATGTTGAAGTTGAAGCTGTGCATGTTGAGGCCTCCGAGGTGAGCAGGAATGGATCGGTGTTCTGCCCAAGGAGAAGGCAAGGCATTCAGGACCCAACACAGGAGAAGTGGGGATACTAGGCAGAGCACAGCGATCTGAGCTGCACTTGAGATATCCCGCTGGTACCTGCTGGCAGAGGACCTGAGGGGCACTGCTGGGGAGGTGCAGTGGTCAGGGCTAAGAACTCAGGGCTGGCTGACCCAACAGGACTGGGACGTTTGGTGTAGAATTTCGCAGCATGGCCTGGGGTGGTTCTGCCCCACCTGCCTTGGTCAGTGTCAAGCCTGGCACAAGGACAGGGAAGTCTCTGCAGGAGGAGGTTGGCCAAGGTGCTACCTGCAGAGGCTGTGAGGGTGCCCCGCTCAGGCTCCCTCCCACATTTGGGTTGGAGTATGTTCTATGTCTCTTCCTCTGGTCAGCAAGGAGCATGGGACTAACTTCCTTCCTGATCCTGTCCATGTTCCCACGGCCCTGAAGGAGGGAATCAACCTACGACCCTGGCATAGTCCTGGACAGGATGTGGCTGGGGAGAGCCATTTGCTGGGGCCAATGGACCCACCAAGCTGGACTCAAGTAGGGGCTTTCTGCTCTCTCCTGGTTCATTGCTGCTGGCCTTGCTTCCGACTGGCCACAGCCCACGTCAAAGCTGTGATGCGACTAACAGGCTTCCTGGTGCCTGCTCAGGAGGACTCATGAGAGCCCCATGAAGCTCTGTGCATCCATGCCACCAACTCTCCCCAGAGCCGGGCCCTGCCTGCTGAGGTGTGCTTTCCGTGTACCCAGAGAGTCACCTCTCATTTGGCTGGAAATCCATCACCAGGAGTTGCTCCCATCCAGCCTGTCACATCACATTCCTGGCTGGTGCAGGCTTAAGTCAGTACTAAATCTTATATAAGAGTCATGATTGGTCAGCACAGGTCTATTTTCAGAAGCATCGGATGGTAACTGACTTTGAACACAGAAGCATGTTGGCAGCAAGTGATTGATTTAAGAATCCAGATTTAAAGACACTTGTCTCCTTAGATTTAATGCATGCAAAGCACTTGGGGCAAAGAGGACCTTTTCTGGGTTTTTTTCCCCCTTCTTTTGCCTAAGAGTGATACAACCCCCGCTCAGCTTCTGAGCTCCCAGCTTCTCACTGAAATAGTGCTCCTGGGAAGAGAGGCATGGTGAGGAGAAGGGTGATATCTGGTTAGTAAAACTGAAGCAAGAATTTTCAAGGATTACGGTCCATGGAGAGCACACTTCCACCCACACCGAAACCAAGCAGGACAAAAGGGATGCACATGAGACCCCTACTTTTCAACTCTATTTGTGGTGTCAGCATGTTCCACCGTCCTCCAAGGAGCTCAGGATTAACTTTCATGCTCATAGCTACATTTCCCCAAGCACTGACTGCACCTTGCCTTTATGCGACGTTTCTACTTCAGGGACCCAGAGCGTCTGCAGCCCAGACCTCCCCTTGGAACTGCAGAGTCCTGACAGTGGGTCTGCCTGGCTGTCATCTCTACTGGGATGGCCATTTATGCCCCACATAGGGCTGTCAGCTCCCATCCCTCAAAACCACCTCACCACAGCAGTAGAAGGCAACCCATCCATTCATCCAGTGGCTCACACTGAAAAACCTGGGGTCAACTGCAACTTTCCTATTACTCACATCCCACAACCAAGGCATCATCCAAATACCCTTCGCCCTCCCTTCACACTAGATCCAGAATCCCAGCATTTCTTTCCCCAGTAACTCAGCCAGGTCCCTGTCACAGAGCCACAGTGTTTCTTAATACATACACATCAGATCGTGTCACTCCTCTGCTCAAAATCCTCATCTCACTCACAGTAAAATTAAAAGTAACAGGCCTTTTAATTTTAATCCAAAAAGGAGACTGGTCTGCCCTGCCCCACTCTTCCCTTTCTTGCCGGGTCTCCTGCTTCTCTTCCCTTTTGTATTAACCATCTGCTGCTGCATCGTCACCACCACGACCTTGATGGGTTCAACAGCACACACCATCTGACAGGTTCCCTGGGTCAGGAGTCTGGGAGTGGCTGAACTGGTTCATGACTGCTTAGGGTCTCATAATGCCGCAACCAACCAATGTATCAGCCAGAGCTGGGGCTCACCTGGAGGCCGCGATAGTGAAGAATCTGCTTTCAACCTCCCTCAGAACACTGGCAGGATCTGTTTCTTGTGACTGTAGGACTAAAGTCTGACTTCTTGCTTGCTGTAAGCTGGAGGCCACCTGCAACTCCTGGAGGCCCCCCAGCAGCTCCTAGAGACCAACTGCAGCTCCTGGAGCCACCCACAGCTCCCAGAGGCCACCGCAGCTCCTAGAAACCACCTGCAGCTCCTAGAGACCACCTGCAGCTCCTCAAGGATACCAACAGTTCCTAGAGACCATCTGCAGCTCCTAGAGACCACCTGCAGCTGCTAGAGACCACCGGCAGCTCCTATAGAGACCACCTGCAGCTCCTAGAGACCACTTGCATCTCCTATAGAGACCACCTGCAGCTCCTAGAGACCATCTGCAGCTCCTAGAAACCACCTGCAGCTCCTTGTCACATGGGTTTCCCCAGTAAGGCTGCTAAGGTCATCTAGCTGGCAAAGAAAGCGTGTGGTCTAAAGATAAGATGGAGACTTGCATACCCATGTTAGAATGGTGGGAGGGACACTCCATGGCTTTTGCCATATTCTATTTGCTGGTACATTGTATTTGCCTCATTGAACAGGAAGGGATTATACAAGGGCATGAACACCAGGAGGCAGATTCTCTGCCTCACCTTCTCATTTCCCTCCATCCTATGGGCTCCCACGTGCCTTGGGCCATGGGTCATCTAGAGTAGATGCTAATTTCCAGGGCCCTGGCCAGATTGCACAGACAGCCTCATCTTCAAGCCCATGGGAGAAAATCTCTAAGTTAATGTAGGGAAAGTAAAGTGGTGCTTGCTGTATCATTTGCTTTTCAAAGTTACCAAACACAATAAGAAAGGTTCTCAAGTATTTCACAAATAGCTCCCATGGGATCATTGTTCAGGATATGTTATTTAGTTCAATCTGGGGTAACTTGAGTTTGTACCTAGCTATTTGCTCTTCTCTAGACTCCATTGAAAATAGAGATTTGAATGACAATGAATGAGATTTCTAGTATCATCTTCGTTGTGCTTAAACAATCTGAGACACTTAATTTCACAATGTTTTGTTTTCCAATCCCTGTCTGTAATAACAAATCTCAATGTTTTCCACCCTGGGAATAGCTTTTCACTATTCAACAGAGTGACATTTCTGAAAGGTGTAATTTGTGCTGGGCAGTCAATTGCACATGTGGAATTTAATACATGATAACTCTGGTTCCTTGTCAAAAAGAACAGATGAGTGCCTAGTACATCAGGAACCTAAAGGAACGTTTGTCGTGAGCCACAGGGATGAGGACTAGTCTCTAGGTACTAGGTGTTTTGCTACATTAATAATTATCCTGATGTCTGCTGACAGAGCATGGACCTCAGTTTTAGGTTCTACCTACCCTCTGCATACAGACCTGAAAGTCATTTTACCTCTTCAGTTCTCATGTTCCCTAAAGCATGGGTTAGATTATACTTACTTTAGAAACATTTCCATGATTTGTGAATTTTAATTTCATTAATATTTTTCAATTATTCAGAAGGTTAAATATTTTGAGGCTAACCTATTTTAATTTTCTCCTTGATTTCTTGAAATAATTTATTCCTTTCAAATGGCTTTTATACTCTGATATCAGCTGGTTATTTGCATCCATATTTTACTCGCATTTCTGTTTGCTTTAAACATGCTCCATTTTTTAATACATGTGTATGTTTTGCTGCACAGTGTTGAGCTAGGATTATTTCTTTCAACTACCTATTCTCATCAGTACCATTTGTTGTTTATCTGTACTATGGTAGTCACCCCTTATCCACAGTTCAGTTACCATGGTCCAAAAATATTACATGGAAAATTTCAGAAATAAACAGTTCCTAAGTTTTAAATTGTGCACTGTTCTGAGTAGCGTGGTGGAATCTCCCACTCCCACTTTATGCCTCCTGGGACATGAATTATCCCTCTGTCCAGCTTGTTCATGCTACCCACCAGTCAGTCATTGACACTGTCTGCTGCTACCATCCAACCATGGATATTGTCTCGGCTCAATGATCCAGGATCACCTGAAGCAGATGATCCTCCTGACATCAGAAGGTCAAGAGTAGCCTAACACGGTGTCACAGTGCCTTCAACATTCACTTGCTTTCTCTAATCACATAGGCATTTTATATCTCACCTCATCACAAGAAAGAGAGAGTATAGTACAGTAAGAGATTTTGAGGGAGCACATTCATATAACTTTCATTACAGTAGACCACTATAACTGTTCTATTTTATTATTGTTAATTTCTTATTGTGCCTAATCTATAAATTAAAGTTTATCATAAGCATACATGTATAGAAAAAAACATAGTATATGTAGAGTCTGTATTATCTGCAGTTTCAGGCATCTACTGGGAGTCTTGCAACATATTCCCATAGATAAGGAAGAACTACTCTACTCAGATTTTCTTGCAGTAATGTTGCTTAACAACTGACCCTCCTGAATCTCAGTAGCATGAAACAACAAACATTTATTTCATATGAACTTCTCAGCTCCAGGCAGAGGTGGAGTTCAGGCAAGCTCCACGTGGCTTTTGATTCTAGGACCCAGGCTGAAGAATCAGACACAGTCTGAGCTGTGATATTCTTGTGGTGGATGGTAGAATACAGAATAAATACTGGAGACTTGTAAAGTCTCTTAGAACCTTTGTTTGGAACTGCCATGCTGTCATATTTCCCCACATTCTACTGGCCAAAATAAATCAAATTACCAAGTCCAATATCAATGATGCAGGAAAGTACATCCTTCTGAGGCAGGGGAGTGGAGCAGAGTGCTGGAAAAAGAGAGTGCATATTTTCTGAACAGTCACAAGTATGCATTTTCCTTTCTCCCTAACATTTCAAAAGAATCATCCAATCAAGGTGTGGCAATTGAAAGCTCAAATGTTACAATTTTTTCATCAGGTCTCAGTGGGACTTCTCTTGGTCTGGAGACCTAGGAATTTTTTTCAAAGATATGTTCCTCTCACAGAGATGAAAAATAATGGTGGCATAGACCAGGACAACTGCCTTGAATATTTCTATTGGAATGGAGAAGAATAGGGAGGACCCTGCAGTCATTGGCCCATAGCAATTATGAAATCCAGGTGGCTGGTGTTCCACAGTTCCCTATTGTCAGGTAAAGAATGTTGGTGGGTTAGGCTGAGGTTCTATTCCATTGTTCTCCATCGCTCTTGGCTTCTCCTTCAAAGAGTTCCTTCTGTTATCCTTATCTTTTTTTTTTTTTTTTTTTGAGACAGAGTCTTGCTCTGTCACCCAGGCTGGAGTGCAGTGACGTGATCTCAGCTCACTGCTAACTCCAACTCCCAGGTTCACCCCATTCTCCTGCCTCAGCCTCCTGAGTAGTTGGGACTACAGGTGCCCGCCACCACGCCTGGCTAATTTTTTGTATTTTTAGTAGAGACGGGGTTTCACCATGTTAGCCAGGATGGTCTCGATCTCCTGACCTCATGATCCTCCCGCCTCGGCCTCCCAAAGTGCTGGGATTACAGGCGTAAGCCACTGTGCCCAGCCCTGTTATCCTTATCTTTCTAGGCCATGTCTGAAGAAGGCGTTTGAAAACTATCCCTGAAGAAGGCTTTGGAAACTATGCCCTGGGGTTGGCTAAACAGCGTTCTCCTCCTTTTTTCTGCCTTTAGAAATGTGGGTCTCAAAGGTCATTTTACACCTCAAATCTTACAGAAGGTACTTTGAACTTATCTGGCATCTCGGGAACCACACTCTTGAGACATTTATTCTAACTGAAAGGACTCACCAGGAATCACTTTTACCCAATCAGGTATCTTAAAAGATAGGAGATCCGTGGCCTTAATGACTGACCACTCCTGATGTGTTTAGAAACAAACCCATTCTCTAAACTTGCCAAGTCCAAGAACATCTTAGATTTCTCTATTCTCTTTCTTTTCTGCTTGTAAAATGGCCAGTTGTTTTCTTAACTCATGACTTCCTAGTAGAACCCTGTGAAATGCAGCTAATAATGCTTAACTGGCACTAGTATGGTCGGTCCTGAAATATCTTTGCCCAGAGTCACAAATTCATTAGGTATTTTTTTCTTTTTCTTTTTTTTTTTTTTTTGAGATGGAGTCTCGCTCTGTCGCCCAGGCTGGAATGCAGTGGTACCATCTCAGCTCACTGCAAGCTCCACCTCCTGGGTTCAAGCAATTCTCCTGCCTCAGCCTCCCCAGTAGTTGGGACTACAGGCACCCGCCACCATGCCCGGCTAATTTTTTCTATTTTTAGTAGAGACAGGGGTTTCACAATGTTAGCCAGGTTGGTCTCGATCTCTTGGCCTCATGATCCGCCCACCTCAGCCTCTCAAAGTGCTGGGATTACAGGCGTGAGCCACAGCGCCCAGCCTCATTTTTTTTTTTTTTTTTTTTTTTGCCTTATAAATTACTACAGGCTAGTACTTTGCCAAATATTTTACTACTGCACAATATAGATTGTAATTTTTCAGATTCATTTTATGGTTCCCATGCTACCTACTGCCCTGTCTGCAAAACAATACCAAGAAACAGTGTATTTTAGGTTTCTGTTACAGGAGCACTCCACTTCTTTATCCTAAATTCTGTATCAGTCAGCTTTTTCTTCAACAATACTTCATAATGAACAATTGCAAAAGCTCAATGACTTAAAACCATAATCATTTTTCACTCTTGGGCCTGTGCATATGCTCTGATCGCTCATCTCTAGGTTGGTGTCAGTTTCAAGTCTTCCCTGGAGTCCAGGGTGCAGACAGAAGATTTAAGCTGTATATTGCTGTTCTCGTGGTAGAGAGAGGAGCTCAAGAGATGTGGAGTGAGCTTGAATTACATTATAAAGCCACTGTTTGGAGCTGGCATATTGTCATGTTTTCTCACATTTCTCTTGCCAAAGGAAATCATATGGCCAAACCCACCATGAATATATCGATAAAGTCAATTCCTCCCAGAGAGGTGAGAACGTTAGAATGCATATTGTTAAATAGTAAGACAATCTACTGCAGTATCCTTTTCTTTTTGGTTTTAGGCAAAGTTTTTTATGTACAGCATACAGAAAAGTCATAATCAAAATATGCCCTTTAATGAATACTTGCACACTTATGTAAACACACTTACGAAGATACCACCTTATGCTATTTCTGTCGTACATTTTACTTCCATATGTTACAAACCCCACATTTTTGCTTTAAAAAGCCAATAATCAGCTGGGCACGGTGGTTCATGCCTGTAATCCCAGCACTTTCGGAGGCCAAAGCAGGTGGAACACCTGAGGTCAGGAGTTCAAGACCAGCCTGGACAACCTGGTGAAACCCCATCTCTACTAAAAATACAAAAATTAGTTGGGGGTGGTGGTGCACACCTGTAATCTCAGCTACTCGGGAGGCTAAGGCAGGAGACTCACTTGAACCCGGGAGGTGGAGGTTGCAGTGAGCTGAGATCACACCATTGCACTCCAGCCTGGGCAACAGAGCAAGACTCCATCTCAAAAAAGAAAAAGAAAAAGAAAAAAAAAGCGAACAATCTGTTAATAAAATTTAATACAATGAAAAAATACTTTAAATTTAGGGCACATTTACCATTTTGTTGCTCTTTATTTCTTTGTGTCAAATTCTAGTATCAGTTTCCTTCCTTCTAAAGAACTTTCAATAAAATGCCGGTAGTGTGGGTCTGCTGGAGATTATTAATGCTTTCAGCTTTTCTTTCTTGGACAAAGTATTTCTTTTGCCTTCATTTTAAAGGGCATTTTCACTGCATGTAGATTGTATTCTAGATTACATTGTTCTTTCTGCATATTAAATCTGTTGTTCCATTGTTTTCTAGCTTGCAGTTTCATGAGAAATCTGTGATTTTCTTATCTTTATTGCTCTATATTTTATTGGCCTTTTGTGTCATCGCTTTTAAGCTATTTCTCATTATAACTGTTTTTTTTCAACAGTTTTATTATGATATGTCTTTGTGTGTGTGTGTGTGTATGCATGCACACTTGTATTTTTCATGTGTGGGGTCCATTGAGCTTCTTTCATCTGAAAGTTTATCATTTTCACAAACTTAAACAATTTTTGGCCCTTTTTACCTCAAATTTATTTTTTAACTTCCACCCCTTCTCCAATACAAATTTGCATAGGTTAAACTGCTTAATATTGCCCCTAGCTCAATTAGGCTCATTTTCTTCCCTTTTTTCCTCTTATTACTCCATTTTGCATATATTCTACGTATGTCTTCAAGTTCACTGATATTTTCTACTGTAGTCTCAAATCCATTGTTAATCCAATCCACTGAAAGACTCATATCAGATACATGTTTAATGTTTAGAAGATTTGTTTCATTTTTATATATCCCTTTCTAAAAATAACTGGGTATATTTATGGTAGGTATTTTAATGTGCTTCTTTTCAACTTTTATCATTTTTGTAATGCCTGGGATTGATTTATTGACTTTTTCCTTGATTGCGTGTCACATTTTCTGGCTTTGGGGGATGTTTAGTCATTTGATTGAATGCCTGACATGGTGATGTGTGTGTTGTTTTCCTTCAGAGAATGTTGGGCCTACTCTACTTTGCAGAAAATCAAGTTATCTGCTATCGAGTCTGATTCATTCTGGTTCCATTTTAGGCTTTGCTGGGGAAGGTGGAGAGGAACCTTCAGTATGGGGATAGTTCCACCTGACTGCTAAGGTGTGGCCCCACAGAGCCTTCCACTGAATACCCCGGGTAACCTCTGAGGGCCCTCCCTTCTAGCTGGTTGGAAATTGAATGTCTTCCTCCCCGATGTGGGCTCTCAGAAATGTTAAACTAATAGGTCCTCAGCGATCCTTTGCCTGGCTCTATGAAGTTGCACTCTATGCATGCATGACTAATACTCAGCCAAGACCCACGGTGTCTCCCATATAGACTCCTGGGCACTTTTTCTGCTTTTTTCTATAGCACTTCTCTGCAAAGTTGAGACGCCTCAGCCTTTTACTGACTTAATTCTGACACTCCCAGACTCTTTTGCATTTGTCATTACGACATCCACATAGCAGAAATTGTCTTCAGGAAGAAATACGGCACATGAGAGACAAGTCTTTACTTCTCTTATCTTTGGAATCACAGTCCTGGGCTGCCTGTTGTCCAATATTTGGAAAAAGTTGTTTCAAATGTTAAGTTTTCAAATTTCTACTTACTTTTATAGTGAGAAATTAGGTCTAATGCTTGATATTCCAACCACAGGAAGCAGAAGTATTGGTGTACACTTTAGGTGGAGTCAATGTATTTGCTTTAAAATGTTTTCTTTGAACCATAGCTTTCTACTTCATACTTTTAGTGAGTATAGAATTTATCCAATGTTTTCACTGCATCGATCAAGATGATCAAACATATGATATTCCCTTTATTCTATCACTGTGGTGAACTACATTAGTTGACTTCTGAATAGCAAACCAAGGTTGCACTGCTGGAAAAATCCAACTTCATGTTATATTGTACTACTTAGATTTTGCTATATTTGGGTTACTAATATTTTGCTTAGAGTTTTTCATCTAAGTTTGAGAAATTTGCCTGTAATTTCCCATTCTTGTAAAGCCCTTGTCAGGTTTTGGAAACACGGTTATGTTGACCTTATTAACTAGTTTGATGGTGTTTTCTTATTTTATGTTCCCAAGATGACATTGCAAAAGTTTTCTGTTATTTCTTCCTTATATTTGGTCCATTTTATAAGTAAAAGTATGAGTTCATAGAGATTTGAAAAAAAATAGCTTAAATAGGCTGGATGTGGAGGCTTATGCCTGTAATCCCAGCACTTTGGGAGGCCGAGGCAGGCGGATCACCTAAGGCCAGGAGTTCGAGACCAGCCTGGCCAACATGGTGAAACCCCATATCTACTAAAAATAAAAATAAAAAAAATTACCCAGGCATGGTGGCTGTAACCCCAGCTACTCAGGAGGCTGAGGCAGGAGAATTGCTTGAGCTGGGGAGGCAGAGGTTGAAGTGAGCCAAGATCATGCCACTGCACTCCAGCCTGGGAAACAAGAGCAAAAAAAAACTTTGTCTTAAAAAAAAAAATAGTTTAAATAATTTAATAGATACATAAACATTAAAATATCCTATTTCTTTTTAGTCAGTTTTAGTAAGTTTTGTGTTTTGTAGAAGTGTTCGTTTCACCTAAATTATCATATCAATTTTAAAAAGCTGTTTATAATTTTCCCTGTGCCTTTTTGATATCTATTGGACCTACAGTGATTATTCCTTTTTCTTTTCCAAAATTAGCAATTTGTGCCTTCTCACCTTTATTCTTTAGTTTTGCTAAGAGTTTAATGATTATCTTATTTTTGTGATATAAGCTTTGCTTTCATTGATTTTCTTTGCATATTTGTATTTTTAAATTTTAATTTCGTAACTTTTATCTTCTTATCATTGTTAGTTGCTCCTTCCTACTTTATTTGGTATTAATTTGTTGTTCTTTTCCTTTGATTTTTAAATATTCATATTCAGATGACTAGATAGGTATGTAGGTAAATGCAAAACTGAATTCTGGTCTTTTTTGTTTGCAGTGTTCTATATGTGTCATTTAGATTGTTTGCTAATCATATTCAAATCTTCTGTATCTACATATATATATATCTCTAGACATCTAAACAGTTGTTTCAAGTATCTATTTCTATAGCTAAATATAGATATGAATATCTAAGCATAAATATCTAGATATAGGCACGTATCTAGATATGGATCCAGATGGATGGGCATAAGTTTCTTTCTAAGCACAGACTTAGCTGCATTCCAAGCATTTGTACCTTGTATTTGTATCACCATTTAATTCAACATATTTCTGTTTCATTTTCAATGTAATGTTTTTCTTTTATTCATGGCTATTTAGAAGTGTATTGTTTACATCCCAAATATTTAGCATTTCCTGGTCACCTTCCTGTCCATACTCAAAATTATGTCAATTCTTTGAGAAATTCTGGACTTGCTTTCTGTCCCAGCTGAAGTCAGTGTTTGTAGATGAGCCGGGTACACTTGAAAACTGTGAGTATGTCATTGCTACAGGCAGCCTTCTGTGTATCCCACTCAGGCCAAATGTGTTGACCTTGTTGAAATCCTCTGTATTCTTATTTGTTCGCTTATTTTATTCATTTTTGAAATAACCATGTTAAATCTTCCACTATGATTTCTGCCTTATGTATTTGATCCTTTTATTGGTGAATGTTGCTTTATTTTTGTGAAACTATATTATTAGACACTAGCAATTGAATATTTTTACCACTGCTTTCTGGGTTAACTCTTTCACCATTATGGAAACAATCCCTTTGTATTCCTAATAAATGGTCTTGCCCTAAACCCTACTTCGCCTGTGTTCTGCTCTACCAGCTTTCTCAGTTATTATTGTGAGAGAGGTAACTTACTCCATCATTTTACTTTTAACCTTTCATATTTAACGTGTGTTTTTTGTAAACATTATATATTTAGGTTTTACTTTGTTTTGGTTTTTATCCAGCCTGATAATGTTGGCATTTTGATTGCTGCTTTTAGTTCCTCTACATTAAAAGTAGTTGCTGACATGTTTGATTTTCTGTCTACTATTTTTTTTATTTTTTCCACACATTCTATTTCCTTTTTAACTAGTCTCTTGCCTTCTTTTGAATTAAATATATTTCATCATTCTTTTTTCCCCTCTCTAGCTTTTTCCCTATACTTTTAATTTAAGTTCATTATTTACTTCTTAGAGTCAAATTTAAATTAATACCTTAACACCTCCAAGAAAATGTTAGACCCTTGTAGCCCTTTAATTGCATGCAACCTCCTTCTGCCTCATCTTTTGTTATTTATGTATCTCGATGACATATATATGGTGTTAAATAACATAGCCAAAATGAGGATTACAATAATAGAAGATTACTAGTTATAATCATTATTACAACAATAACAACACAGAATAACCAATTAGTATATGTCAAGTATAGTTCTAAATATTTTACATCAATTATTTTATTTCCTTCTTGCAGCCAACCTACGGTATAAATACTATTATTACCCCAATTTACATACAAAATAAATGAGGCACAGAGAGGTTAAGACATTTTCTTCAGGTCACACAGTTGGCAGAGCAGAGATTTGGAATGAGGCCGTCTGGCCTGACTCCAGGTTCTCATCCCCTGGCTCTGCTGCCTCCCTTGAGCCCCAAAGGCTGAAAACTCATGATGTGCTGAAGATTCCAATTTTGAAATACGGTCTTGGGTAAACTGGGAAGTTCACGGAACCAATTTTCTAACCAAGATACTTCTATATAGTCCTGCTTTAAGTCCAAAAATATAAAATGCAAACATTTACTAAACACATTTATGTGCAATCATAGTTTTCAAATAGAGAGTTTAATGACAGCAAAAGTTATTTCTAATCCCTGTCCTTACTGCGTTGACCATCAACAGAAAGACTTCCATCACAACTTTGACCTGTAGCTTTTAATTGCAGTTGTCCTTAAGTAGGACGTGCTAAGGAAGGAAGAGCATTCCAGGTGTCATCTTGGTCTGGACAGTCAGAGACAGCTCTCTGAAGGCGGAGACACTGCCAGGGGGCCCTGGGTGGGAGGTGAAGAGTGTTCCAAGCCATCGGTTGAACTGGCCTATGCGAGGGATATAAGGCTGGAAGGACCTGGCCCATCTGGGAAAGGAAGGAAGGTCAGCTAATTGCTGGCGCTGCATCCAGAGGAAAACATGGGGCGAAATGGAGGAAAATTTAGCTGTGGCCAGGTCAGGCAGGACATTCCAGGGCAGGCTACAAATCTGAGATTTAACTGAGGAATAGAGGGAAGCTCTTAAGGGATTATAAGACAAGAATAGCATGATTTGAATTGTTGAATTCCATTTTTAAAAAGATCTTCCTGGCTGTATTATAGAAAATACCTTAAGGAGACCCAGAGGTGAAGTGGCCCAAGAGCTGGTTGCTGCAGTGAGGAGTCAGGGTGGCTTAGAGTAAGGTGTCGGCAGTGGTGATGGAGAGAAGAACTGTGGAAGAAAAGATTTGGGAAGGAAGTATTCACTGTGTTGAGTAATTGAATCTGAGCTTTAAGAGGAGGTTCGTGTGAAAAACACTCTTCAGTTTTGGGCATAAGCAACTGGGAAGCAGGGGGGATATTTCTCCAGGAAGGTGAGCCTGGGTTTAAAAGGAAAGTCTCTGAGATAAGTTTGTGACAGATTGAGTTGATGCTACTTGGGAGGCATCCAAGTGGAATTTTCTACTAGGCAGCTGCAAACACCTGTTTGGAGCTCATGGTAGAGACCTGAGCCAAACACAGACATTCAGGAGTCGGCAGTACAAAGACTGTAATTTAAGCCGTGGGAAATGATGAACTATCTCAGAGAGTTAGAAGTGGATGCAGGAGCGCCAAGATAACAGCAACCTGAGAAGATCAAACTCGTCCTTTCATCTTGGGTCAATGGCTATAGCCGCTAATCAGCATCACCTCTGAGTATCTTCCTGCTATTTTTTTTTCTTGGTACTTCTTGGGGATGAAGGACTAGGGCACATTATTTTATCCATTCTTCCTTAACTCCCCTTTCCTGGAACATTCCAGCATCCAATTTGTCTCCCGAACTGAAAGTTTTCACAGCCATCTGCTCGTGTCCACCCCATGGTCCCTGCATTTATACCCCAAATCCAGACACCCTTTTCCTTTAGAAGAACATCTGTGTTAGGCTCCAAAAAAGCTCGCCACTTCCAACCTTCTCTTTCATACCTTGCCGCCAGAATTCTCATCCTTAGATCAAAACAAGCCACGCCTTCCTCTGCTCCAACACCTCGGTTGCCAACTACTTACTGCCTAAAGGAAAAGCCCGCAGGGTCTGTTACCTTCCTGCACCTTCCTCCTCCTCCAGTCCATCTTCCTTTTTTCTCATTCAACAATTACCATCTGCCACATCAGCACAGCACGGTTCCACCTACACATCTGGCTCTTTTGTGCCTCTGAGTCTTTGCCTAATTTGTTCCCTATGCTTGAAATGCTCTTCCTGACTTTTTCAGACCTAATGCCAAGTGCTCAGCACATGTTTAAGTTCTACCACCTCCACCACTGGGTCCACAGGAAGAACACATTTCACACTCAGGGCATCCAAGTGGGGCCTTGTGATCACCTCTGACCAACAGGACAGAAATAATATGACTCTTCCATGGCGTGCCTTACAACAAAGCTCCACGTCCATGCTCCTCCTTCTGCCCCTTCCACGGCAACCCTGGAGGCTGTGTGTTAAGACTAGCTCCATCCCAGGAGGACAGAAGGAGCCCCGGTCCCTGAATAGCTGCATAGAGGACTGTCCACTGCCTCTACCCACAAACGACTTAGGAGAACGATATAAGCGGATCAATTCTTTTTTGTGCCAAGCATCTAAGAGTTTATCACTTGTCACCACAGCACAGCATCCCCACCCTGAACAATGTACCTATTTTCTTCACCTCTCAAACCTCCACTCAGCCTGCAGATGCCAAAGAGTCACATTGCTCTTTGAGCAAACCTCCCAGCTCACCCGGTTTCTCTTCCTTGCTTCTTTTCGCTCATGAAGTCTTTTAAGATAGCCTTTGGGCCAGACGTATTGTCTCAAGACTATAATCCCAGCACTCTGGGAGGCCGAGGCAGGTGGGTCACGCGAAGACAGGAGTTCTAGACCAGCCTAGCCAACACGGTGAAACTCTGTCTCTACTAAAGATACGGAGAAAAAAAAAAAAAAAATTTAGCCAGGCATGGTGGGTCGTGCCTGAATCACTTGAGTCCGGGAGGCAGAGGTTGCAGTGAGCCAAGATCACACAACTGCACTCCAGCCTGGACGAGAGTGAGACTCTGTCTCAAAAAAAACAAACAAACAAAATAGCCTCAAACCCACCGTTTAACTCTTTATGTCTATCTCTTCTTGTAGGACGCAAAACCCCGAATGGCAGGGAAGTGTCTTCAGCTCCTTACCTGCAGATCCTCAGTGCTCAACTCACTTCTCTCCACAGAGCAGCTGCTGCGGCCTGCAGAGGTGCTAGGGAAGGGGCTATCTGGGGTTTGATTTGCCAAAAAGCCTCCTGCCCCTGATTCTCTGCTTTGGGGCTGTTATGGAAGCAGGAGCCCAGGAGAGTCAGAGTGATACCATTTTAAGTTCAGCTCCATCTTGTACTCTTTTTTTTTTTTTTTTTTGAGATGGAATTTTGCTCCTGTTGCCCAGACTGGAGTGCAATGGCATGATCTCGGCTCACTGCAACCTCTGCCTCCCGGGTTCAAGCTATTCTCCTACCTCAGCCTCCCAGGTAGCTGGGATTACAGGTGTCCCCCACCACATTCAGCTAATTTTTGTATTGTTAGTAGAGACCGGGTTTCACCACGTTGGCCAGGCTGGTCTTGAACTCTTGACCTCAGGTGATCCACCTGCCTTGGCTTCCCAAAGTGCTGGGATTGCAGGCATGAGCCACCGCACCCAGCCTTCCATCTTGAAACTCGCCAAGGCACATTCCTTGTCAGTCACCACCCATGGTCCTCAGATGTTTACAGCTAAGGAAGCAGCTTGCTAATGCCTACAAGGACGAACCCCTCCAACAACAGAAAGTCCAGATGTCCCAATACCCATAATGATACATGCTTGCAAGATAATTACGGTTACACTTTGATGTACTTAGACACTAGAATGTCAAGGGTAGTTTACATTAATAAACTACTAAATTTTGTCATGCTGCCTGCCCATCCACATATAGGACAGCATAGTTTAGTCTTTACACAGACAAGACTCCTACATAAGGAAACCTTCAGACAAAGATGGTGCGTTCCTCTTCTTCCTTTCCGAGGATGCCCTCCTCTGTAATGGAATAGTTTTTAATAAACCGTCTCTTCTCACTGCACTCCACAACTCACCTTGAATTCCTTTGCATACAAGATCCAAGAACCCTCTCCTGGGGTCGGGATCCGATCCCTTTTCTGGTAACAGTGCCTCTGCCAGGACTGTGAATTTCACTGTGTCACCTCCCTACTCCAAGGTCCACAGAAGCATGCAGGGCACCCATGCTGGCCGTCATAACACCATATTCCTCCTAGATACGTGACCAAAGCAGCTCACAGGAAGCCTCCTCTAGTCTCATGACACACTGGAGAAACAGGTGTGTTTTTCCCTGCTGGTGAGCTGTACCACACTACCCCAGTGCTGTCGGTGGCCCTGTCCCCAGCAAAAGGAGGAGTCAAAGAATTGGGCTTGATCCCATAAAGAAGCAAAGATGATGGTGGTGAGACAGTCCCAATAGCACAGTTTTAATCTCGCAACCCCTGCTGTCTTCTCCAGGTAGCTAAGAAAATGCTTCCTTCCCTTCCCCATGCTCTGTGATCAAGGTCAACAGGAAACTACAACAACCCAATCCAGGCAGGATGACAAATGGCACAGATGCAATGAAGGTTTGGGTCACCCCACCAGGTTAAAAGAAAAAAACACGACCTGCTGAAGTGCTTGCTGAAGGCAAAGGGAATATAGAATGGGTAGTAGAACAAGGTAGTCATTAATACCACATGACCAGCTGCAGAAACGAGAACTGTAATTATCATGAGTATTTCTTCCTTAAGAACATATTTGTCCATGTATACACTTATACTAAGAAAATATATTTTTATTTTTTTCCTTTATCATGTGACATAAGATTTATTGACTTTATATCAGCATGTAAGTGTCGTTAACTTTATGTAATAGCACTTAGGTTAAGAATTAGTATGTTTCCGTTGTACAAAGGATAGCTGTATAATGTTAGCTGTAATTATGAATTTATTATTGTCTTTATTTGAAGATGATGTATGATTTTAGGAGCTGTGTATGGGTTCAAGTTGACAAGAGGTGGACTTCTGATGGCTAATACTGAGCGTCAACTTGATTGAAGGACGGAAAGTATTGTTCCTGGGTGTGTCTGTGGGGGTGTTAGATTAACATTTGAGTCAGTGGACTGGGAGAGGCAGACCCACCCTCAATCTGGGTGGGCACCATCTACTCAGCTGCCAGCGCGGCTGGGATAAAAGCAGGCAGAGGAACATGGAAGGACTAGACTGGCTGAATCTTCCAGTCTTCATCTGTCTCCCATGCTGGATGCTTCGTACCCTGAAACATCAGACTCCAAGTTCTTCAGCTTTTGGAATCTTACACCTACAGCAGTGGTTTGCCAGGGGCTCTCAGGCCTTTGGCTACAGATTGAAGGCTGCACTGTCAAATTCCCTACTTTTGAGGTTTCGGGACCTGAACTGGCTTCCTTGCTCCTCAGCCAAGCAGATGGCCTATTGTAGAACTTCACCTTATGATGGTGTGAGTCAATGCCCCTTAATAAAGTCCCCTTCACATACACATCTATCTTATTAGCCCTGTCCCTCTGGAGAACCCTAATACACCTGGGATGAAAAGACATGAGAAATAATACATGCCTCATTTTACCACACAGAGAAATCCTTCAATTCTCAAATATTCAACTGGTATCTTCAGTTTTTCTGTGATTGATAATGATTATTAGGCATCTAATGTGTGCAAAACATGAAACGTATTTTGTGTTGGATCATTTTATTTCTCCTGGCATTCACATTAAGACTGTCTATAGAAGTGTGTGTGTGTGTTTGTGTGTATCTTGTGTTTGTATTTTTTAGGCAGCATCAACCCTTTATAAAAGTGTTTTGAGAGGCCGGGCACAGTGGTTCATGCCTGTAATCCCAGCACTTTGGGAGGCCGAGGCAGGTGGATCACGAGGTCAAGAGATTGAGACCATCCTGGCCAATGTGGTGAAACCCTGTCTTTACTAAAAATACAAAAATGAGCTGGGCATGGTGGTGCATGCCTGTAATCCCAGCTACTCAGGAGGCTGAGGCAGGAGAATCGCTTGAACCTGGGAGGCAGAGGTTGCAGTGAGCCGAGATCACTCCACTGCACTCCAACCTTGTGACAGAGTGAGACTCTCTCAAAAAAAAAAGTGATTTGAGATTTCTCATAAAGGTGCACATAATAGCACATACTAAAATTAACAGATGAGAAAAAGCACAGCATTTGCTCAGTATGTCCAGTCCTGTGTATCCTCTGCAGTTGTTAGGCTGTGTTTCAGTAAATCATATTAAAGACATATTTACAAAATGTACAATGTGCGCAGCATAAAAATTCAACTATTGAATACAAGTATAGTGTTTAGAAATTTCAGACCTCTTTGGTTCAAGCCCCACCAGAATTCCTCACTGTTCTATTTCACTCTTTAGCGTTGTGAATGAAACAGATCCAGAATTTGCTCGTTTCTGTACAAGTCCTGAGGGCTGCTTAAGTTTCCAAAGAGTAATGGTGCATTTCTGTCCATTTCAAAGGAGTCTGAGTCATGCAAAGGCTTCATCTTGAGCTAAGGAATACAATCGGAATGAGGAAGTTACCCAGATGTGTGAAATGTATTTATGAAATTTCCACAAATGACTGGTAAAAAAATAAATTTTGTCTAATTTAAGCAAGCATCTGTTTATTCTAAGTGCTACAATGGTTCCAACAATATTAAATAATTCCCAAATTGCCTCTGTGCATTTTGGAGGACCATCTGACTGGTTAGAAAGGCCCATTTTTACCATGCCAACTCCAAGTGCCATCAACCACTCATCTAGTAAAAGCCATTATTCTAGAATATGTCAGCACCATACTTTCTTAGTAAACATCTGTTGTGGAAATTTACCCATGTAATTCTTCAGGTTAAAAAAAAAAAGTGTTTTCTCTCAATAAAGATGAGAAAAAGTATAACAAACATATCAAAATTGGTGATTTGTTTTGACATTTTTAAGAGTCTACTACAACAAGCCTGAAAAAGAAAAATAAAAAGGCAGGAGTCTCTCTGTCCACTTCACCACAATTATTTTATCTTTGCAAAAACAAAAACACCATGAAAAACTGCATTATGTAAAAATAGGCTTTCTCCAGGCAGCTGCCTCGCTCATAATCACAGAGAATGTATCAAGCCAGCTGAGATAAACCTCCAGCCAGGTAACTGCACGCTTTCCAATTAAAGTCCATGAATATAAAATGATTCCAAATAGAAATCCTCAAATATGCTCAAAATCTCATGGCTTTCTAGGTGTTACTTTATTACAAAAAGGCAAACAACATTTTTTGTTTTGCCTAAGAAGACTAATAAAATAATGACATCATAGAAATTAAAACCAGGGGGACCTTAATGAGTTCTTTACCCAGATGGAACCCTGTGGTTCAACAAGTCTTCAAATGTTCTGAAATGCCATACAACATTGTGGGAAGTTTGTATCAGGTTCTCCATGTCAAAAAATAATTCTTTGAACTCTTTAAAAGTATTAAATCTATTAAGTGATTCAGTAGACATTGAGTATTCACTGGCTGATAGCTAATAATTGCTACAATTATTGAATGCACCCTATTCACCACACACTATTCTAATGGTTTCATATGTTGAGATGGTAAGTTTTATGTGTGCACTTTGCTGGGCCACGGTGCCCAGTTCTTTGGTCAAATACCAGTCCTGGTGTTATGGTAAAGGCATTTCTCAGATGTGCTTAGCGCTTAAATCAGCAGCTTTTGAGTAATGTGATTACTGTCCATCGTATAGGTGGGCCTCATCCAATCAGTTGGAGTTAAAAGCAGAGACTGAGATTTCCTGAAGAAAGGGAAATTCTGCTTCAAGACTGCAATATAGGAAGCCTGCCTGAGTTTTCAGCCTGCAGATTTCAAACTCAAGACTGTAACATCAACTCTTCTTCAAATTTCCAGCCTGCTAGCCTGCCCAACAGATTCTAAACTTGCCAGCCCCACAATCCTGTCAGCTAATTTTTTTTTTTGAGACGGGATCTCACTCTGCCATCCAGGCTGGTGTGGAGTAGCATGACCATGGCCCAGTGCAGCTTCAAGCTTCTGAGCTCAGGTGATTCTCCCACTTCAGCCTCCTGAGTAGCTGGGACTACAGGTGCATGCCACCTGCCCAGTTATTCTTTTGTGTTTTTTGTAGAGACAGGATTTTTGCTGTGTTGGCCAGGCTTGTCTGGAACTCCTGAGCTCAAGCAATCCACCTGCTTTGGCCTCCAAAAGTGCTGGGATTAGAGGCATGAGCCGCCATGCCCAGCCAAGCCAATTTCTTAAAATAAATTTCTCTCTGTATGTAGATAGATCTCTCACTACATAGATAGAGCGAGAGGTTTTTCTGGAGAACCCTGACTGATACACATATATTAACTCATTCGTATATGAAACAGCCCTGCAAAGGTAGAGGGGTAGCGATGGGCTCAGGCCCTGCCATCTGGAGCTCACAGCACAGACAGTGGGGGCGAATACAGGCCTGACAATGAACAACGCACATGCCAATGATGACCAGAGTCCAGTGGGAGAGGGAAGGTCCTCTGAAGGGGTTGCCATCTCTCAGGGCTGCCCAGAGGGTTTTTGTGAGAGTAGCAGATTGGGAGCGGAGGACTGCTGCGGGCAGGAATCTGCAAGCCAGAATTTCCACGTGGTAGAAAAAGACCAGCTCAGGCCGGAGCAGGAGGGGACAGCTGGAGGAGAGCCCTGTGCTACTGGTTACTAAGCTGCACTTCAAGGGCAAGGGCCCCAGAGCAGGACAGGCCCAGGCCCTAAGGCTGAGCTGAGATGCAGCAGTAGTGTGACCTCAGAGAAAACACTTTACCTCTCCAATCCTGTTTCCACCTTCTACAAAATGCTGTGATAGTCCTTGAAGGAGTTTGACCACCTCGGCGATGTGGCGTGCATCCAGTCATGTTGGGCTGGGCCGGTTGATGGTCTTGTTACATCTGCAAATTCTCAGAGCAGGAGCCATTTCCTCAAGTCCATTCAACAGAGTCCTAGCTCTGCTGCTGAAATGGGCACCTGTGTGATATTTCCAGAGGCTCCTGGCTGCACTCAAGGAACTAACAGCTGGAAGCCCTCTACCCCGCTGCTAATTCTCGGCCGGGTTTCTGGGCAGAAGGAGGAAAGCAAGGAGTTGAAAGGCTCACGCCCCAGCTTGTGCCACCACATACAAGATGTCTCTTCTTATTTAGAAAATGAGAAGAACAGCTGCCCTGCCCCCTCCCGGGGCCAGGGGACACTCAAACGTGGCAGTCACTGTGAAAAGGCTTTGTAATCTCTAAAGTGCTGTTCGCAGGTCAGGGAGGATGTGTGTGTGTCTATGTATCCCAAGAGAAAGTTACTTTCTGAGATTTACAGCTTCCAAATATAAACGCTGCTATGAGAGCCTTTTAAGTTCCTATGAATCACAATTAATGGGAACAGCGAAAAGCAAAGAAAATTGATTCTGGTTAGGAAACAAAAGGTGGTTGCAGTAAGTAACCCACTAGCTTATTAAATATAGGAGGGAAGCAATGGCGAGAAGGAGGGAGGAAGAGGAAAAAGAGCTTTCTTCTTCAGAGGAGGGCTGGAAGGAAGGGAAAACTGCATTGCTCTACTTGGACATGGATATTGAATTGTAGTCAGCAGAGCAGAAGCTGAAAAAAGGCACTTGCACATTCCTCGGAGGTTTTGCTACCTGCCCAGCACAGGTGCTGCGAGAGAGCGCGCTTGTGTCTGGACTCACATATACGTGCCACACACAGAGGTCCATGTGGGAAGAAAGTAGAGAGTGGACAGGGGCAGGTGAGCTGCCAGGGCTCTGCAGCATTAGGCAGGAGTTGCCAAGACATAGCTGCACACTGAGTTTGCAGTTGCAAAAGCATCCTCTGGCCCAGCCCCACGTCCCACAGGGGCCTTGTTGGATCACTTGGGTATCTGGGATGGGTCCTGGCCATCCTTCTAGACCTTCAGCAGAGCTTGGCTGCAGAGAGCGAGCTTAGAGCATGGTGTGGCTCTCAAGGAGCAGGGGGGTGCCTGCTAAGGACTAGCCCCATTCGACTCAAAGACCTTCACGGAGGGTTTGTCAGGCTCCAAGCAAGGCTCACTGTACGGTACGGACATGAGATGGCCCTGGCCATACCTACAGCCAGGAGGCACTGGGCTCGGTGAGGAGCTTTAGAGGATTCAGGCTCTGGAGGAAGCTGCTTGCGTTACTCCTACTGCACCCTGATGACCAGCATGGGCGAGCATTCCGTAGATAATTGTTCTATGAGCGACTTGGAGGAGGAGGAACTGACCCAGTGAGGAATGACAGGGAGAGGGTTCCACGCAGCCAGAATAGGGAGTGTCGGGCGAGAAGGCCACAGATCCAAGGACATCTCGGGAGCTAGCAGCAGTTTGTCCTGATAAGGCACAGCTGAGGGGTGGAGCGAGGTGGGCGCAGAGCTGGTCAGCCCATAGAGGCCCCCAGTGCCCCGCCAGGGGCTCAATGGCCCCAGTCACCTTGGAGAAGGTCAGATGTGGAGAATCTCAAGCATCAATCTCCACCTCAGGCTGGGCTTTGCAGACTGCAAAACCACCTCGGCCTCTCTGGACTCCAGCAGGTCCTGAGCATGCCCAGGAGTTCTGCCACGGAGGCATCCACAGGAGCTGGGTGGGAGGAAGCTGAGGAGCCCTGAGGCGCCCAGCCTCCTGCCCCACAGTGGCTTCCCCCAGACCTGCCCATCCGCACCCACTGCTCTGCCAGGCCCATCCCTGATGCCCCCAGCTCCCCTCCCTCCGGGACTGACTGAACTCAGCCTCTCCCTGCAGGGCTTTGGAACAAGGTTGAAAAGAGCTAGAGCAAATTCACCCCAGAAGTCGCACTCAGAAGGGATGACCAGAGACCTCAATCCTCAAAGGATTTCCACAAGTGTTAAATACATAAACATATGTCAAGTGTGCAATGTCTAGCTCATAGAGAGCCTCTGAAACCTCCCAAGCAAAGCTCAGCCACCACATCAACACAGAACCTCAGAACCCTGAGGCCTGAGACTCATTCTTCTGAGAAGGCGAATGCCAGGCCATCTGCAGACAGTGATGGCCGGCCGGCTGAGACACAATGATGGCCGGCCGGCTGAGACACGCTGCTTCCTACGCATTTGTCACTTACAGGTTTTTCACGCATGGAGTGAGCCACACGGCCCCACCTCCCACCCCACTCACCAGCCTGCTACATTTTCTCCAGGTGCTGGGAGGTGGCGGCTGCCCCAGTAGAGATGGCACCTTGGCAGATGCCCAGGCTGATGGCAGCTTTGGAGCAGCCACCCTGGGTTCCTTCCCGAACCACCACTTGTTAGCTGTGGGGTCTTGGACAAATTATTAATCTCCCTGAGCCTCAGTTGCTCCAACTACGAAATGGGATGATACTAATTTACCCACCTGGGATGGTGGCATTAAATAAGGCATAAGCTCATAACACTGTGTCAGGCACGCAAATAGACTTGTCGAGTCTGAGAGGTTATCACTACAAATAGTGATGACAGTAAAATAATATTGATGACAGCAACTGAGACTCAGAGAAGTTCCATTCCTAGACCAAAATTGAACCTTGTAGGTGGTGAAGCCGGGACTTGAACTGGAATCCCTCCGAGCCCAAAACTTCAGTGGTTTCTGCTGGACTCTGCTGTTTCCCAAAGTGCCAGGGTAACAAAGCAGGGGTGGGCAAAGCTGAGTTCCCGTGACATTCACTGAACCGTCCACGCATGTGGCATCAAAGAGGGAGTGGACAATGCTTCAGTTCTCACTTTAGGGCCCGTGTCCCCACCTGGGAAGGCCTCCCCCAGGAGAGAGGCCTGGTCACTCTTGCTTCAGGGCAAGGGGCCAAGAACTCACGGCTTCCAGCTGTCAGATTTTCCTAACAAAGGGAGTGTTCCCTTTAAGAACAGCAACGACAATGCAAGGTCTCACAACAGAGCTTCTCCTGAAAGTGATAAAATGACAATGAGATAAGGAGGGTTCAATCTAATCTCACCTGGGAGGCTATCCATCTGCAATGCATCTTTGTCAGGGCTGCTGGCAACCAAGATAGCATCGAAATCTCATAGAACAATATCAGGGGGAGACAGGGAGACTGTCGCCCAAGGTTTTACATGATGGCGAAACCTTTGATTTACTGAAAAAGAGCAGGAAAATAACTCAGTGTTCAGAGGCAGTCTTTCAAGGGGGAAAATAGACTATGTCTGAATAACAATTGTACTCCTCACCCAGTACATTTAAAAATACTTTTCACACTGGTATGCTGAACAATACTACCTGTGCTCTCTGAAAACAGGGGCTCAGAAGTCAGAACCATCAGGCCCCCTCCTGCCCACATGATTATGCTCAAAACAACCCAATACTCCAGCCACTCAGATCTAGGCCTCCCTGTCTGGAATGCCCCACTGTGTGAACAAGGAACACAGAATAAAAACCAACATGAAGTAACACCATCCTCCAGCATGGAGGAGTTTGCTCTAGTGGGAAGCTTGGTACAAATGTGCATGTAACCCATACCAAAATGGGACGTGTCCTCTCCCAGAATGGCAGCCAAGAACTCAGAGTGTTACGTCCTCCACCTTGCATTCAGAGGTACCAGCCAACCATGAAAACGTGCTGAGAAGCGGTTCTCAACACACCTGCATCCATTATCCATCTCCAGGCTAGAGAACTCAGGATGATGGGCCATGTAAGAGATTAAAAGGAGAGACTCATTTAGAGGGAACTGTAGGAAGTTTGTATTTCTAGCACACCGACCACGGGGAGGAGGAGGAACGTGTGTCTTCTGCCAACTTAAGCCAAGTGATGGATTCTGGAGAAGGAGTAGAGAAGGAAGAGGTATGTCCAGGGAGAAGTCACCCTGAGGTCTAGATGGAAAAAGACTAATGAGAGTTCCAGGTCCATACAAATGTTTGGGGAATACTGGAGTGACAAAGAAAGAAAGAAAGAAAGAGAGAGAGGGAGAAGGCGCCACCTGGAGCTGAGCAGAGAGATATTTTTGGAGCCAAACACACCTGAATGTCATCCTGGCCCCTTCACCTGAAACTGGTGTGTCCACAGGTAAGTTACTTCCTCTCTTTCCCTCAGTTTACTTTACTCCAAAGAGAAATGAATAATACCTAAATTGAAGCAACTGAGACACTGTGGCAAGGATGATTGTATTTGTCTGTTCTCACACTGCTACAAAGAATACTACCTAAGACTTAAGACTGGGTAATTACAAAGGAAAGAGGTTTAATCGACTCTCAGTTCCACAGGCTTAACAAGAGGCATGGCTGGGAGAACTCAGGAAACTTACAATCGTGGTGGAAGGCGAAGGGGAAGCAGGCACCTCCCTCGCAAGGCGGCAGGAGGGAGGGTGTTTGAGAACGAGGAAAAACTGCGGCTTTTAAAACAATCAGATCTTTTGAGACTCACTATCACAAGAATAGCATGGGAAACCATCCCCATAACCCAATCACCTCCCATCAGGTTCCTGCCTTGACACATGGGATTACAGTTCAAGATGAGATTTGGGTGGGGACACAGAGCCAAACCATATCAATGACCTATCAAATATGGAAATATCTAGCAAGGGGCCTGGAACACAGCAAATGATCTGGAAACTTTCCTTCTCCCCTCTCTGGTGAGGCTGCATTTAGGAGCTGAGGGGTGAAATTAAAGCGCCCCTGGTTCTCCAGATCCATCCTGCCCACACTGCCCGACTTGCTTCCTGACGCTCTTGCTCAAAGTTTGTGCGTGGTCCCCAGGGCCTCCCTGACCACAGGCCAGAGCCTCGCCTGCCCTGCTCAACGCCGCCCACGGACCCAACCTCCCTGCATCCTTGCTCTCTTGTTTTACCTGAATTTCTAGAAATCTAATTCAATTTTCACTCTCCAGTTACTTTTTTTTTTCCTAAATGCAACCTAAGTGTGACTCACACCAGCAATAAATTGAGCTCATATTACACGGAGATTTGCCCCTCAATTTATCCTCCTGACTCACCCAGAATTAAAAGGCAGAGCTCAGAGACCACCCTAACTCCAGCAGGGAAAGTGACTCACCCATCTCTCCTTGGAGTTGTGATGTGGCTGCCAGGACAGAGCCCGGGAGAAGGAGAGCATGGCTCAGCACCTCCCTGCTGCTGCTGGGGCCTGACTGGAGGATAAGCTAAGCAAATTTCAGTGAAATCACTCTCATTCTGAGAGGAGACTGGGATCCTATATAAGGCAAACTGCCAAGTGGTTGGAAGCACCCGGGAGTGTGTCATCCTTAGTCCTGCACCTTCATGCATGTGCCCAGCACCGTCCTGCTCAGCAAACCACACCAGCAGGTTGCTTATCTCGCTCTCCAGGGAGAGTGTTCAGCGGGGTGAGTTAGGATGAGAACGCTGGTGTATTTTTATTGAGTACAAATGGAATATTCCACTTTCTCTGGTGCTATGAGGGAGTGGCAGGTATGAATGTTTTTCTAACAACACCTCAAAAGCTCACCTTCTGGCCCACCTGTAGTACCTGGTTTCAAATGACTGCAGTCAGGGCTGGAGGGCAGCTGATGGGGTGGACGCTACCTCTCATTTCTGAGATGGAGCTACTGAGAACAGAGATGGTGAGCAAGAGGTCCAGGTGGCCACAGGCTTCCCTGCCTCTCTCCACCTAGGCTATCCCTGTGCTCCCAGGCAGGACCACAGGCCAACTCCAGTTTAGTGTCCCTTGTCCCCAGCTGTCAAACTGAAGGGCTGGCCAAGAGGGCCGAATTGATTTGAATCGGTTCCCCAGCCGCATCCCCTGCAAATCACTCTCATACCTAACTGTCCAGATGATGATGCCAGCCTGGATGGATTTTAACAGACCCATCTGGCTCCCAGCCTTCATTGTCCAACTTTGCAGCCAGGTCTTAGGCAAAACCAGGCCCCCACACCCCTGTTCTTTTGCAACGTGTCTGTGCTCCAACTTGGAGTTCCCTCACCAGATCTGTCTACCTGGAAAACCCCTTTTCATCCCGAGACCCAGGGTAGATTGGGTGTGGGCAGCAGCAATGTATTGTCAAATGGAAATGGTGCATGAGAGATGGTGTCCAGGCGTGTCTGTAAAGTACGCATAGGGTGAGCAGGTGTCTCCAACTCACTCAGCACTGCCTCCTGTGGCACTGCCTCCCCCCACCCCAGGAGCCATGCCCATGGCTTCTCAAGGTGTCTCTTACACCAGCTGAGGAAGAACCAACTTCAGCTGAACATACTGATGGAGCTGCATGATCTCCTGCTACCCCCGAAAGTGGACAGCTGGAGCACAATTGCCTGACTCGGGGTGACCCTGGCGCACAGTGGGGAAGGAAAATCATTTCAGTGGGCAGAGCTCTGAGCAGTATTTAGGTTTAGAGTGAGAGCTGGCTAGAAGCACAGACCCACACTAATGTGTGTGCATTTGCTAATGGTTTGGAAAGAGCAAGAGTGGAAGATTGCTGGCTATGAAGAGGTTTGTGGATAGACCTCTCAGAATGGAAACAGACTGTGAAAATATGTGTGTCCCATGTGAATGAATGCCCATGAAAGAACAACCACCTGGAAGAAATTCTTAATACTCAGGTGGACAAGAAAACATATTCTGTGGATACCAGGCTGCCACCTTCCCCAGTCATCCCTGTCATTGTCCAATGGGCTCCTAAACAACGTGGCCATGGTGGCAGGGATGGAAGCTGTGCCTGCATTCGGCATGGACTTCCCTCATCAAGTCTGGCCTGGCTCAGGTCACTTCTGGGTGCCCAATCTGCCAGCAGCAGAGACCAACATTGAGCCCCCATGTGGCACCATTCCCCGCGGGGAGCAGCTGGCCATCTGGAGGCAGGTTGATGACGCTGGACTTCTTCCATCATGGACAAGACAGAGATGCATCCTCACAGGAAGAAACACCTGTGGTAGATACGGCTGTGCCTTCCCAGCCTGTGATGCTTCCACCATCACCAACATCCCGAGCTTGCAGAATGCATTCTCCACCAACACGGTACTCCTGTCAGCGCAGCCTCTGGCCAGGGAACTCATTCCACAGCAAAGGAGGACAGCAAAGAACGGCCCAGGGAACTAGCTGATCTCACTGCATACCCCATCACCCAGAAGCAGATGGCCTATTCGTGAGGTGAACAAGCACGCTGAAGACTCAGTGACAACACAGAAGGAGAGAACACTCTCAAAGGATGGGTTAAGTCTTACAAGGTGCATTAGATGCTTGGAATCAGAGACTGCTGTGTGGGGCTTTCTCTGTCTTTAGCCAGAAAACGTGGGTCTGGGGGTCAAGGAGTGAATGTAGGGGAGGCTTCTCTCACTATCACACGGAATCATCTGCGGTTAGATTGAACAAACTTATTTACCTACAAGTTCACTGATGTGTGATATTGTCAATAAAAAATTGCAAAGTTGTTGAGCTACCATGTTTCATTCGTATTTTAATTCTCATGTCCATGGCTATTCGTAATAGTGATCTTTTATGTTATTCATGATTGTTTTCTATTTCTTCAGATGAAAATTACCTGGCCAAAGGCTTTGCGCATTCCCAAGGGGGAAGGTCTGTTCCTTATCAGTTAAAAGGTACTGTGCTTTTTACATCCCATGGAATAATCATTTTCTCACAGTTTGAAACCTTCTTTAAATTTTGTTTATGTTGTGTTTTATTATTAAAGTACTTTATTTTTGTTTCAATTAGGTCAAATATCTCCGTATTTCTTATTTCCTCATGGCTTCCAAATTCTCCACCTTGTTTTGGAAAAGATTTTAGATGCCAAGTGATTATCATAAATTCATATTTTCTTCTAATACTTTATGATTTAATATTTAGCATTTACTGTTTAATGTCACCTATTATGATATTATCCTTTCTTATATGGTTAGATATTTGTTCCAATATCATTTACTTAACAGTCTATTTCATCATGAATTTGAAATGCCTCTCTTATACACTTACTATAAACTGAAATCTTATGTTTACATCAATGTGTTTTCCCCCTTATTTATTCAATTTATTATTTGTTTTAGCACCAACAGCATGCTGATTTAATTACTTCAACACCACACTACAATTTCATATCTTGTGGACAACTCTTCCCTTGTTTTGCTTTTTCAAAACAAAAAAAAGATTTTATATATTCTTTTGCAAATTTTCTTCCACACAAACTTTAAATTTAGTTTGTCAAGTGGCACAAAAATTTCACCGGATTCTTTTTTTTTTTTTTTTTTTTTTGAGACAGAGTTTTGCTCTTGTTGCCAAGGCTGGAGTGGTGCAATCTCAGCTCACCGCAACCTCCGTCTCCCGGGTTCCAGCAATTCTCCTGCCTCAGCCTCCCAAATAGCTGGGATTACAGGCATGAGCCACCACATCTGGCTAATTTCATATTTTTAGTAAAGACGGGGTTTCTCCAGGTTGGTCAGGCTGGTCTCGAACTCCCGACCTCAGGTGATCCGCCCGCTTCAGCCTCCCGAAGTGCTGGGATTACAGGCATGAGCCACCATGCCCAGCCAGATTCTTTAGGGTGAGTTCATTGATTCTATAAATTACATTATGGAGTATGTACCCATTTGAAATAGGATAAGGGAAGACCATTTAATAGGAACATAGGGGCTATCTTCTCTAAGGAGGTGAAATTTGAGCAGAGACAGAAAGTACGTGAGCTGGTGACTCAGGAAGAAGAACTCTCCTTGACAAAGAAAAAAACGTGAAATGGTTTTAAAAAGGGAATGTGTTGGCGTGTTTGAGAAAGAGCAAGGTGGTCAGGGATTCAGAAGTCAAGCAAGCTGGGCAGAAATAGAAAGAGCTGAGATCAGAAAGGCAATGGGCAAGATCCTAGATCACTTTACACACCTAGCAAGGACTCTGATGTTTTTTTTCTACATGTGATAGGAAGAGTTTGGAGAATTCTGAGCATGCAAAAGACATGCCTTGATTTTTATATTTTTGAGAATCATTGTGACTTCACTATGAAATACAGAGCGTAGGGGGTGAGAATGAAAACAGGGAGATGAGGCAGGAGGCTCTTGCCCTAGCCCACGAGAGAGTGGATTACATCTTAGACCAGCATGGAATCTTGAGAAGATAAGCTATGTATTAAAGGTAAGGCCAACAGGATCTGATGATGGATTTGGTGTGTTCTCACAGAAGAGGAGAGGCATGAGAAAGGCTCCAAGGATCATGGCCAGAGTGACCAGCAAAGAGAGGAGAACCCACTTATTACCTGGAAATACTGGGAAAGGAGCAAGTTTTGGAGTGTGGGTGAAGGGCAGTCAAGAAGTCTGTCTTGAATGTCAAGTAGAAATCAGGTCACTCCTCCACTCAGAGTCTTCCAGTGGCATCCCGTCTCTCTCGTGACAAAGGCAACAGCCTCACAGTGACCCAGATTCCTGAATGACTTCCTCTCCTACCCCTCTTCTCTTCTCGTGCTCTACTCCAGGTGCACTGGCCATATTAGTCCAGCTGCTGATAAAGACATACCTGAGACTGGGCAATTTATGAAAGAGGTTTAATAGACTCACATTCCACGTGGCTGGGGAGACCTCACAATCATGGCAGAAGGTAAAAGGCACATCTCACATGGTGGCAGGCAAGAGAAGAGAACTTGTGCAGGGAAACTTCCCTTTATAAAACCATCAAATCTCCTGAGATTTATTCACCATTATGAGAACAGCATGAGAAAGACCTGTCCCCATGATTCAATTACCTCCCACCAGGTCCCTCCCACAACACGTGGGAATTGTGGGAGCTACAATTCAAGATGAGATTTGGGTGGGGACACAGCCAAACCATATCACTGGCCCTCAAGGCCACTGGAGCATGCCATGAAGGCTGCTGCCTCAGGCCCTCTGTATCTTCTATTCAGAATGCTCTTCTGCATTTCACACCTCTATGCCCTCTCCCCTAGACCTTCTCAGGCATCCCATCTAAAAGTATAACCCTCTTTCTATCAATTCCCTCTGTTTCCTTACTTTATTTTATTTTATTTTTTTTTTTTGAGACAGAGTCTTGCTCTGTCACCCAGGCTGGAGTGCAGTGGTGCAATCTCGGCTCACTGCAAGCTCCACCTCCCTGGGTTAAAGTGATTCTCCTGCCGTAGTCTCCCAAGTAGCTGGGATTACAGGCACCGGCCACCATGCCTGGCTAATTTTTGTATTTTTAGTAGAGATGGGGTTTCACCATATTGGCCAAGCTGGTCTTGAACTCCTGACCTTGTTATCTGTCTGCCTTGGCCTCCCAAAGTGCTGGGATTACAAGCGTGAGCCACTGCACCCTGCCTTCCTTAATTTTTTCCTTAGCAGGCATCACTACCTAATATAGCACATGTGATTTTAACCAAAAATATATCATTTTTAATAGTCCAGTTGGTTCTCCACTGGAGTGGAAGGTCCACCCAGGCAGGATTTTCTTTTTATCTTTGTCATACTCAATCCCCAGTGAGTCAAAGAAGACCTGGCACATAATAGGGGTTACATAAATACCTGTGGGATGAAAGAAAGAATAATTTATGAAATAAGTAGTGCTATTAAATAGGCATTGTACCTGCATAGGAGTCTAGAATTTAAGGAAGAAACTTGGGACTCATGTATAAGGAAATATTTTTTTAAAATAGTCACCATTTATCCAGCCCTCTTACTGATCTCTTTTATTATGGACATGAATGTCAGATGTGTTGTTACTGTTATTTTCTTTCCCTTTGAATTAGACAAACATATCACCTTCAAAAAAAGAAAAGACAGTTTGTTTCTTCCTTATTATATATATTTTTTTCTTGTCTTATCGCATTGGGGAGGACATTCAGAAAAATGTTGAATAGCAACATATAAGTTGCCTACATACACCATTTTCCCTTAAACATTTTAAACTGCCACATTTTATAGGTTGTATACCGTGATATCTTGTTTTAAAAAAGCAAAACCATTGTATTTTTTTTTTTTTGAGATGGAGTCTCACTGTGTCACCCAGGCTGGAGTGCAGTGGCACGATCTCAGCTCACCGCAACCTCTGCCTCTCAGGTTCAAGCAATTCTCTTGCCCCAGCCTCCCCAGTAGCTGGGACTACAGGCACGCGCCACCACACCTGGCTAATTTTTGTATTTTTAGTAGGGATGGGGTTTCACCATATTGGCAGACTGCTCTCAAACTCCTGACCTTGTGATCCACCCACCTCAGCCTCCCAAAGTGCTGAGATTACAGACGTGAGCCACCACACCTGGCCACCATTGTATTTTTATTTTTTTATTTTTTTTATTTTTTTTTTGAGACGAAGTCTCGCTGTTGCCCAGGCTGGAGTGCGGTGGCGCGATCTCGGCTCACTGCAGGCTCCGCCCCCCAGGGTTCATGCCATTCTCCTGCCTCAGCCTCCCGAGTAGCTGGGACTACAGGCGCCCGCCACCTCGCCTGGCTAACTTTTTTTTGTATTTTTAGTAGAGACGGGGTTTCACCGTGTTAGCCAGGATGGTCTCGATCTCCTGACCTCGTGATCCGCCCACCTCGGCCTCCCAAAGTGCTGAGATTACAGGCGTGAGCCACTGCGCCCGGCCCCACCATTGTATTTTTACACCACACAGTGAACTTAGAAAGTTTGTTGTTATCATTATGACCATTACTATTGTTTCTAAACTCAGAGCAACCTGGCCAAAGGATATTTTTCCATAACCGTTTACTGATTCATAATGTCACTTTGGAAAATATCTTAGTATTGTTGGTGGTTGTGGACTTACATTTCCAGCAGATGACAGTAAAAAAAAAAAAAAAAATCGCACCTGCTTTGAGGCATTTGAGTTCAGATTTTCCCTGTGTAACTTATTTGCAATTAAAAATGTTTGTTATTCTAAAATTTCCAATCAATTCTAAATGTAAAAACTTCTGCTAATAGGGAACTGACAGGTATTTTGTAAATGTATAAGTCTTCCTTTTGGTACATTTTTCCTTATCTTTAACCAAAATCTTCTTGCATTTGATTTCCATTCCTCTGGAGCTTTTGTGCACTCTATCAAATCCCTGCCCTTCCAAACTCCACCCAATTGTTTCTTAGCTCTTGGGTAACCTCCTCCAGTTCTTCATGGTTCCTAGACTTCTGTTTAAACAGATGTTTATTCATTCTGGCTAGAAGAGGTACAGTTGTCGACTCTACTCTGTAATCCAGCCATGTTCTATCCCATAGGCATGCTGATTTCCAATATTTCTGGAAACAAATTCCACAGATAGCCAAGTAAGTGTAAAACACAGCACTGGTGAGGTGGGGCGGGGCAGGGGGAAACAGAGGAAGACAAAAGAAAAATTAAAGGAGAAAAGCAGCAAGTACAGAGAAGAGAGAAAATGAGGATGAAGGGGCAGAGGAAGAAAGAGGACAAGGACATGAAGGGTGTGCTGGGGTGTTCCTTTATATACATGTTTATACCCTTAAAAAAGGAGCATCAGTGGCAGATTCTGGTTTCCCAACACTAATTTTAGAAAACTCAGCAAAGGCAGAGTCTCCCGTGGTGCTGCTCCCCATGAGGACAAGACCCGGGAGCAATCAGAACAGCCCACTTGGAGCTGGGAAGGAAAGTCAGGGTTTTTCCTTCACTGTGGAGAAAATAATGGCATTTGCATTTTAAAGAAAGCTTCTTTCAAAGACATTGGATCACTTTCAAGTGAGAAACCACTGATTGTACCTAAAACATTGAGAAAAACAGGATATTTATTTTTGGACTTCTTCCACGGGGTTCCTGGAGCAATGAGGGAGGGCAGCATAGATGGAAGCAGAGTGAGTGCATTGGTGGTTTGGGAGAACAGAAAGAGCAGTTCTCCTCCCACCACAAATAATCACCAGAGGGAGGTGATGGAAGGATGGAAGAGGGCCGAGTCCTCTCACTTTATTTTGTTGTTTGAAATATTGAGATTTCTATTGAGAGTGGGGACAGGTTGGTGGTTTGTGGTTGGCCGTGGTTTGTGGTTGGCCACGGTTTCAAAGGAAAATTTATAATAAAAATTGAAAAAAAAATTGGCTCAGCATGGATAAATTATATCAGACTATCCACATTTCTTTTTTCAAATTTCTGAGGGAAAATTTACATGCAATGAAATGCACAGATCTTGACTGTACCATTTGATAAACTTTTACATATACACACCCATCAAGAATTAGAACCTTTTTATCATTCAGAAGGTTACATCATTCAGAAAGCACCCCTCCAGTCACTTTCTGTTGAAAAAAAAAAAAAAAAGCCTAATTCTGTAAAACTCTATAAAATATTCTGAGGCAAATGTAAGGACTATGACCTATGACACGGTCTCAGCGGGTCCTGATAATGTGTACCAAGGTGTTTGGGTTATATCTTAATTTTATACATTTTAGGGAGACAAGTTACAGGCAAAAACATAATCAATACATGTAAGGTTTACATTCGTCTGACCCAGAAAGACAGCACATCTCAAATTAAGGGGCTTCCAGGTCATAGGTGAATTCAAAAATTTCCTAACTGGCAATTGGTTGAAAAAGTTAAGCTTCCCTAAAGTGTTGGAGTCAGCAGAAAGAAATTTGAGGGTTAAGATAAGAGGGGTTGTGGCAGCCAAGGTTCTTGTTATGTAGATGAAGGCTCTGGATGGCAGGCTTCAAGGAGAATAGATAGTAGATACCTCTTATCAGAACTTAAAAGTATCTGGTTTAAATCTCTCCTGGATTAGGAGAAAACATGGAAAGGGAAGCAGATTCTCTAAAGAATGTAGATTTTCCCCACAAGAGACAGCTTTGCAGGGCCATTTCAAAATATGTCACAGAAATATATTTTGGGGTAAAATACTTTTATTTCCTTTAGGACCTGTTATCTGTCATGTGGTACTTACCAGAGTCAGGTTGGAGTTGGTATCTTACTACTACAAAGAGTCTGTATTGTCAGTCTTAGAATCTTGATTTTAATGTCAATGCTGGTCAGTTGTGTCTAAAGGTCAAAAGCGAGAGGGGGGGTGTGATGGCTCATGCCTGTAATCTCAGCACTTTGGAAGGCCAATGTGGGCAGATCACCTGAGGTCAGGAGTTCAAGACTAGCCTGGCCAACGTGGCAAAACCCTGTCTCTACTAAAAATACAAACATTAGCCAGGCATGGTGGCGGGCACCTGTAATCCCAGCTACTCAGGAGGCTGAGGCAGGAGAATCACTTGAACCCAGGAGGTGAAGGTTGTAGTGAGCCGAGATCATGCCATTGTCATGCATGGGTGACAGAGCGAAACTCTGTCTCAGAAAAAAAAAAAAACAAAAAGGGAGAGGGTATAATGAGGTATGTCCTACCCCGCTCCTTGCCATCATAGCCTGAACTGGATTTCAGGTTTCTTTGTAATCTCCTTGGCCAAGAGGTGGTCCATTTAGTCTGTTGGGGGGCTTGGAATTTCATTTTTGGTTTACACTCCCTACCCCCATAGGCAATCGTCATTTACATCTCCAGCACCACTGATTTGCTTTGCCCATTCTTGAACTTTATATAAATGTAATCGCAGAGTATGTGCTCGTGGGTTGGCTTCTTTCACATACCACAATGTTTTTAAGATTTATCCACCTTATTCCATGTATCAATTATTATTTTTATTCCTGAGTAGTATACTATTGTATTAATTAATATTCTACAAATTATAAATTCATCTCCAGTTGATGAACATTTAAATTTGTTTACAGTTTGGAGCCACTATAAATAAAGCTAGTATGGCATTCATTTACAAATTTTCTGAGAAAATATGTTTTTATTCCTCCTGGAGCAGGAATTACCAGATCATAGGATAGGTATACATTAAAATTTATAGGAAACTGATCAATACCTATCCAAAATCATATACTTTTTTTCTCTTCCACCAGCAACATATGGAGATTCTCATTAATCTACATTCTTGCCAATATTTGATGCCATTAATCTTTAATATCATCATCTCTCTGGATGAGAGGTAGTATTGATTGTGGTTTTAACTTGTATTTCTTTAATTACTGAAGTTTTTAACCCCTTTCTTGTGCTTATTGCCTGCAAATCTTCTTTCATGAAGTAGCTATTTAAGTCATTTATCATTTATTCTACAGTTGCTGGACCTGTAACTGACTTATAGGCTATTCCCATGTAATCTCTAAAACAAGTCATTTTTCTTGGGACAAATGTTTGTATTTATTGTCATATTGTATTGGCAATATTTTACCTGAGTCTGTGGCTTGCCTTCCCATTTTCTTAATAGTATCTTTTGATGAAAAGAAGCTTTTACTTTTGAGGAAGCTCAAATTGTCCATTTATTTTCTTTTATGGTTATTGCTTTTTGTATCCTGCTAAGAAACATTTCCCTACTCCAAAATTGCAATTAGATTCCTTGGTTTTCTTCTAAAACCTTTGCAGTTATAGATTTTACATGTAGGACTATAGTCTCAATTTCAGTAAATGGTGTAAAATAAGGGTTGATTTTTTTCCTACATTGATATTTAATTGTCAGAGTACTATTGGTTTAAAAGACCTTTTTTCCCCATTGAATTACCTTGACATCTTTGTCAAAAATTAATTAATTTTATATTGTATGAGTTGATCTGGACTCTCTGTTATTTTCCATTGATCTATGTAATTTGCATATTAATAGGAATTTTAGAATCAAATTATTACTAATAAAAAAAGAGTTTTAACTTTGAATAAAATTGTATTTAATATATATATCAGTTTGGAAAGAATTGACATATTGATAATATTGATTCCCCAAATCTATGAACATGGTATATCTCTCCATTTATGTAACTCTTTTTCAACTTTATAAAGTTAAATACTTTATAAACTTATATGGTATGTCAATAGACTTACATTTTTCAAATAAAAAGGTCATGTGTAATTTTTAAAAGTTATCCTTAAGTATTTTATTTTCATAAATTATTTTTAAATGTGATTTCCAATTGTTTGCTGCTATTAAATAGGAAATAAACTTTATATTGATTTGTTTTATGTGGCAATTTTAAATTTACTTATTAATCTGCTCCTTTTTTATTGCTGTTTTATATTACTTAAAAAATTTCTATGTAAGCAATATGCATACAACAAATATGCATACATATTTGTTGACATGGACAGTTTTACTTTTTACTTTCAAATATTTATTTATACCATGTATGTTTTTCTTGCATGCTAACCCTAGCTAGAGCTTTTGCTATAATGTTATATAGAAGGGATCAAAAGCAGACTCTTTGCCTTGTTCCTGATCTTATGGTAAAAGCACTCAATATTTCACCGTTAGATGATGTGTAAAGGAAAATGAAAAATCTCAAGACCCCAAACTTTAGCACAGAGGCTGCCTCATGCAAACCCCTCTTCCAGATGAAGAGCTGTCACTAGCAACATGCATCTCCCACACCCCCAGGAAAAGGTAAAAGGCTGCAGGCATCTGGAAAAGCTGCCCCCACATATCATTCATGAGTAAGTTCTTTGCCTCCCATAAACAAGGACATGCTCATTGCGAGTTTAGGTCTACAACCTAAGTCTAGCTCCTAAGACTAAATCTGTTTGATTCCACACTGATAATGCTGATTACAAGCTTATCTTCCCAGATGCAGAGCAAAGACAAGACTCATTTCCTCCACCTATCCAGAGACATCTGTATAACTGACTCTTTCTTCCCTCCTTTTTTCTCTTCAAACATTCACCGTATCTTATGTGAAATGTAGATTTACTGGGCATTTACTAAAGTCTCACAGGAAAAAAAGCCATTCCCCTTAAGACCTACATGCCTCTCTTCCTAGAGGCCTTCCCCTACTTTAAGGAAAAGTATTCCTACTAATCCTCCTGAAAACTTCTTCAGAAAAAACAGCCACAGGTGTGTCTGTGGCTAGTACTTTTCCCAGATGTGCCCTAAAGCTGCCTTAAAAATCCTTGATGACTGAGCCTTATGCCTCAGTCACTTATTTTGGTTGTCAGATGTTAGCTGCAGGTTTTTCATATATGTCTTTTATTATTAATATGTTGTCTCATCCTGCTGAACCCACAGCTGAAGACATCCCAACTTAGGGGAGTTCCCACAAAGGAATCTCCAAACTGAGCCCCAGTTGGGGATGAGACCAGTCGGGGTTCCAAAGAAAGAAGCGCGGAATGCCTGGGTGATCAGCCCAAAGCATTGATTAGGGGAACTTACCTGTAGAGGGCTGCAGCAATGGGGAACTTACCTGCAGAGGGCTGCAGCAATCCTAGAGACAGGCAGTGAGAGAAAACGGGTGTTCTACCTAAGTATGTCTGCAGCAAGGGGGACAGGGCATGGGGTTTTCATGAGGGCTTAAGGAATTTGACTCAGGGCCACGGCCAGTTTCTTTCAGTGTTTTGGGCAATAACCTAAATACCTTTATCAGTGCCCAGGAATGTTCAAGGGCCTGGTTTGGGTTCAAGCATGCTGGGGAAAACCTGCACCTGGCTGGGTCACGGAGCAGTCAATGCACTTCATGACTTTCGGTCAGGACACAGAAAGAAAGAGTGGGGAACCGGGGGGCCCTACAGTGATGAATTATACTAATTGATTTTAGAATGTTAAACGTTGCATTTCCAGAATAAACCCCATTTAGTAATGCATAGTGTGCTTTTATATATCACTATATTCTATGTGCTAATGTCCTGCTTAGGAGTTTTGTGTTTCTGTCGATGAGAATTATTGGGCTATAATTTTATTTCTTGTAATATTTTTGTTAGGTTTTAGTATCCGAGTTACACTGGTATGAAATGATTTAAAAGTGAGTATTTCCTTTTCCTTCATTTTTGAAATAGAGTGTATAGGATTGGTAATACTTCTTAGTTTGATGTTAAATTCATCATTTAAGCTACCTGGGCCTAGAGTTTTTTTTGTAAAAAAAGGTATTTAATTATCAATTCAATGTATTTATAGCTTTAGGGCTCTTCAGATTTTCTGTTTCTTCTTGTTTTGGTAAGTTATTTTTTAAAAGAAATTTATCCATTAAATCTAAGTTGTAAAAATTACCGACATCAAGATTTTAGCAATATCCATTTAACATCTGTATATCCCTTAGTAATATCCTCTCTTTCATTCTGATATTGTGTATTAGCAGCTTTCCGTTCCCTTACCTCACTCTGTGTGTGTGTGTGTGTGTGTGTGTGTGTGTGTGTGTGCGCGTGCACGTGTGCGTGCATGTGTGTGTGTGTTCTTTATTATCAGTCTTGCTGAGGTCTTACCAATTTTGTTAGCCTTTTTTTATTTTTATTTTTTGGTGGAGTCTTGCTCTGTTGCCCAGGCTGCAGTGCAGTGGCGCCATCTCTGCTCACTGCAACCTCCGCCTCACAGGTTCAAGCGATTCTTCTGCCTCAGCCTCCCAAGTAGCTGGGACCACAGGTGCCCACCACCACACCCAGCTAATTTTTTGTATTTTTTAGTAGAGATGGGGTTTCACTGTGTTAGCCAGGATGGTCTCAGTCTCCTGACCTCATGATCCGCCCGCCTCAGCCTCCCAAAGTGCCGGGATTACAGGCATGAGCCACCACACCTGGCTTTGTTAGCCTTTTCAAATAACTTTTTGAACTTTGTTAATTTTTTAATTGCACGTTTTCTCCTTCATTTAATCCTGGTCTAACTTTTAATGTTTTTATTAGCCTGTTTTCCTTGGCATTATTCTTTTCTTCTTTTTCTAGCTTCTTAAGGTAGATCATTAGCTTTAAAACTTTCTTCCCTCCTAATTACACATTAAAATTTATGGATTTCTTTCTAACCATTGTTTCAACTCCAGCTCATAGTTTGGATATGCTTTTATTTTCATTTAGTTCAAAATAGTTTCTAATTTTCACTGTGATTTATTTGACTCATGGGTTTTTTTTTTTTTTTACTTTGATTGCCAACTATTTGGGTATTTTCTTTTTATTAATTTCTAATTTGTCTGCAGTGTCTTTATCAGGCTCCGCTCTCATAATATCAGGTTGGTGCAAACGTAATCACGGCTTTTGCCATTGAAAGCAAAACCTGAAAGTAATGGCAAAAACTGCAATTACTTTTGCACCAATTTATTAAAATGACTTGTAAAGTGCTCCCTCCCTGTATTACATTTTCTTGTGACCAAGAAACATATCATTTAAGTTTCACTCCTACAGAATTTACTGAAACACATTTTATGCCACAATGTATGATTGTTTTGTCATGGTGAACTTTTCATATGCACAGGGAAAGAACGTGTATCTGTCATTGTTGAATATGGTGTTTTACAAATGTCAGCTGCATCAGGTTTGTTGATAGATTTGTGCTTATCTTCTGTATCCTTAAAGATTTTGTGTCTACTTCTTCTATCACACCAAAAAATGGGTGTTATCACCACATATGATTTTGAGTCTATTTCTCCATTTAGTTCTGCCAATTTTTTTATGTATTTAACTTGTAGACAATATGATCCTATGTGCAGAAACTCCTAAGGAACATCAGAAACCCAATAGAGCAAATCAACAGATTTAGCAACATCATACAATACAATTTCAGATACAAAAGTCAATTGTATTTCTACATGAGTAACGAGCTAACTAAAAATGAAATTTAAAAACACTAATTCTATTCAAAAGTAGCATCAATGAGAATAAATTACTTAGGAATACATTTAATTAAAAAGTGCTAGACTTATACACCGAAAATTATAAAGTACTCTGGAGATAAATTCAGGATCTATGTAAATAAAGACATCCATGTTTATGGATTAAAAGACTCAACATTGTTAAGATGGTGATTCTCCCCTAAATTGATTCATAGATCCAATGTAAGCCCAAACAAAATACCAGCAGGTTTTTATTTATATGATGATGTATTCATCTTAGTACGTGTATTTAAATATGAAAGTCATAGAATAGCACAAGTTATTATGAGCAAGAAGAACAAAGTTGGAGGACTTACTCTTCCCGGTTTCAAAACTTACTTTAAAGTTACAACAATCAAGGCATGAGGATAGACATATAGATCAATGAGACAGAATTGAGAGTCCTTAACATTTATGATTCATTCAACAAAGGTGCTGAGACAATTAAATGGAAAAAGGAGAGTCTTTCCAATAGACGGTGCTGAAACAATAGAGTATCCATAGGAAGGAGGAGGAGGAGGAGGAAGAAGAAGAAGTGGAAGAGGAACAGAGGTGGAGAAGGAAGACTTAGAGCTTTACCTCACACCATATGCAAAAAAAAAAAAAATCATACAAAATGTATCATAGACCTCAATGTAATAATAATAACTTTAGAATTTCTAGAAGCAAAAGGAGAAAATCCCTGTGACCTTTGGTGAGACCAAGATTTCTTAAATATGACACCAAAAGCATGATCCATAAAAAAGAATTTGATAAATCAGACTCCTTCAAAGATAAAAATGTTTGCTCTTCAAAGAAATCATGAAGAAAATGACAAGACAAAGCAAAGACTGGAGAACATACATGCAAATCATATATCTGATAATGGACTTGTATCTAGACTCTATAAAGTATTTTTACAAATTAATAAGAAGGAAAACAACCCAACCTAAAAACATTAAAAAAGGAAACATTCGAATACACTGTTCACCGGTGCAGATGTGCACATGGTTTAAAGCACATGACAAGATGCTCAACATCATCAGACATTTTAACAATGCAAATAAAAACCCCAAAGAGATACCATTTCACACCTACTAGAATGGCTCCAATCAAAGGGGGAGACAATAACAGGTATTGGTGAGGAGGGAAGAACTGGAACCCTTATGGGTGACTGGTGGGAGTGTAAAATGATACAGCCACTTTGGAAATAATTCTGTCAATTTCCTAAACAGTTAAACACAAGCTTGCCATAAACCTAGCAATTCCACACCTCAGCATCCACTCAAGAGAAATGCGAACATATGTCTACACGGGGATGTGTGCTAGAATCCTCACAGTCGCTCTATTTGTAATAGCCACAGCTGGAAGCAACCCAAACGTCCATCAGCCATTGGATGGATAAACAAAATGGCATCTCTCTAGAAAGCAGAACATCTCTCAACAGTAAAAAGTGTCCCCAAGATTACTCTTTGCTGTCAATGTTTCATTTTGGGTAGTCACTATAGCTGTGCCTCAAGATGACAAATATATCTCCTGCAGTGTCGCTATTCAACCCATCCTGTGTGCTTCTCATCTCACACAACACACTCCTCATCTCTGGACATTTCTTTCTTTCTTCCTTTTTTTTTTTTTGAGATGGAGTCTTGCACTGTCACCCGGTCTGGAGTGCAATGGTGCCATCTCAGCTCACTGCAACCTCTGACTCTTGGGTTCAAGCAAGTCTCCTGCCTCAGCCTCCCAAGTAGCTGGGATTACAGGTGCCTGACACCCTGCCCAGCTAATTTGGTGTATTTTTAGTAGAGACGGGGTTTCACTATGTTGGCCAGGCTGGTCTCGAACTCCTGACCTCGTGATCCACCCACCTCAGCCTCCCAAAGGACTGAGATTACTGGCATGAGCCCCTGCACCTGGCCTCATCTCTGGATGTTCCATCTGCATCCTTTTCCTATCTCCTCTGCCTCTGCCTTATCCTTTTCAGCCTAAGGATTTCAGTTGTAAAACTGTTTTGATGCCACCATACCTACCATCTGCTGAGGGACATCTCATTAACGTTTCTCGTTAGAATCAACAAATGGACACAGAAAGCAAGACATCAGTTCCAGGCCTGCAAGCAAACTGCACCACATGTCTTTGTAAATCATCTCTAGATTCTGTGAAGCCAAGTGTGTTCTTCCCTAGATCACGCTATGAAAGAATTCCCTTGCAAGTGAGTTTTGAACCCAAAGTGGTCGGACTCACATGGAGATCTGTGGCCCGCGCTTGGAGAAGCACTGGTGTAAAGCAGCATCTTTATATTCCTGCATTTACTACAAGTCTAGTCACTCAAGACACACACTGCTGAGCACCTACGCTATCCCACAGGCAGGATGAGGTGCTGGGCAGAGGCCAGAGACAGTGAAACAGACAGGGAAGAAGGCACCCGACATGGACAAGGTCCAGGAAGATGTTTGGAGGAGGGGAGGCTCTGAAACTGAGTCTGGAAGGGGAGTGAGAGTTCGGTTGCCCATGATGGGTGGAGGGGTCCCTGGCAGAGGCTACAGCATGAGCAATCCTAGGGCAAGGGAGCACACTGGCTCCTCCAGGAACTCTCAATCAGAGCTTCTCCCAGTGTGGTCTGTGGACCTGTGCCAGTCCAGCCTTTGTTGCAGTCCTCGATGAGATGGAAACAAAAATTAAGAGTGTTTAGAAATGTTTATAGAAAACTGACAGAGTAATTTTATGTCTGTTGAAATTAATAATAAAAAGTGGAGTCTGGGCCAAGCATGGTGGCTCATGCCTATAATCCCAGCACTTTGGGAGGTCAAGGTGGGAGGATCACCTGAGGTTGGGAGTTTGAGACCAGCCTAACCAATATGGCAAAACCCTCTCTACTAAAAGTACAAAAATTAGGCGTGGTGGTGCATGCCTGTAATCCCAGCTACTTGGGAGGCTGAGGCAGGAGAATCTCTTGAACCCAACAAGCAGAGGTTGCAGTGAGCCGAGATCGTGCCACTGCACTCCAGCTGGGGGATAGAGTGAGACTCTGTCTTCAAAAACAAAAAGTGGAGTCTGTATTTTGTACGCTGTTTGCTTTCAGTTTTTGAGTAACTTCTTTTTGCTGTAATTTTCAAAATACCATCTGTGATGGACGGAAAAATACCATTCCATCACCACAGATGATTAGAGATGCACCAAATAGTTCCATTTGGAGGGACACGGGGACAAGGTGGGAGGGAGGAGGCTGGGCAGGGAGAGCAGGGGCAGGAATCAGGCCAGGAGGGGTCACATGGACCTTGTCAGGAAGCCTGAGCTTCCCACCAAAAGCAAAAGGAGCTGCTTCCGGCTGTCCAGCAAGTGGACTCCACCAGACTTGCCTTTCAGATGGTTTGAGTCCAGGAAGACTGCTGAGGAGGAAGTGTTGAAGTTGGGTTTTGTAGTATAAATAGGAGTTTGCCAGGTGTGCACAATTATATTAGATAATTATATGAAGGATGGGCTGGAAGGAGGGAAACTAGGGGTACATGGAGAAGTGATACTAGTCTTAGAAGTCAGTGACATTTTCCAAGAGTCCCTGGAGCTCCTTCCGGGCAGCTTAGTGGGAAGAGCCACTGCCACTGCCTGGTCATGAGAGCAAGGGCCTGAGCCCAGGTCCCCAGGCTCTGGAATTTCTCTACTGCAGGGACGATGGAACTGCAGCGGGGTGCAGATCTGTAACAAGGCCTCGGGTAGACAGCACACTTCGTCCACACCAGGCAGGAAATGAGGAAGGAGTTCCTTTTCATTTTTTGCATTTGAGGCAAGTTTTTGTGATTTTTCTAATTCCTCAAAATCAGTGATTTGGCAGTGGCATCCAAAACAGCCAGGCCATCTGTCAGTCACCTGGTGGAGAAAAATCGCAATTGTGAAGGGAGCGTTTGAACGGGAAGCTGCAGCAGGGAGTTTGGTGGAGGGGGTCAGGCGGAGGAGGTGATTAAGTGAGTCACTGCAACACTCTGCTAGCTACAATTTAAATTTTAAAATAAACACCTTCTTTGCAGTCGTAGAGATTTCAAGGGAAATAAATAAATATGTAACAAATCCGTCCTGGATTACTATTTGCTTCAACTCTCTGCAAAGTCAAGACTGGGGAGTATGTGGGAGAAAAATAAATGTCAGGTTCAATCTCAGAGTGAATCGTCCTTCTTCCAAGCCCCCAACACTTGCCCGGACCTTGCTGATGGCTCTGGGGTTCAGTCCAGAACAGATGCTCTGCAGGCTGTGCCCCCTCTCTAGCCAGGCACTGCACGGGGGGTACATCAAGCCCAGGACCCCAGGACGTCCAGCCTGCTTCTCAGGAAAGGCTTCTGTCCACCCACTCAGAGTAGGGATTGATTACAATCCAAAGGGCAACAGGGGAAAGCAAAGCTTTCTCCAGGGACCCAGGGCAGGGAGTTATGAATTCTGCCTCTCTGGGTCCAAGAAGACTCTCAAGCAGGGAGTATTAGAGCTGGGTTTTGTGGTATGAATAGGAGTTTGCCTGGTGTGCACAGCCAGAGAGAAGTGCCAGCTGAGAGAACAGCATGGACAAAGACACAGAAGTATGCAAGGGCATGGCGTCCAGAGACACTTGTGTGCAGCTCGGGGTTCTGGAGCACAGAGCGGGAGGCTGGCAGGAGATTCGACTCGAAGAGGTCATCAGAGGGCAAAGTACAAAGTGCCAGGCTAGAGATTCTGTCTTCTAGACATGGGAAGCCTTGGGCTATTTTAAGGAAAAGTGCAGTGATAAACAGAGTGGATGTGTGTGCCTGTAGGGGTGGGGGTGGGGGTGGGGCAGATAAGGCAAAATGGGGGGCCAGGGTGTTTACCCGACGGTGATTTCCATCATTGAGAGGAGTGAGAGGCGTTTGTGCACCACAGGCTTTTCACGCAGGCAGGAGCAGCGTCCTTCCTGCTGGTCTCTGCTCCTGGACCCACACAAAGCCGCAATGACTCAGGGAGGAGGTGGACAAAGCCTTTTGGGACTGAAAGACTCTGGCCTGGGAGAGCCTGTGCCTTTCCGAGTGACACAGACCCTGGACGCTCCATTTCTGAGATGCCCGACAGCTTCGCCTCCCTCCTTCTGCACACCCAGGCCACAGGAGGAAAGGACCCTGGAAGACCCCCTCTGCTGGAGTGTGGAGGAGGACCAGACCGAGGGCAAGAGGCACAGCTCCAGTGGCTTCTCCGGAAGCCATTCCCCACTGCTTCACACTGGCCTGGAGCCTCCCCTCAGAATGGCTTTGGATTTCTCCCCACTGACCCTGACTGGGCTGGGCGCCCATCACCCATAAACCCTGAATCCAAACAGCCAGAGCCTGCACCTGGCAGCCTGCAGAGGAAGGGCCTTGATGCCGGCTGTCATCGTGGCTGCACCTGCCCAGAAGCCTCCAAGCACATCTATTCCAGTCGGGGCCACTTTCAGACCTTGTGGTCCAGCCTGGCTGGGAATCCTGATAGTTAGTGAGTCTGAGGCCAAGAATCCACGCTTCCTCTCCCACCTATCTTGCTGCCCCCACACACTACACTCACCTCCACACACCCCCAATCACAAGTTCCCTCCTGGCCCCTGGTGGCAGGGCCCGTTCCACCAGCACACCTGCCTTCAGTCCCACCCGTGCCCACCCCTCCAGGTCCCTCCGGCCACACCCATGCTGGGAAGACCAACAGAGCCCATTCCTAGCCTCCACGTCGACACCTCTGGTGGCTTCTCCACCCTCGCTTCTCTTCCCATCCCGTTACTCACAAAGGAGACCCCCTACTCACCGCACACTGGTCGGAGGCCTTGCCCCAAGGTGCACACGTGGGTGGATGACTGGACCTGTGACCTCACGCTTGCTGGCCTGGTGGAGACCCAGCTTTTGCCTGTGATTGTACTTGGCTCCCACCTCACCCACGTGTCCCACGGGCCTCACCCCTGCACCCTCCTCCTGCTGCAGGGGACTCCCAGCTCCCCAAGGCCTGGACACTAAACCCCCACCTTTTACAAGGGCTGCTTCTCCTTGTCTCACCGCCAAACAGCCTTTGGCTCCTCAGACCTGACTCCACCCTCCACCGCGCAAGCACCAGGAGCTCCTCCTAGGAAAGCCAGTTCCCGCCAGAAGCCCCAGCCTGGCTCAGAGAATGTTCCCTGTGCTTCAGTTGAGCTATATTGATGCAAATGATAGAGACACTGAAGCTGAATGATGACTAGCAAAAATTTTTTTAACATCTTTGCACATTTTTGTTTCTTCTTGAAATTAAATTAAAATTAAGCTTCTTTGGGAGGCCAAGCTAACGTTTGTGCAACGCTATGAGAAAAATTGCTGTCCTTTGATTCCATCCTGTTAGTTCAGTTTACAAAGCTATTATGCCCTTTACAGATGAGAAAACCAAGGCTCAAAGAAAGATTAAAACTATTCAGAATTCAGCTTCCAGAAACTTCCATGCCACCATCCAACTTAAAGGAATTTCAATAGTAAAACTTGGTAACTCAGAATACTGCATTTTACACATAAGACCTAGTCAGTAAGATATTCACTCCTCTGGGAAATAAAGTACCTGACATTTTATGGGAACATTTTCTCTAGTTCAGAAGCATTTCCTAACTACTCCAGATTTTCCACACGATTGATGTTGGTGGACATCTGAGCACATGATCATTAGGGTTCTCAGTCCGCCAAGTTCTGTGGGCTTTTGATACTTCAGTGTCCAGGCCTCAGGAGGAACAAAAGCCAATCAGGGGACCACTCGAGGGACAATTGTTGTGGTCAGGACAATGGCATTGCCTAAGGGACAATTGTTTCTGGTCAGGACGATGACATTGCCTAAGAGACAATTGTTGCTGATTAGGACAGTGACACTGCCTAGGCAAACCTCATGTTCTTAGACTCAGGATTAGAACCAAGGAAAGCGTGTGCCCTCAATGAGAATGTGATACCAGTCCCACGGCAGCAGTCTCAGAAATCCTTATAGGATAGGGACAGAGTCCAGGCCTCTGGACACCAGCAGGATTTGAAACACCACCTGGAGTTGAAGGAGAAATGGTGTCTCTCTAGACAGTCCACGCCCCTGATGTAAGGAACACCCCTTCCCACCCATGCAGTGTGCCCCAGCCCCGTGCTAATGTCCCCACGTTTCATTCACCTCTGGTCTGCTTACTTCTATGTTTGTTCCAGGAACACTAACTACTGCTCCACCTTAGAGGTAGCAAATTCCACCTCCCCAAGATGACACAGTCCAGGCCGGGAGCTGTGCATGCCACTGGGAAAATCAGCTCCAGCGGTGAAAGGAACATGAAAGCTTCTGGTTTCCAACACATGGCAAAGTGGCCCAGGCCTGCCAACAACCTTCCCTGAGCCAAGCCCTGTAAGCACCATAGCAGCCAGAGACAGGTGGGGGCTATGCTGGGTGACCACACACAGGCCCTGAGGGGCCCTGAGGTCGCAAAAGGTGTCTGCTTCCTAGGGTGGAAAATGCAACTGCCCACAGTGGAGAAAAGTTAGGGTTTTCAGGGGGGTGAGCAGGCAGAGAGGGGAGCACCCTTTCTTCCTCTTTCTTCCTGTTGTGCTGAGTGAGCCAACGCCAGACGAAGGCTTATGAAAGAGAAATGCAGCTGCTATCATCTCAGCAGACGCTGGGTCCCGGCGACATGGGGGCTGCTTTCAGCCAGGCGTGCACGGAAGCACACTGAAGAGCTGAATGCATTCCCCACCCCAGTTCCCACACTCCCAGCCTCTCCCACCCTCCACTCACTCTGCACTGGAAAGTAGCTGGGCCTGCCAGGCTCAGCTGTGCCCTTCCTCCCTGGGACAGGGCTGGCCTGTGGAGACCGCAAGGGAGAAGGTCCACCCCCTTCTCATGGGTTCAGCCTGCAGGTCTCCTTAGAGCTCCAGCCTCTAAACAACCCTCTAACACGAAGGCAAAGTTTTGGTCTCCATCTTCACCCTTTCTCACATTTCTAGGCCTGGGAGGCCACGGGCAGGGAAGAGAAGAGTGCTATTCATTGCAGGCCCCATGGAGACCCCAGGAGTGAACCCCAGATCTGATGGACCTGCCAACCCCAGGGTCCCTCTCCCCTGCCCCACCACCCCCAGATCTGGAAGATTAGATGATTAACACTAAGAGTAAGATGAAAAACTTTTTAAAAAAGCAGTGCAGGCTGGACACAGTGGCTCATGCCTATAATCCCAGCACTTTGGAAGGCCGAGGCAGGTGCATCACCTTGAGGTCGGGAGTGTGAGACCAGCCTGACCAACATGGAGAAACCCCGTCTCTAGTAAAAATACAAAATTAGCCAGGCGTGGTGGCATGTGCTTGTAGTCCCAGCTACTCAGGAGGCTGAGGCAGGAGAATTGCTTGAACCCGGGAGGTGGAGGTTGCGGTGAGCCGAGATCGCGCCATTGCACTCCCACCTGGGCAACAAGAGCTAAATGCTATCTAAAAAAAAAAAAAAAAAAAAAAAAGCAGTGCAAGGGAGAGTTACATAGACTAGCAATGGAGACTCCTTCCTGAGGCATCTCTCCTCCATGCACAACCCAGGAGGAAAGCCAAAAGCCAGGCCAAGCAGCCAGCACATCCCCAGGGACACATCCCTGGCCACAGTGCTTAATGTCCTCAGGGATTCTTAGCTCACTCACAATGCAAAATCATGGCATTTAGGGGCTATCATCAATATGTTTTAAACAAAACTATATCAAAGTAGAAATGAGAGATGTTATAAAAGAGAAAAGAAAAGACGAAAACACAGAGCTGAAGTAAATTATAAAGAAGACTACACTGGAGATGATACATTTGAAAGACAGAATAGTTGGTATTTAAAACTGAGTTGATGAGTTGAGTAACAGAATGGATACAGCTGAGGACATGTCAGTATGTGAAAGAGCAAGACCGGGGTAGCGCCAGGAAGCACGAAGGGGAAATGGAGAGACAGAGAATGCAAGGAGGGAGCTAGAGGAGGGAAGTGCCAAGTGCATGTAACAAAAGTGCCAGAAGGGCAGAGAAATGAACAGAGATTAGAGGATGCCTTAAAAATCGATGACCAAGAATTAGCAAGAAATAAAGAAAATGCAAGACCTTGAATTTAAAAGACTTCAAAGAGTCCAAAAAAAGGAAAGAAAAAAGCAAAACTAGACAAAGGTAAAAGAAATTTTTAAAACATCAGAAATAAGGAAAAAATCTAAAAGTTATCAGGAAAAAAATGCCAATAAATATAAATAAGAATCAAGTTGGTATCACAATTGTCAACAATGGAAGCCAAGCAATAGCATAACAATAATTTTTAAATATTAGGAAAAGAATTATGCCCAGATTGTTATATCAAGTTAATATATTATTTAATACTGGGGTAAGATAAGTTTTTCTCAGACATAAAAAAAATGGATGAATTTGACTGCACTGAAATTAGGAGCTTCTGGTCATCAAAAGACATTAGGCAAGAGTGAGAAACAAGACACAGAGCAGGAGAAGGTGTTTCCTGCACTTATAATCAAAAAACAGAGCTCATCTCCAAAGCATATATATGTGGGTTTTTGTTTTTGTTGTTGTTTTGAGACAGGGTCTTGCTCTGTCTGCCAAGCTAGAGTGCAGTGGCATGATCACAGCTCACTGCAGCCTCAACCTCCCAGGTTCAAGCAATCCTCCCACCTCAGCCTCCTGAGTAGCCGGGACTACAGGTGCACACCATCATACCCGGCTAATTTTGTTTATTTTTAGTAGAGATGGGGGTCTTACCATGTTGCCCAGGCTGGTCTTGAACTCCTGGACTCAAATGAGCCTCCCTCCTTGGCCTCCCAAAGTAGTGGGATTACAGGCATGAGCCACTGCATCAAGCCAAGCATTTTTTTGTTTTGTTTTTTTTGTTTTGTTTTGTTTTGTTTTTGAGACGGAGTCTCCCTCTGTCGCCCAGGCTGGAGTGCAGTGGCGTGATCTCGGCTCACTGCCAGCTCCGCCTCCCGGGTTCACGCCATTGTCCTGCCTCAGCCTCCGAGTAGCTGGGACTACAGGCGCCCGCCACCACGCCCAGCTAATTTTTTGTATTTTTAGTAGAGATGGGGTTTCACTGTGTTAGCCAGGACGGTCTCAATCTCCTGACCTCATGATCCGCCCACCTCGGCCTCCCAAAGTGCTGGGATTACAGGCGTGAGCCACTGCGCCCGGTTGCTTTTTTTTTTTTTTTTTTTGAGACGGAGTCTTGCTCTGTCGCCCAGGCTGGAGTGCAGTGGCATGATCTCAGCTCACTGAAAGCTCCACCTCCCAGGTTCACACCATTCTCCTGCCTCAGCCTCCCAAGTAGCTGGGACTACAGGCGCCTGCCGCCATGCTGGGCTAATTTTTTTTTTTGTATATTTAGTAGAGACAGGGTTTCACCGTGTTAGCCAGGATGGTCTCGATCTCCTGACCTCGTGATCCGCCCACCTCGGCCTCCCAAAGTGCTGAGATTATAGGTGTGAGCCACCGCGCCCGGCCGCATTTTTTTTTTTTAACTCACACAAATCAATAAAAAGACAAGCCGCCCCAAAAGGTAGACAAAAATATAGGAACAGATACTTAGAAAGAAAGGATAAATATGACTAACAAACTAATCAGGGGAAGGCAAAATAAAGCCATGGCAACACGTGCCCACTAGACTGAAAAGCAAATGAATGTATTTACAACTTATTAGCCCTTTAGTAAACAACTGGAAATATGAATATCAGTGTGGTCGCAGAACAATAACAGCTCACAAACCCTGGAGATCTCATTGGAATGTCAACTTTGGACATATTTGATATTATCTAGTCAAGTTGCAGGTACATAGCTCCTACCCAGCAATTCACGACTAAGTACAAACTCTAGCCAAACTCACTGGCACGCCCACTAGGACACACGTGTGAAACCCTTCCTAGTAACCTGGCCTGTAATTGCCCCAGACTAGAAACCAACTCCAGTGTCCATCGACTGAACAGTGGAAAATTAAATGGTGGTATAGCCATACAACAAACTCCTAGACTGTGCAAAAATCAGTAAAGTATAGGTGCATCCAAAAATATGGATGAAACCCCAAAACATCAAAACATAATGTTGAGTGAAACAAGACAGGTACAATTCCACTCACGTGAGACTCACCTATGATTTCATTGCATGAAACAGCACAGGCAGAACTGAATGTCCAAAGCTAAAACCATAAAGAAATGCAAGAAAATGAATCTAAGGTGACAATAGTTGTTACCTAGACGCAAGTGAGAGAGAGATGGTTGCAGACAGCTGGGGGCACACAGGGAACCCCAGGCTGCTGGTAATGTTCCATTTCATGACCTGGTGTTGAGGTCATGAGCACTTACAGGGGAGTCTCCCTTTCCTTATTTATCAACAGGTGCAACGTTTGTGCCATTTACCATATGTCTGTATTACAATTCAGAGAAGGAAAAAAGTAACAATCAAAGAAGGAAGGAAGGAAAAAGGGAAAGAGAGAGGGAGGGAGGGAGGCAGGCAGGCTGCAAAAGGAATCTGCATCACACAGCACTGGGGAGAAGACAGGGGGCTCTTTGTGAGGTGTGGCAAAGTTGAGTCCTCATCATGGGCACAGACCTGGGTCTCTGCAAACTAATTCTCGGCACACAAAGAGCAGAATCTCTAGTCCAAGAGTTAAATTCAGAATACCAATTTATTGATTTTTGATGAGAAGTAAAAATGGATATGAAAACTTACTTAAATTAATACATGAAATAATTAAAAGGAAAGTATGTGTGTAGTTTCCAAAGGTTGTTTCAATAAGAATTTTTTTCAAATACAAGGTAAGACTTTTTAGCATTAGGCTAAATGGGTTTTAAGGTGAAAAACATTATGATGCCAAAAAGCAATGTTATATACTGACACAACAGTGTGCTAGATCAAGAAGATATAGTAGTTATGAATATATATGCCCTTTAAAATAGCCCATCACAATATATAAAATAACAACTGACAGCATTACGAGAGAACATAGAGATAACAAAATTTATTGCCCAAGATTTTCACAAAGCCCTATTAGAAACTGGTAGATTAGAGAGACAAAAAAAAAATCAAAACAAAAAAGCATAAATACATATAAAATCTGATTGACAAAATTAATAAAAATCCCAGAGCAAAATACATGAGCGAAGCTTTCACAACCACGGATGATGGATGAGGTTGGAAACTATAATGAGCCCAAACAATCCACCCAGCTTAGTATGTTCCCCGAGTGCAAAGCAGTGAAATTAGAAACCAGTAACAAAAATCATTAAAAATAAATAATATACCATATGTTCAGAAACTAAAACGTCATTCTGCTAAAAGGACTTTAAGATACAGAGTAAAACATAAGAGAATTACAAAATAATGGAGCCACACTGTAGTGATGGCTGCATATGTTTAAATGTATTTTTCAGAAAGTTAGAAAAAACGAGCTAAGTATTCAATTCAAGCAGAAAACAAACAAGAAACAGAAGCAACCCAAAGGGGACAAAGAAGAAGAAAATAAAATAGATAAGGACCTAAATCAATGAAATAGGGAAGATTAACAAAACCAAAAGCAATTTCTTTAAAATATTAATACAATATACAAAAAGCTCTGGCAAATCTAGTCAATACAATAAGGGGAAGATGCAAATTTACAAAACACAATCCAAAAGAGGAAATAACTGCAAAAACAATGTAAAATCTTTTTTATAAAGACATCAATTTGAAAACACAGGCAACATGGACACATTTTTGGAAAAGTATAATATTCCAAATTGGAGCAAGGATAAATAGATTTTCATTTAAAATTCATAATGGTAATTAAAACCTCCCCCAAGAGGGGGGAAAAAAAAGGCAGTGAAAAATCAGGCCAAGAACATTCCACAAAAAAGTTACATCAAACTTTTAAACAAGAAAGAATCTATGTCTTACACAACACAAGTTGTTCCAAACAATGAGAGAGAGAGAGAGAGAGAGACAGAGAGCTTCTGTTAATTATAAAATTGTTTGCTTGATTCCAAAGCTGGTCTAAAAAAAAAAACACACTTCAAAATGCAAAGTATAGGCTCTTTTCACTTATGAATAGTCTTACTTACATATTGGCTAATTGACTTTAATGTTGTGTTAAAATAATAATATATCATTATAAATAGAGTTCATCAAAGGAATGAAAAAAAGTTTTAACATCAGAAAGCCTATGAATTTAATTCACCACTTTAAGATACTAACATGAAGAAAGAAAAAATATTGACTAGGTCAGTAGAAGCAAAAAAAATGCACTTGTAAATATCCAACATATTTTTAAATAAAATTATTTACGTTATTATTATTACATACAGTATTTCCAGAAAACTATAACTAAAGGAGAATGTTCTTTATCTGATAAATAACTATGCTTGTCTTTGACAAATACCATATTCAGAGGATGGACTTGAGGCATGGCTCCTTTAAGACTGGAAACAAGAAAAACGCAATCTTATTGCTACTGGCAAAGCTGTCCAATGGACTCATTAAGACAAAGATCAACAAGAAGTAGAAGAATATATTAAGACAAGTCAAGGCTATCCTTATTTGCAGACGGCATGATCATCTAAATAGAAAATGCATCAGAATCAATGCACGCAATATTGGAATTAAGAGTTCTACAAAAATTAAGAGGTGTGATTTCAACCATACCATGATGTTTCCTCACACTGGTAATTTCTAACTAAAACATATAATAATAAAACAATATAACATTTACAATAACAAGAAAAAGTTAAATATATCTAAGAATAAATCTAACAAAGAATTCATGATTCTTTATAGAGAAAGTTTTAAAATTCATTAAAGCATATAAAGATTAGAATAAAGAGAAAATATACCATATCTCATAATGGAATAGTTTAACATTTGAAGAAATGGTCATTCTCCCCAAAAGCCATGCTTAAATGAGATTCTGATTTAAAAAAAAAAAATTTTTAGGAGCGATTTTTGAAGACTTCAACAATCTTATTCTGACATTTACATGAAAAAATAAAATTCTTTAAAAAATAAACAATTTCAGAAAAAGGGAGAATGAAAGGGACCTGACCTGCAAGATATGAAAAAATTCCACAAAATACTACTTTAAATACTTTTTAAAAAGTGCAGTTTTGGTATAGAAATATTAAATTCATAAGTGGAATAAAACAGAAAGCTCAACACCAGACCCATGTGTGTTTAAGGATCTGTTTTATGAGAGAAGTGACACACATCAGTGAGACAGGAATAGACTTTTTTAATAGATGGCTTTGGGTACCACTGGCTTGCCTGATGGGTAAAGCTAAAATTGGAACTCTTCCTTACATCCTAAGTAAAATGATCTCTAGATTGATTAAAAACTCAAATGAAAAGGAATAAAAATAAAGCTAATAGAAGACTGTTGGAGAAAACTTTTTATCTGGAACTGAATATGCACATTTTATGTAATACCCCAAATGTACAAAATCTAAGGTGAAAAAAAATTGGATTTTACCATAGTGATACGGAAGGGAGGCAGGGAAGTGCTGGGTAGAGGAGGGTGTGGTCCCTGGCTAGGGCTTCACCCCAGGGCCTGTGCCCACGGACCTAGGTAAGGACAGGCATTTCTGTTTTCCCACCCAAATGTTGCATTTCCCAAGACCACCCTGGCCCACCACACCCCCATCCTATGCCTATAAAAACCCCGAGGCCCCATCGGACACACACACACACGCGGCTGGATGTCAAGAGGAATGCATCAGTGGAAGAAGACACAGCAGCTGGATGTCGAGAGGACCCCAGTGGAACAGCACACTGACAGACACGGGCAGGCTGGCAGGCCACTGACCTGCAGAACGACACGGAGTTCAGCCAGGGAGGTCAGAGGACAGCCTGGGCCACTGAGCTGCCCGACTCCAAGGGAAAACCACCTTCCCACTCCATCTCCCTTCTGGCTCCCCATCCATCTGCTGAGAACTTCCACTCAATAAAACCTTGCACTTAGGCCAGGCACAGTGGCTCACGTCTGTAATCCCAGCACTTTGGGAGGCTGAGACGGGTGGATAACGAGGTCAGGAGTTCAAGACCAGCCTGGCCAACACGGTGAAACACCGTCTCTACTAAAAATACAAAAATTAGCCGGGCATGGTGGCAGGCACCTGTAGTCCCAGCTACTCGGGAAACTGAGACAGGAGAATTGCTTGAACCCGGGCGGCAGATGTTGCAGTGAGCTGAGATTGTGCCATTGGATTCCAGCCTGGGCGACAGAGCAAGACTCCATCTCAAAAAATAATAATAATAATAAAATAACAACAACAAAAAAAAAACCTTGCACTTATTCTCCAAGCCCACGAGTGATCCGATTCTTCCAGTACACCAAGGCAAGAAACCCCGGGATACAGAAATCCCTGTGTCCTTGTGATAAGGAAGGGTGTCTAATTGAGCTAACGCAAGCCACCTACAGATGGCTGAACTAAAAGAGCACAACAGACCAGCGTTACCATGAGGACAGAAATCTGAAGAATGAAAAAACAGACTCCTTGTAGCAATAGGACACCAAATTCCAACCTTACTCTAGTGTAGCATCACATGACAAATAGCAGGCTCTGAAAGAAATGGAAGTGTTTTACCTCAAAATATATTTTTTTGACATATTTTGCAATGGCCCCGCAAAGCTGTCTCTTGTGGGGGATATCTGCATTCCATAGAGAATCCCTTTCCCTTTCCAGGTCTTTACTCTGATCCAGGAGAGAATTAACTAAGAGTCTGGCACCTTTTTAAGTCTGATAAGAAACACTTACAACCTATTGTCTCTGAAGCCTGCTCCCTGAAGTTTCATCTGCATAATAAAAACCTTGGTCTTCACAACCCCTTATCTTAACCCAGACATTCCTTTGTATTGATTCCAGATCTTTAGATAATAACTTAAGTCATTCAAGCAATTGCCAATCAGAAAACCTTTGAATCAGCCTATGACCTAGAAGCTTCAATTGTCCTGCCTTTCTGGGCTGAACCAATGTACAGCTTACATTTATTGATTGATGTCTGCCTGTAACTTCTGTCCCCCTAAAGTGTAAAAACTCCAGCTGTAAACCTTGGGTACATGTTCTCAGAACCTCTTAAGGCTGTGTCAAACGTCATGGGCCTCACATTTGGCTCAAAATAAATTTTTTTTTTTTTTTTTTTTTTTTTTTGAGATGGAGTTTTGCTTTTTGCCCAGGCTGGAGTGCAATGGTGTGATCTCAGCTCATCGCAACCTCCGCCTCCCGGGTTCAAGTGATTCTCCTGCCTCAGCCTCCTGAGCAGCTAGGATTACAGGCCTGCACCACCACGCCTGGCTAATTTTGTGTTTTTAGTAGAAACGGGATTTCTCCATGTTGGCCAGGCTGGTCTCGAACTCCCGACCTCAGGTTATCCTCCTGCCTCGGCCTCCCAAAGTGCTGGGATTACAGGCGTAAGCCACCATGCCCAGCCCAAAATAAATCTCTTTAAATATTTTACAGAGTTTCACTCTTTACATCAACACTGCCTAATGCCACTGAATTTAACAATTAAAAATGATTAAAATGGTTACATCTATCCCATGCATATTTACCATAATCCTAAAAATTACACTTTTTTTTTTAAAGATCAGTGATTGCAAGGAGTTCAGAGAGGGGGAGGGTTGAACAGGTGGAGCAAAAGGGATTTTTTAAGGCAGTGAAACTATTTTGTATGATCTGTAATATATGAAATGATGCAGTTGCTAAAATCCATAGAGTGTATAACACTAAGTATGAATCCTAATGTAAACAATGGACTTTAGTCAATAATAATGCACCAAAAGATAAAAATGAAAACAAACAAACACAAAAGACTGCGGAACAAGCATAGGAGAGAGAGAGCACTGGAACATAACAGAGAGTCCAGAGGCCGACCCCACATGGCCAGTCACAAACCTGGCAAGGTGCCATGGCAGTGCACGGAGGAAATAACTTAAATTTTGTTGGGACACTTGGAAAATGTGTACCATGTAGAAAAACCTGAACCTAGATGCTTAACTTACCCCATGCACAAACATCAATTCCAGGTGGGTCATAGCCAAAGTGTGGATGGAAAAATGCTAAATCTAGGAAAATATCTTCATGACTGCAGGAAAAGGGTAAGATTTCTTAAAGAGCACACAACAAAATACTAACCACAAAGTAAAGATCAATAAAATGGATTGCATTCAAATTAAGGACTTCTAAGCATCACATAAGAGCTTCTTTCATCACAGGATAACTTTAAAGGAGTAAAATGGCAAACCACAGACAGAAGAAATATTAGCAGTATGCTTGCAATGTGCATGGCTAATATATAAAAATAAGTCTGACCATTTACTTAATAGAAGACAAATAGCCTAATAAAAAGGCAAAAGACTTGAACAGATACTTCATAAAATTGGACATCAAAATGGCCAATACATATGAAAAGATGTCCAGTTTTATTAATCATCAGGTAAAAGCATTTTAAAACCACAAAGAATTATGAGTATATAATCACTTAAGTGGCCAAAATTTTACAAACTGACCATCCCAAGTTGGCGAGGTTGTGAGGATGCCCAGACAGTGCTTTTGAAAGTAGAAATTGGTGGCCGGGCACAGTGGCTCACGCCTGTAATCCCAGCACTTTGGGGAGCCGAGGCGGGTGGATCACCTGAGGTCAAGAGTTCAACACCAGCCTGGCTAACATGGTGAAAACTCGTCTCTACTAAAAATACAAAAATTAGCCAGGCGTAGTGGTGGCCCTCCGTAATCCCAGCTAGTTGGGAGGCTGAGGCAGGAGAATCACTGGAACCTGGGAGGCAGAGGTTGCAGTGAGCCGAGATCGCACCATTGCACTCCAGCCTGGGCGACAAGAGCAAAACTCTGTCTCAAAAAAAAAAGAAAGTAAAAATTGGCACATAACTTTGGAAACTTTCTTGGCATTATCTACCAAAAACAAACATATACATATCCATATCTATTCAACAGAAATCTGTGCATGTGTACAAGAGACATGTACATCATTGAAGCAGTCTTCTAATGGCCAAAGACCAGAACCAACTCAAGTGTCCACCAACAGTAGGACAGACACATGTATTATAGTAGATTCCCACAGTAGAATACTGTCTGGCAATGGAAAAGAAGAAACCAGTGCTTTGCCCAACAGTATGAGTGAATGTCACAGACATACTTGCCTCTTTCAGGGGTCTTGGATGGTCCTAGTGAACCACGTTCCCCAGGGGAGATGTCTCCCTTCAGTCTGGGTCAGTTACCAGGTGTTTCTTTCATAAAGGGAGTTTAGCTATTCTTGTAAGAGTACGGTTGGTTTTAAGGTTCAAGAAGGTTGCATATGTGCTGAGGAGGCCTTGTCTCTAGGGCAACCAGGTTTTTTAGGTCCTGTTGTCATGGAGATCCAGTAATTCCCCAGACCAGGGTTGGAAATCCCCAGACCAGGTTACAGCATCTTGCTAAGTGATACATAGTGCATCGGCCCCGAGAGATGTTAGAGTGGGCCTTATGGCTGTCATTAATCTTATAGCCACAACCCGTGTCTTAGAGTAGAGGCCTCCACCTCCCAGGCCACAGAACAGTACTGGTCCATCCGAGCTCTGCCTCCTGTCAGATCAGCGATGACATTAGAGTCTTATAGGAATGTGACTCCTATTGTGAACCGCGCATGTGAGGGATCTAGGTTGTGCATGCTCCTTATGAGAATCTAATATCTGATGATCTGGCCCTGTCTCCCATCACCCCTAGATGGGACCGCCTAGTTGCAGGAAAACAAGCTCAGGGCTCCCACTGATTCTATGTTATGATAAATTATACAATGACTTCATTATATATTACAATGTAATAATAATGGAAATAAATGCACAACAAATGCAATGCACTTGAATCATCCTGAAACCATCCCCCACCCCAGCCCCGGTCTCTGGAAAAATTGTCTTCCATGAAACCAGTCCCTGGTGCCAAAAAGGTTGGGGAGCACTGCCTTAGAGCATGCTACAATACACTAGTATCTGAAAGAAGCCAGACTTGAAAGACTGCTGGCTGAGTGATAATATCTACAGAAGTTTAGGGGAAAATGTCTATGGTGATATAAGTAAAAATAGCAGAAACTTTTGGCAGGTAATGTCTGGGGCAGACCGCAAGAGAGGCTTCTGGGTTATTATAGTTTTGTCTTGAGTTGGTAACAGGAGTGTATTTTCTTTCCACAAATCACTCATTCATTCATTCATTCATTCCAGCCCTACGCTTTCCATTGTGCCCTTTTAGTTTCCAGTTTAAAAAAAAAAAAAAGCTTATCTTAAGAGGAATAGGAAAATGTTACTAAGCTCACAAAGTATATTAAAATCCAGAGAATTAAAGATGTTTCATATTTGTTAGCTTAACTTATTAGATTTACAAGCACTGTTTAAATGCTTGGAAGGTCTGTTTGCTAGCCAGACAATTGAAATACCAAAAAAAAAAAAAAAAAAAGAAAATCAAATATATTACATATATTAATTCCATTTAAAATACTTGAGGGAATTTCATGGTCTAAGTTTATAAATAGGATCAAACATTAATCAGAGTTGAATTCAAAGAGATAAGGAAGTCATTTTTTAATGTGTAATTTTCATACATCAAATAATATTCTTTAAATGTAAGTTCCTAAGTGACCCTTGAATCATCTTTTCACTGGTCAAAAGCAGTCAACCAGGGTATTGAAAGCATCATAGTGACACTATGTGATGTGGTCAACGCAATCCCTGGGATCAAATAAACAAGGAATGCCAGGTGTCATCACCATGATAATTCTGTTTGCCCTTGTTGCGACTGTTGTCATTTGTCATGCTGTGTCAGTACGATCTGCAACACAGATTCTTTTCTGCTGGTGGTGTCTCTCAGCTGCCCAATCCTACTTTCCCAGCCCTGCAGTGTAGACAGACACCATGGATCCATCATGGTGCCTTGAGGGGGACGGATTTGTGATCAAGGCCTTCAAGGCCAAAGCCACGCTGATACCCTGGGGGTCAAGAGGTGTGCTGTGGCAGAAGTCGTGACTCCTGGGCCCACAATGCCTCTTTAGCCCCCACCCCAGGGGAGGACGTGCTTCTGCAGACCCTCTGGGTCTGTGTGAATAAAAACACATGTGTGAGCATGGTCTTATGTAGAATCAGTTGTGTATACAGAAGCCCAGCAGGTTCCTACCTTACAGGGAGTGTCACCGGCCAAGGCAACCCCCGCAAAGGGGCTGGGGGCTGGGGCAAGTCGTCCTTGGGGGCTGCTGCAGCTGCTCCCCCATGCACAACTCTAACAAACACCCCTGACTTTGGATAATCAAACCAGGAGCTCAGTGGCCTCCCACAGTGGACAGTCTCTTCCCACTGAGTCCTGGAGGAGAGGGAAGTGCCTGATGCATCTCTATATCCCACAATCCCTGGAAACTGAGGAAGTGAAAAAAAAAAAATGAAAGATTAAAGAGACATGGCTGTCAGTCAATGGAGTGTTGAATACACTCAAATAAAATCAGTTCCATGTAGTGCAGTGGTAGAACCAGGGAGGATGCCCAGAATCCAGACACATGTTTTATATCAAATTATTGCAGGAGCCTGAGTGAGAACATTAACCTCCCTGGCACCATTCTCTCCTCTGTTGGACAGGGGTTTTTCCTCTGCTGCCCTCTTACCCCCTGGGTCACACAGGAGGTAACGTGATCAGGATGGTGAGCAAGGAGTACCAGGCTCCTGCAGAGATGCCCTGGAAAGACCCCAGAACAATCAAGGAAAGAAAGTCCGAGAGCACATGGGTCAGCTGTTCATGCACTCACCAGCGCCCTGCAAAGATGCCTCATTGTGCAGAGAGAAGGTGGAGATGGCAGATCCAGTGCAGAAGCCAATAGCAACGCCCTAGAACCAGGAACACCGTGGAGGGGATCAGATGTGCCGCTGCCTCGGGGGAACAAGTCCCAGAGGGGGTGTCTCCGGGAGACCTCCCTCTGCCAGGTCTGGAGCAGAGGCAGGGCCAGGCCTTGACATGTATCTCTGATAGAGCAAGGACTGGAGCCTCCTCACCCCCATGAACTGTGGAGGCAGGCTCTGAACAGCTGGAAAGACTGAGGCTCCCACCCACTGCCCAGAAGGTCTGTGATGTGGAGAAAAAGATACATCACTGTGTTTCCATCACAACAGCAAAGCGAAGCTACAGTCCTTCCACCAAAATACTGCTGATGGCCAAATCTTCATCCAAAAGGCCTTTTACTTTCGTTTGATGTCCAGCTCCATAAATACTCACTGAATATGGACAACATGCAGGGTACCAGACCTATGTGCTTATTTGTAACTAAAGAGGTATTTTTACAGAAAATGCATAGGCCGCCCTGGATGAGTCAGGGTTTGCCAGAGAAACAGACCAGTGGGCTCTATATGATAACATAGAAGAGATTTTCTGAGGGACGTGGAAATCTTCTCTTCTGTATTACTTCTTTCTTTCCTTTGAGATGGAGTTTTGCTCTTATTGCCCACCTTGGAGTGCAATGGCACGATCTCAGCTCACCATCTCCCAGGTCCAAACAATTCTCCTGCCTTAGCCTCCCAAGTAGCTGGGATTACAGGCAAGCACCACCACGCCTGGCTAATTTTGTATATTCAGTAAAGACAGGGTTTCTCCATGTTGGTCAGGCTGGTCTGGAACTCCTGACCTCAGGTGATCAGCCTGCCTCGGCCTCTCAAAGTTCTGGGATTACAGGCGTGAACCACCGTGCCCTGCCCTCTTCTGTATTACTATACAGAGCCCACTGGTCTGTTTCTCCCTTTTCAGCTCACAGGATCATGGAGGCTGAGAAGTCCCAGGATAAGCTGTTTGCAAGCTGGAGCCCTGGGAAAGCAGGTGGTGCACACTCAGTCCTGGTCTGAGTACTGGGTAGGGTGGGAGAGAATGGGGGCCACGGCAATAATGTGAGTCCTAGAGTCTAAGGCCTGAGAACCAGGAGCACAGGTGTCCAAGGGCAAGAGGAGACAAATGTCCCAGCTCAGAGAGGAAGAATATGCCCTTTCTCTGCCTCCTTGTTCTACCAGGGCCCACAGTGGATTGGATGACAATGCCCGCCCACACTAGGGAGGGGTCTTCTTGACTCAATCTGTGGGTTCACATGTGCTCTCATCAAGAAACACCCTCCCAGACACACCCAGGAATAATGTTTCACCAGCTGTCTGGGCACCCCATGGCCCAAGCAAGTTGGCACATGAAATGAACCACACCACACACTCTGACAGCCTAGGAATCTTCTCCGCAAAAAGAGGCTTGCCCTCCTAAGAAGGCTGCTCCAGGGCCTGGGCTCCTCAAACTGGCTCCTGAACCCTGACACACAAGGAGAAAACCTCTCATCAATGCAACCTTGGTGATAATAAAATTACAAATACCATGTTTATGTTTCTGGAGAAGGGAAATAGACCGGCTAAGACTTGTGGACAAGAAGACCATGGACGAAATGTACAGAAACACGCAAGCATGGCTGTTCTGGGCAGGAATGCCGGGCTGGCTTTGCACAGCTGGTGAGCCCTGATCTCATCCAAAGCTGCTCAGGACAGGAGGCTGGGTGGGGCCTGGAAGTGGATGCAGCTGGAGGCCTCTCTACACTTCTGATGGGATTTCATATTGGATGGAAGAGTGTCTCTGTCTTTCTGAGCCATCCACTTTGTTCTCATGCAGATAAGAAGACCTGTGGGCAAGGCTGTTGCTGCTCTCTCTTCTCTGACAAGCTCAATCGTGGTATTTATTTGGAGTGATTAGCACTGGAAGAACAGAGCTTCTCTCTTAGAATTAGTCTCCCAGGGTGGACATCCTAAGGTGGTGTTTTTTCTTATTTTTTCATTTTGTTTTGTTTTTAATTTTTAAAAAAGGAGCAAGACTGGCTTTTGCTGTGGTATCATTATGTCATGTTTCTTTCAATAGAATCTGTAGAAAATAAGGACAAACCATGACTCGGTGAGTCTGGCCCTCTGGAAAGCCTCTTTGAGGAGAAGGTTTGAGCTCCTTACACAGAAGTGGTTCCCAGGCCCCCCGCTGCTGGGGCGACACTGGGTGTGGCATGAATCCTGGGTGAGCCATGCACCATTTTGGCTGGACTGTTTCCCTCTCAGAGAATGCAATTGTTCATTTGCTTAGTGGTATCAGCAAACAAGCAGCATCCCATGGGTGAAACCCCAAATGCCTGGCAAGGCCTCCAGCCCACCTTCATGTGAGTGTGTGTGAGCCTCATGCTCAGCTCACAGAGTCACCACTCAGGAAGGTCAGGGACACGGCCTGCAGGGTTCTCGAGCCCAGTGGAGCTGGGGAGGGAGGGAGGGATTGACAGAAAAGGAAGCTCAGCCACACAGCCAGGTGCCTCAAGCCACATAAGCATGGGGTGCACATGGCCAGCGATGTCCAAATCCAGGAGGCCCTGCTGTCCTGGAAGTTGGAGAAGGCCACCAACAGGTTCTCCGCTTACTCTCAGGGCCAGCCATCAATGGTCCTTAAAACCCCCTGACAGTGGGTCCTTTGAGCCACCCCTTGCCAAGGCCGCAATCTCATCCCTTCTCCCACAGCAGGGGCTTCAGCCCTCCTCCTGCCTCCCAAGCCCTCAGCCTGGCCCCTGGTTTTGGCAAGCCCTGATCTTCTACTTCTATAAAGAGATGAAGGCATCAGACTCAGCTCCTTCCACCTTCTATTGTTTTTCCAACTCAGATCTATTGGTCTTGACCATCCAGGCCCATAGGGAAAAGCATCTTTAGCTGCTGTTTCCAGCAACCCTTTGGACAAACCATACCATCTTCCTGACCCCCTGGTTCCTTATCTCTAAATATCAGAGACACCCACACTTACCACCCAGCATGATCTCATGCCAGGTAAGTCCAAGGTAATTGGGGCCAAGGGCTGTTCTGAGGTTAAATAATGTAATCTCTATCAAGAAAACGATAACACGAGGCTGCAGTGAGCCGTGATGGCACTGCCACACTCCAGCCTGGGTGACAGAGTGAGACCCTCTCTCAAAAAAAAAAAAAAAAAAAAAAAAAAGAATATGACAACAGCTCCTTGATATGATAAACACAGAGTTACTGTATGACCAACTCTCCACTCCTAGGCATGTACCTAGGAGACTTAAAAGCAGTGTTTAAACACTTATTTGCATAGGAGTGTTCTTGGCAGCATTATTCATAATAGACAAAAAGTGGAAACCCAAGTGGTGTATCACAAAATGTGGTATATTTATACAATGAAATACGGTAGTGTTCCTCCATAAAAAGGAATGAAGTTTCGTTTGTTTGTTTGTTCGTTTGTTGTGACAGAGTCTTGCTCTGTTGCCCAGGCTGGAGTGAAGTGGCGCAATCCTGGCTCACTGCAACCTCCACCTCTCAGGTTCAAGCAATTCTCCTGCCTCAACCTACTGAGTAGCTGGGACTAAAGATCTGTGTCACCATGCCTGGCTAATTTTTGTATTTTTAGTAGAGACGGGTTTTCATCATGTTGGCCAGGCTGGTCTTGAACATCTGACTGCAAGTGATCTGCCCGCCTCAGCCTCCCAAAGTGCTGGGATTACAGGTGTGAGCCACAGCACCCAGCCAGGAATGAAGTTCTGACACAGGCTACAGTGTGGCTGAGCCTTGAGAACGTTATGCTCTGTGAAATAAGCCAGACACAAAGGGCCATATAGTGCCTGATTCCACTTACATGAAATGTCCAGAATAGGCACATTCATGAAGATGAGATATAGATGGTTACCAGGGCCTAGGGGAGGAGGGAATGAGGGGTGATTGCCAATGGGTGTGGAACTCCTTTTCGTAGGGACATGATAATATCCTACGATTAGGTAATGTTCACGGTTGCCCAGCATTGCCAACATACTTAATGCCTCTCGGCTCAGCCACTTTAAAGTGATTAATACCATACATTTTATGTTTTGTATATTGTTAAAACAATTAAAAGGGAGGCCCTCAGTCTAAGGGTACCCTAATGCCTTGGGTTCTTACAGAAGCAGAATTAAACTTAAGTCCAGGGGTGGTGGCTCATGCTTGTAATCCCAGCACTTTGGGAGGCCGAAGCCAGTGGATTACTTGAGGCCAGGAGTTCATGACCACCCTGGCCAACATGGTGAAACCCCACCTCTACTAAAAATACAAAAAAAATTAGCTACGCATGGTGGCGGGCACCTGTAATCCCAGCTACTCGGTAGGCTGAGGCAGGAGAATCACTTGAACCTGGGAGGCAGAGATTGCAAGATTGCAGTGAGTCGAGATCATGCCACTGAACTCCAGCCTGGGCAACAGAGTGAGACTGTCTCAAAAAAAAAAAAAAAGAAAGAAAGACAAAAAAGAAACTTAAGCTCAGCCAATCACAGGCAGCCAAGTAAGCATGAGTTCTATTATGAGGAACTCCCCCTGGCTGGAGAGTTCAAATGAAAGGACTGCTCCACTTAAACCAATTAAATAATTTCTTTGCTCTGCTTCCACATTCACCCTATAAAAGCTTTCCCTCCAAGCCCCTGCAGCAGAACCCCCAACCAGCTGGGATCTGGAGCTGACCTATTCATGAATAGCTTTCTGCTGACATAAACCCTTTAAAGTTTTAATGTGCCTATGTTTATTTTTTAACAGTATCTTACCACAATTTTTTAAAAAGACAGCAAGCTCTGGTGATTCAGCTCCTTCCTGCCCCTATCCAGGGTCTCCCTTTAAACACAGACTCTATGACATCCTAATTACTGGCTTCTCCTTGGTCATTGTGGTGGGCAGAAGAGCCCTGCAAAGATGTCCACATCCCAGTCCTTATCCTAGTCCACATCCCAGTCCACGTCTCAGTCCATGTCCCAGTCTGTGTCCCAATTCCTGGAACCTGCGAACATGTCACGTTACATGGCAAAAAGAACTTTGCACGTGCAATTAAGGAACTGGAGATGGGAAGCTGATCTCGGGTTATCTGGGGGATGGGGGTCCAGGGTTATCAGGGTTCTTACACAAGGGAGGGAGGAGGGTCAGAGGGAGAGATGTGTCCTTGGAAGCAGAAGTCAGTCTGAGAGAGATTGGAGGATGGCACGCTGCTGGCTTTGAGGATGAAGGCACCATGAGCCAGGGAACACAGGCGACCTCTAGAAGTTGGAAAAGGCAATGAAATGGGTCCTCTTCCAGAGCCTTCAGAAGGAATGCAGCGCTGACCACCCATTTTGCATGTAAATGTATATAATTTTAAGTCACTAAGTTTCTGAAAATTTCTTGCAGCAGCAATAGACAGACAAGTCCTACACTCTTCCAACATGTTTGGTCCCACCACTATTAGTCTATGCTCCTCAGCCTTGGCCCTGCCATCCACTCTATCTTTCACTCCATCTCTCCCTCACCCTGCGCAAAAAATTCCTAGGGTTGTTCTCCTGCCCTCACCTTCAGGGAAATCGCCTTCGACCTTATGTGTGTGGACACAGCCACAGTCAAGCTGCATTTTGAACACTCTCCCAACAGAGAAGAATTCTTGCCTTTCCAATGGCTCCCAACAGGAGGGCCAAGGAACGGATGGTAATCATGCTCCATTGCTGCAGAAGGCATTATGGAATCTTCCAATTAAAGGTATTTTAATTACTCCTAGTCCCACAGCCTCAGCTTGGTCTTCCAGCCTTCTGATAAGGATGTTACAGGAGTGTGAGAACGGGATTCGTCCCAAGACGGATTCTCTAAGGCCTACCTGAGCCGCTGTCTTTCCCTCTGGAATGCACTTCAATTATGCTCTGCTGGTCATAACACTTTACATCTGAGGAGGAAATTGTATAATCCCTTTAGTGACAATTAAAAGGAAGGATTTGCCTGCAGGTCATCGAGAGCATCTCAGAAACATTGCCTGGCTGTTCTCTCCTTTTCTCACTTTAATCCCGTTATCTTGTTTCCTTGGGGCATCTTCCTTTATTACTTTTAAAACCTTATCAGAGAGGAAGAAAAACAATCAGAATACTTACACGATGGTTATCTAGCAGTGGTTGGAATCCATGTAAGGCATCTCAGAGAACTTTACACCCAGAAGGGTCCTTGAAATAGAGAAGAGGCACTGATGCTCGTGCCCCTGTCTTCCCCGGGTCCTGAATCAGAAGGGCCCTGCGGACACAGATGGCTGTTTGGAAACTGATTCTGTGATTGAGGGCTGATGTCCATGAAGGGCAGGATCGGACAGGCAGATACCATGAGGACCACCTGGTACTTATCCCTCACTTCACAATGGGATCTGAAACCCAGAGAAAAGGAGAACTGGGCCCAAGCTTCAGAGTCCAGGACTCGGGATCTGTTTGCTCAGAGGGGCAGCCACTGTTTGAAGATCTCAGCGTCCTTTTAAAAATTCATAAAGAAGGAGGCTTGGAGAGAGAGAAAGAGCACACATAGGAAGACGCTGTAACTACAAAAGTCAGTACTCAGAGGGGCTCAAGTGAAAGTGGAAAGCAGAACAAGGAATGTTTGCCTGAACTTGGAAGGAACATCATCCGTCAGATGTGCACGCTCCAGGAGTTTGCAAAGGGCTTGCCCATGTACTGGGCACCTTTCTGGGGGGTCCCATGCCTCTCTCCTTGCCAGAGAGTATTCATGGCCATACCTCAGCATCCCAGCACCAAATACAGACGTTGTGGGCAGCAGGTGCTCCATCAATGCATAGAAGGGCAAATCCATGATCTCAATGAGCCCTTAGGGTTCCCCCACCTCAACTGCCTGTTTTGCAGAAGAGAAAAGGCCATTGTCACACAGGGAAGCTTCCAGCCTGTTCTAAATGCCTTGTCATTGACCTAACTGCCCAGCACGTTGAGCTGGATGGGACTCTGCCAGGGCTCAGTGAGGCATTTGATATGGTTAGGCTTTGCGTCCCCACCCAAATCTCATCTTGAATTGAATCACCAGGTGTTGAAGGAGGAACTAGTGGGAGGTGACTGGAAAATGGGGGCGGTTTCCCCCATGCTGTTCTCCTGATAGTGAGTGAGTTCTCATGAGATCTGATGGTTTTATAAGTGTTTGGCAAGTTCCTCCTTCACTCACTCTTCTCTGTCCTGCCATCATGTGAAGAAAGTGCCTTGCTTCCCCTTCACCTTCCACCATGATTGTAAGTTTCCTGAGTCCACCCCAGCCATGTGGAACTGTGAGTCAATTAAACCTCTTTCCTTAATAAATTACCCAGCCTCAGGTAGTATCTTTATAGCCACGTGAGAACAGACTAATACAGCATTCTATATATTTTTTCATCCTCTGAAAACCCCAGCACCTTCCATTGCCTTATTCACATAAAGCATCAGGCATGAACTGGGCAGATGTCCAGATGGGTCATTCCAGCCCCTCCAAATGCTTCAAGAAACTGAAGGCACAGACCTGGCCCTGAATGGCTACATGATCTTGGATACTTTTTAACCTCAATTCCTCCCTTCCAATGGACTGACAGTACCTGCATCTCAGGGCTTCTATGAGTGTTACCCAAGACAGCAAATTGGGCTCTGCCTGAAAACTGAGGCTATAGTGGACAGTTATTAAGAACCTCTTTCTCCCTTGATGATGTGGCCCCTTCCCTCAAGGAGCTCAGCCCCTCAGCATACTGAGACAGTGACTCTGTAAAGAAAACACGTTGAGAAACCTACATTTGAAGCATCTGTGGACTCTTGGGTGGGGAGTGGGGAGGAAAGCAATCTCACCCAAAAGCTTCACCCCCTTTAAGAACTGTTTTGCAGGAGAGCACAACAGTTCTCTGAGAGAACTGCTCAGAGGTAGGCAACAAATACTGCATGATTCCACTTATGTGAGGTCCCTAGAGGAGTCAAATTCACAGAGACAGAAAATAGAATGGTGGGTGCTAAGGGCTGTGGAGGAGAAGGGGAGTTAGTGTTTAATGGCTGTAGAGTTTCAGTTTGGGAAGATAAAAAAGTCTGGAGATGGATGGTGGTGATGGTTGTACATGAAGGTACTAAATACCACTGTATTTTATATTCAAAAACAGTTAAAATGGTAATTTTTTTGTTATGTATATTGCACCACCAAAAAAATGAATGAATAAATAAATAATAGATAAACAGTGGTAGTAGCTACACGGTAGGAGCTACCACTTATGTAGGGCTTCTTGTGTGGCTTTTGGTTACCAACTCATTATGTGCATGAGAGACACAGTTAGGAGGCATTAGAAAGAGAAAGCAACACCAGTGGGAAATGTGGGTATTTGTTAGCTAGGGCTGCATAACAAATTACCACTGAGTGGTTATTTCCTCATGTTCTGGAGGCTGATGAGTCCAAGATCAACGTTCCAGCTGTGGTTCCTGATGAGGGCACTCTTTCCAGCTTTCAGGTGGCAGCCTTCTCAATGTGTCCTCATGTGGCAGAGGGAGAGCTCTGATGTCTCTTCTTATAAGGATGCCAATCCTATCAGGTTAAGCCCCACTCTTAGGACCATGTTTAACCTTAATTCTCTCCTTAAAGGCCCTATCTCCAAATGTAGTCACATTGGAAGCTAGACTTTCAACATATAAATAGAGAGGAGTGAACTTTGTTCCTAACAGAAGGGAAAGACAGATTAGATATGGGTGGAGACAAAGACTGGCTCCACTTTGCTTTGTCAGGGCTCAGAGGATACCTAGGCATTTGAGAAGCAGAAAAAATAAGGAGGGAAAGTGGTGTCTTGGGGGATGAGGGGGCAAATATAAGCTTTCTTTCCTATACTGAGTTTGAAATAAACCCAGGATAAGCAGTAAGACAACCCTGGAGCTTTGTATATATGCCAGGGCTGGACTTGAAAATGGGGAGCCATAAATTCATGAGTTCACCCAACTTCGACTCTGTGCCTGAAGAGCAGCCCAGAAGCAAAACAAGAGAGCTAAGCTCATCAGGCTTACAGTCAAGGGAAAGGAGGGTCACTGACTACAGCTGGGCAGGGATAAATCAGCAGAAGAGCATTGAAAAATGGGAAGGAAGCATTTAGAAAGGAGGGTGGGGAAGGAAGAGGGTGGCCCAGATGCTTTGAGCAAATATGTGAAGGCTGAAAAGAGACTGAGGCTGCACAGCTTATGTAACTTACCTAAAAAAATATATAACACTAAATGGTGGAGTCTTAAAAAAAAAATGTACTGGTCAGAGTTAAACAGGCAAGGAAGATTTTATCCAAGGCTATTGCAACCTGGGAGAGAGATTGAACTCAATTCCACTGAAACAACAGGCAGGAGGGTTTTGAAGCTTTGGAATGAGCTAGGGGTAAAGTCCTAGAGGACACTGGGGGAAGGTGGGCTGATGTGATCCGGCTGTGTGTGTTTGCCAATCACCTCTCATCAACATCAGGCTCCCCTCCCTCAGGGACTGGGAGCCGGGGGCACCATCTTCCTGATGATCATGTTTTGAAGGAACCACTTCCAGGTCCTTGAGAAATACATTCCTGGGTTGTAGAAGGTTTCCATCTCAAAGGGCCAGAGAGAGACTTACAACAGCCATTTTTCTAAAGCAAAACTCTGAGCAAAGGGAGGTCAGGGGCCTCAAGTCAGGAAGAAGCCTGCCAAGCATCAGCCAAGCTGATGGGAACATTCAGGCTGTCCTGGCCAAGTCCTAGAATCATCTGAAGGACGAAGAAATGGAAGCTATGAGAGGAAGAAGGACCTGTTCAGCACAGAGCCAACTGTGCACCCCTGAGCACTTGTGGCTCTGTTTGCAGCATCCTGGGGCACCAGCTCCTGAAGTCAGGAAGGAAGCAGCCGAGCAGCTCCAAGGCTGAGCAGTGGGCCCAAGGGGCCTCCCTAGGCAGGCACAGAGAAGAACCATGGGAGGGTTCCTGTCTTGTGCATCTGCACATTCAGCCCTGCAGCCACTGCAGTAACTTCTCACCATCACAGTCTCCATTGCACAGATGAGGAGACAGGAAAACAAACAACTTTCCCAAGGCTCCCAGAGCTAGAGCCATCTGCATTTTCCTCATTCCCTTGCTGCCCTTTCCTGGGTCATCACTCCTGCTTGGATCAAGAAGGATGGTGCAGTAAGGAGCAGCCTTCATAATAACAAGCACACATGAAGGCCTTGTGCTCACAGGACAGTCTGTGTGTAGCTGTTCACATTTGGAAGACTTTGACGTTTGATCCCAACTTTTTTGCCCTCTTCCTTTTTATGCAATTAAAATAAATACCATAAAACCTCAATAGCACATAAGGAAGCAGGAAGCCCTCATCAGATGCTGAACCTGCTTGGTGTCTTGTTTTTGGACTTCCAGCCCCGAGTTTGTGGTATTTTGCTATCACTGCCCAAATGAACCAAGACTGCCAGGGTCCTCTTGCCAGAGCCAGCAAGCACCTGGGTTTACAGGTGAGTGGGAAGAGAACCAAGAGGGCTACCTGACGAATGTGTCCTCCAGGTCCAGGGCTGTGGGCTCAAAGAGAGGGGAGCAAGAACCAGGCTTCTCCCAGGCTGCCTGTGGGATGGAAAGAGTCATGGCCGCTGCCCCTCGGGGCAGGGGGAAGGCAGATTGGGCAGCTCTGCCTTGCTTTGAGTCTCAGGCTCCAGGCATGGAGGGAAGAGGTCCCATCAGGGAGGAGGTGGGCTTGCTTTCCTCATGAGGGTGAGAGCAGGACTGCGTGGTGCCCATCGGCAAGGGTGGCACTCGGCTTCCCTGCATCCAGAGCGCTGTCAAGGCAGCCTGACTCGGCACTCCTGCACCGAGGGCCTCAGGTGAGGCTCTTCAGAGATGCTGGCAGGATCTGGGGGACATTGGGCTGCTTGGAATAGACGGGCTGCCTTCCAAATCACAGATATTTGAGTGGACAAGATGGCCAGGCTCCAGTCCAGTGCCAGACAGCATGCAGCTGAGAGGTGAACTGGCAGGCAAAAACACCGACGGATGGCGAGGGTGACCAGGAGCTGCCACTCAGAGCCCAGAATGCCCAGTAAGCGCCATCCTGGAGGCTGTCATGCCCTGGAGGCAGGAGCAACCACTGGTCCCAGGACAAAGACTCCCTGAGAGTGAGGCCCGGATAGGACAGGGTGGTAGGAAGGCCACCCAGCCCCACGGACCTCGCTTGGTCTGCTGCCTGCCTGTGCCTTTACACTCTGCGGGTTCTGGCTCTACCTCATCTCCCAGATGTCCACCATGTCCTGCTGAGCACACATCTGACCACTCAAACCTGCTCAAACCAAGCATTGTTGCCAGAAGCCTCAGTCTCTGAAGTAGAGATGGTGGCTGCCTCCCCCGCCAGCTCTGAGTTTTCATGAATTCATTCTATAAATGGGAATCCATGCCTTTTATGGCCCCTCTCCCATCACTGCCTTTTCAGTAGCTTTGGCCTCAAGCCAGCAGCTATTTAAAGTCTTCATGATGCTGAGACTTGCCTACATTAATATTCAAATGTTGTTGTAATTACCCCTGACATTTATTGAGTTGTGGCTGGGCCAACCACTTCATATGTAGACTTCATTCTATCTCCGGGACTGACCTATGATGGATACACAATGACGGGCCCCATCCCCTGTACTCATCCTCAGATGCGGAAGCCCAGCTCAGAGCAGGAAGAAGGGGCAGTCCCACAGCCACCTGCGAGAGGCAAAGGTGGGATGTGAACATGACACTCCAACTCCAGAGCCTGCCTCTATTTAAAAAAAAAAATCATCCAAGACTTGCAAATAAGCAAAAGGATGGCTTCCGACGCCACACGGGGCTACTGTCTAGCAGCCCACACATGTGAGAGTTCGTTCTTTAGGGAGGCTCCTTCCCTACTGCTCTTTCCTACTGATTCGTCCCCAGACTCTGAAATTACTTGTCAAGCTGTGGATTTCTGCCTGGCAAAGATATAAATGACTTCTACCTGGGGAAGAAGATAACCCCACAGGTGATGACTTCATTGCCCTAGAGGACAGCAACCAGCTTTGCCTTTAACATAGCAACCTGATTTCAGCTCGTCTTCCTGGCTTACGGTGTAGGCATCTGTTCCTCAAATTCTCCTTTGAATGGGGTTCACCCTCCTGCCAGCTCCCTGTTCAGTGAGGTAAGTTAATCTTTGAGGAGAGTCCTATTTTTAACTGTTCAGAGGGATGTTTTGATGGCTCTGAGCTGCGGCCCTGCTGGAAAGCCTGCCCCTCCTCAGAGGTATGGCTCCAAAGCCCCTCCTCTTTAAGCTTTCTCAGTCCAGCTTTATCCTCTGACTGTTCTACCCAATGACACTCATCCTTAACTGCACCCCCACCCCCATAAGGTGTGGAAAATAAAATGTCAGGACCCTCTAAATGTATTATGCCAAGGGAGAGGTTAAGCCCTAGAGACTGAGTTATGTAGCATGTTTGCAACTCTGCTTCTTAGATTATGAGGAGAGATGAATTATCTTCCTCATTGCTCTTGTACCAGGCCTCCCCCTTCCAATCCAAGACTTTGCTATGGATTCACTGCCTCCTTTATTGCCCTGTACCCAACTCAGCCCAGATGGTGCTCAAGACCCCATAACCATTACATCTTCCGTGTAGAATGTTAAATATACCTTTTCTGAAAGAAAAAGACCACCTCAACTAATCAGATTGTTGTAACTATACATTTAACCTTACATAGAAAGATATTGAAATTCTGTTAGTCTTCCCTGAACTTTGTTTATGTATGCAATCCCAAACTTCTGCACTTCAGAACACTGACTTCCATTCTTTGGAATCTGTGTTTCCCGGGTGGCTCATCCTCAGCTTTGCAATTGAATGAACTCTCTTTAAACTAGATTCTGACCCTTTTGTTTACTTGAGGTTTACAGTGCCTATAGCATATGCACAGCCTGGCTCACCCCCACCCCAGCCAACAATGGCTTCCAATTAGGTGACTTTCACACATCCTCTCTCCTGGAGTCCCTGAAACCCCAATGGAAGGCATATATATATATAGTTTCATGCCTTTCATTTCTACCCATATGCAATCACAGGGACAGCACACCTCTCTCAGTTGCTGGATGGATGAACAGATGGATGGATGTTGAATGTTGAATGTTGAATGGACGAATGGATGTGTGGATTGATAGATGGGTGAATGGTAGATAGATGGGTGTGACTGATGGATGAATGGATGGATGGATGGATGGGTGTGTGGGTGGATGGATGGGTGTGTGGATGGATGGATGGGTGGATGGATGAATGGATGGATGGATGGATGTGTGGATGGATGGATGGATAGATGGATGGTGGATGGATGGATGGATGGGTGTATGGATGGATGGATGGATGGATGGATGGATGGGTGTGTGGATGGATGGATGGATGGATAGATGGATGCGTGTGTGTGGATGGATGGATGGATGGATGGGTGTGTGGATGGATGGATGGATGGACAGATGGATGGGTGTGTGGATGGATGGATGGATGGATGGATGGATGGATGGATGGATGGATGGATGGGTGTGTGGATGGATGGATGGATGGATAGATGGATGCGTGTGTGTGGATGGATGGATGGATGGATGGGTGTGTGGATGGATGGATGGATGGACAGATGGATGGGTGTGTGGATGGATGGATGGATGGATGGATGGATGGATGGATGGATGGATGGATGGGTGTGTGGATGGATGGATGGATGGATGGATGAATGTGTGGATGGATGGATGGATGGATGGATGGATGGATGTGTGGATGGATGGATGGATGGATGGATGAATGTGTGGATGGATGGATGGATGGGTGGATGGATGGATGGATGGGTGTGTGGATGGATGGATGGATGTGTGGATGGATGGATGGATGTGTGGATGGATGGATGGATGTGTGGATGGATGGATGGATGGATGGATGTGTGGATGGATGGATGGATGGATGGGTGTGTGGATGGATGGATGGATGGATGGATGGATGGATGGATGGATGGGTGTGTGGATGGATGGATGGATGGATGGATGGATGAATGTGTGGATGGATGGATGGATGGGTGGATGGATAGATGGATGGGTGTGTGGATGGATGGATGGATGTGTGGATGGATGGATGGATGTGTGGATGGATGGATGGATGGATGGATGTGTGGATGGATGGATGGATGGATGGGTGTGTGGATGGATGGATGGATGGATGGATGGATGGATGGATGGATGGGTGTGTGGATGGATGGATGGATGGATGGATGAATGTGTGGATGGATGGATGGATGGGTGGATGGATGGATGGATGGGTGTGTGGATGGATGGATGGATGTGTGGATGGATGGATGGATGGATGGATGGATGGATGGATGGATGTGTGGATGGATGGATGGATGTGTGGATGGATGGATGGATGGATGGATGTGTGGATGGATGGATGGATGGATGGATGGATGGGTGTGTGGATGGATGGATGGATGAATGGATGGATGGATGGATGGATGGATGGATGGATGGATGGATGGATGGATGGGTGGATGGATGGATGGGTGTGTGGATGGATGGATGGATGGGTGTGTGGATGGACAGATGGATGGATGGATGGATGGATGGATGGATGGATGGATGGATGGATGGGTGTGTGGATGGATGGGTGTGTGGAAGGATGGATGGATGGATGGATGGATGGATGGATGGATGGATGGATGATGGATGATGGGTGATAGACTGATGGATGGATGGATGGTTGGATGGACAGATGGATTATGATAGATCAGAAGACATGCTTGACAGTTCTAAAAAGCTACAACTTAGCCTCTGAGTCCGTGAGTGACCTTGGGCAGACTACGTCTTCTCTCTGGGCCTCAGTTTCCTAATCTATTAACTGTGGGAGCAGACTGACTGATTCCAGAGGCTTCTCCCAGCTCTCAGCCTCTGATTGTATTATGTATGCTATAAATTGATTCACAGAGAAATCTTTGAACATCAAGACTCTCAATGACAGTAAGTTTAGAAAGAAAAAATATTAATGACGTGAAATTCAAAAACAAAAAAACTCTGCCATCACAATCAGAGTTCTGTTTGTCAGGAAGCTGCAGAAGCTGAAGCTAACAGGATGGAATCATCCACCTGCTCATTATTTATTCATGGGGTGAGCTCCGGCAGCAGGGAAAGCCTCCTCTCCACCAGTGTCGGCTGGGAGGGCCAGAAAACAGGGAAGTTTCAGGGCTGTTCAAGCAGAACTTGACCTTCCCACCTTCTCCTTCCCTGAAAGGAGGGCAGGTGGCCGGAGCTGGCTGGGCATCTGTGAGCAGTGGGCAGGGGTGCTGGGTCAAAAACAACTGGCCGCCTGCCCCTGCAGATGATTGAAGAGAGAAGAGCTAAGAGGTTGGCATCTCCCCTCGGCTGGGTAATTTGACAGTTTTGATAGAGAAGGGAATTTTCCCTTTTCCTCAGCCTGGGAACTTGGCTTTCCAATACCTAGGCGGTGGCATCTATTCCCATTTCAATGCAGACTGATTTTCAGCTGCCAGGGACCCCCGCAGCTCTTTTCTATCGAATTTGCATTGCAATGATTGGAGACGGCAGGGGATTGGGAGCCAATTTTTTAGCTGTGAGCTTACAATGCAGGAGTCTGCCCAAAGTTAACTTCATCTTGTCCCAGGAAAAGCACCCCCCTCCTACTCCATGCCCAATCTGACACCTACTTCAAAATAAAAAGAAGAAAAGTTAATAAAAATCAGATGGTTCACTAGACTGAATACTTAACATCACTGCGGTGATAAAAAATGTGTAAGAATATCTCACAGAAGATGTACATGGAGCTCAGATTAAGAAATTCCATCCCCGAGAAACAGGCAGCTTTCTTCTTCAAAGCTCCTATGTGTCAAAGTCTCTTAGAGAAAGAGAAGTGGGTGGGAGATGGAAACTGGGTTTTGAAGACTCTTCCAGGAAAACAGAAAAGTGCTCTCTTAAGTAATAAGGAGTTCTCACAGAAACGGCAGCTTCCCGTTATCTGAAGTAACAGAAGGCCCTTGAAGGTCAGGAACGCAGAGTACTGGGCCCAAGTTCTCACTGAATCTTGGGTGAAGACACAGGCATGACAGAGTGGGGGACCAACCCATAGGGAGAGTGAGGCCTGCTTAGAGGTTGCCGGATGCAAACCCTACCAGGGTGTTCATTTGCTGATGAGACAATTCGGCTGAGTGGAGACACTGCCTGGATGTCAACTGAGACTCAGAACAAGAGGGAGATCAGTACATTCAATCCAAGAAAAGCAGCCAACTGCGGGGAGCCCAGCCATCCTGGCTCTGGCAGGTAACCACAAAAAGCTGTAGGCAGAGCTGTCCATGGAATCCGACTAACTCCTGATGGCCCAGCACTCCGTGCAAATGTGTAATACAGCAAGTGAGAGACGGCCTCAGAGACAGGCCAGGTCTAGGTTCTGGGTGAGCCAGCCTCCAGCCAGGTGACCTTGGACATACTTGAACTTTTCCTCCCCGGTTTTCTCATCAGTCATCATGGGTTATTAGCTCTCTACCAGGAGTGCTGCTGGGATTAACCTCTAAAAATACGGATAAAGGTCAGGCTCAGTGGCTCATGCCTGTAATCCTGACACTTTGGGAGGCCGAGGCGGGTGGATCACCTGAGGTCAGGAGTTTGAGACCAGCCTGGCCAACATGGTGAAACCTCGTCTCTACTAAAAATATAAAAACCAGCCGAGTGTGGTTGTGCACGCCTGTAATTCCAGCTACTCGGGAGGCTGAGGCAGGGGAACTGCTTGAACCTGGGAGGAGGAGGTTACAGTGAGCTGAGATTGCACCACTGCATTTCAGCCTGGGTGACAGAGCAAGACTCCATCTTAAATAAATAAATAAATAGGCCAGGCGCAGTGGCTCATGCCTGTAATCCCAGCACTTTGGGAGGCCGAGGCAGGCAGATCACAAGGTCAGGAGATTAAGAACATCTTGGCCAACATGGTGAAACCCTATCTCTACTAAAAATACAAAAATTAGCCAGGCATGGTGGTGCGCACCTGAAATCCCAGCTAGTCTGGAGGCTGAGGCAGGAGAATCACTTAAACCCGGGAGGCGGAGGTTGTGGTGAGCTGAGATCATGCCACTGCACTCCAGCCTGGGCGACCAGTGTGAAACTCCGTCTCAAAAAAAAAATAAAATAAAATAAATAAATAAATAAAATACACATAAAGCATGTAGAACATCTACCATGTTTGTGAAAGAAGAAGATGAGCCCCGGGTCACCTGCTTGCTCATGCCCTAAATCCAGGAGACACGAGCAGGCCATGGCAGGAGGGGCCCACAGGGTAGCTTCTGCCCCTAGAATGGAGCCACAGAAGGTCTAGAGGCTTAGGGGTCCAGGGCTCTCCAGGCCACGCTTGCACCTACTCACACTGACATGGAGGGCCCTGCTGTGAGGGGAACCCTAGCTAGTCTCAGAAGGGAGAAGAGGGGGCATGCACTGCCCCAGCTGCCTCCAGCAGCCACACCAAGCACAGAAGGCTGGTGATGCTCCATAGACGCGGCAAAGCTTGCAGGCCCAACCCAGACACACTCTTCCCAACTTCATACAATCTCAATCAAAACCTTATCAGACTATTTCTACAACCTGACAAAAGGATACTCAAATTTACCTGGAAAAATAAATTGCCAAGAACAGCCAATAGACACTGAAAAAAAAAATAAGTAGGGGTGGGGATGGAGAATAATGGAAAAGAGATTTGCATGTCAAATAAGAGGCTGTATTATTATTCAGAACAATTGTGGCAATGTAGTGGTGGGCGGGACGAGGATGCATACAGACAGGAATAAATCTCCCAGAACCAGATCTAAGTAAATGTAGAATTTCAAGGGAGGGAGATGATTTATTTGATAAACAGCAAGGAAAATTTGATGCTTAAACATTTCCATAGAAACAAAAGCCAAGCCTTACTTATAGTGCACACCAAAATTACTAGAAGGTTAAAATTCTGATAGCAAAAATAAAATAAAATCATGAAACTTAAAATAGAACAAAGCATAGAACACTATTGACCTCATCTCAGAGGAAGCAAAGTCTTTAAGAGCAAAATAGAAAGAATAGCAAATATATCTGTAGGAAAAGTTTATATCTTAAATTGCATAAAGGTAAAAAAAAAATAAATGTTGCTAGAAAATTAACACTAACAGAATTCAGAGAAAAAAAACAAAAATAAAAATTTCATCACAATATGTGACAATGTCCTTCATACATAAACTGCTCTTAAAAACAAACCACAAGAAAATAAAATAATAGCCCAAATTGAAAAATGGGCAAGGAGGATTAGCTGGTTATTCATCAAAGGAAAAGGAAAAAATACCAAAGAAAACGTGTAAAACAGTAGCTTCATGAGTAATCAAATGCATGCTACTTAGCACAATGAACTATTACATTTTTATTTTCTTAATAAGGATCACTTAGCTTAAATGAAGCTTTTAGAACAACCATGAGAGCAGCCTGTGAAGGAAGAACCAAAGAGCAGAGAAACGGTCCTGCTGGAATGGAGCTGTTATTACCAGCCAGCCCTACTACCGTTTGATGATGGAACATACTTCATCCTAAATGAGTGTGAGATGCTTATCTGAAATCCAGATTTAACTGCGCACCCTTTATTTCATCTGGTAAGCCCACGTATGAGGCTTCTGCACGATATCCAACCAATGGGGTCCTCCTCTGTCTTCCCGGGAAGGGGACTGAAGCACTTCTGCGACCCAGCGTTCAGGGGAGCAAGATGCTTTGCAGCATCTGCAAAGCCCTCCAGGCTCCTGGCATCCCACGCTTTCCCTATCAGGGCCCCGACCCAGGGGAAGGAGACTCTTGAGGTTTGATACTCTTGTCTTCTCTCAAGTCCTCCCTTTTCACAACCACGTCGAGGGCCTGATCTCCATCCAGCTCATTCTACCACAGAAACGAGGGATTCTTTAAAGAGGGCCCCGACTCCCGTGTTGCCTTAATTGGTGATTGATCAACTTAAGTCTGTCATTTTCTCTCTTCTGAACACAGTTCTTTCACTTTCTATTTCTCTGTTCTGGGAAAATGGCAGAGGTATGACAAGAGCCCATATAAACCTGCTTCCAACCTCTGTTCGCACAGGTGGAAGTTGTCACAACTGACAGCTCCCACGCACTAGGGATGAAGGATTCCCCACCTCCCCCAGCAGTGGGACCCCTGTGGCCAGACAGCCAGAGAGGGAGACCAACTCCAGAACCCTGTCCTCAAAGTGTGCATCCTGGGAGGCAGCTTCTGCAAACTGAGGGCGATTTGTCAGCAAAGAGGAACACACGTAGGCTGTTTGCAAACTTTCTAATCCCAGCAGCGTGGGGGGTGAGGGGACGGCCTGGCAAAAAGATCTGTGCATCCATCACTGCATCTTCCACAGCTACCGGGTGAACAGAGGTGAAGATGATCACAACGACAGTGACAGTGGCCCCATACATCATCATTAGTTACGATCTTCGATGTCAGGCTTGATTTTTCTCAAGTGGGAAAGGGTGTCATGACATTGCTATGGCATAAACCTTTAGGTCCGCACCCCCCCGCCCTGGCCAGCCCCGCCAAATTCGTATGTTAAAATCCCAATCCCCAGTGTGATGGTATTAGGAAGTGATCTTTGGGAGATTATGAGGGCGTGAGAGCAGAGCCCTCATAAATGATATCAGGGCCTTCATAAAAGAGCCCTGAGATAGAGAGAGACCCTTCCCCCCCCCACCACGTGAGGGCACAGTGGGAAGGCCCTGTCTCTGAACCAGGAGGCCTCACCAGACACTGCACCTGTGGGTGCCTTGATCTCAGACTTCCTGCCTCCAGAACTGGGGGAAACGCATTTCCAGGGTGCTTTGTTGCGGCAGCCCAAACAGACTAAGATGAAGATCCACTGAGAAGCCTCATGCATTTGTACCTTCACCTTCTGAGCATTCACAGAACAAACTCCAGATTTAGTCCTTGGAACATCTTAGAAAACCTGATGACAACCTCTTGGTACCAAGGTCTTCCTCAATCATGCAGAAGTCAAGAGTTCCCCATGGTGCTGGATCCTTTTTTTTTTTTTAATTTAATTTAATTTATTTTATTTTACTTTAAGTTCCGGGATACACATGCAGAATGTTCAGGCTTGTTACCTAGGTATACATGTGCCACGGTGGTTTGCTGCACCTATCAACCCGTCATCTAGGTTTTAAGCCCTGCATGCATTAGGTATTTGTCCTAATGCTCTCCCTCCCCTTGCCCTGCAACCCCCAACAGGACCTGGTGTGTGTTGCTCCCCTCCCCGTGTCAATGTGTTTTCATTGTTCAACTCCCACGTGTGAACGAGAACATGCAGTGTTTGGTTTTCTGTTCCTGTGTTAGTTTGCTGAGAATGATGGCTTCCAGCTTCATCCATGTCCCTGCAAAGGACGTGGTCTCATTCTTTTCTGTGAATGCCGGATACTTTTTGCAGATGCTCAACCCCTCCCCACCCTTCCAAGGTCTGCTCACATCCAAGGCAGAGGCTGGAAGCTGAAAACCACATTGCCCAGACCCTCTTGCTAGCAGGCTTTTGGAATTCTGCCAAGTCGATGCCCATGTGAGATTCTGAAAGCAGACAGGAACACCATGATTTTCCTCCGGTGGAGGCAGACGTGTGGCTAGAGGAGAAGCCTGGAATCTGCACAGATTCAGGACAAGCTTCTGTGAATTCCCTGCTAGGCGCTAAGGGGAGCCGCAATCACAGGTGCCAGCTTCGCTGCAATGCCTGCACTCCCTGAACTGCCAGGAGCCCGCAGTTCCTCCTCCTGGACTTTAGCCCCCAGCCCTGCAGATGGTTTGAAAAACGGCTGATTTCCAGAATTAAGCACTCTTCTCAAAAAACTTCAAGTTGTTTCTGTTTTTTCTTACTGGACCCTGACAGATACAACCCCCAACACTCCTCTCCATTCCCCCAAAAACAATAACAACATTTAAGATGGGTTATAAATTAAGAATCTTCAGCCAAACTAACTATGGGGATGCCAGTGATGTCTAAATAAGGTGGGTACATCCAAGGGTGTCCGGCCCCAAGCCAGAAGGCAGCAATCATCTGTGAAAAATGGAATGTCCAACCGAGGGGGACATGGCCCTCTGTGTATTGGCTTGAGGGTCACACCCTAGCATGTTTCTTGAAGAGGTCATCCCTTTTAGAATTTGAGGGGGGGAGCTTAAAATTAACAATTATGTGATCGTATATGTTACAAACAATCTAAGATGGTCACCCCCGGCTGTGGCCAGTTCATACCTTCTGACCATGGCTACTCAGAGTGACCCTGCACCACCCAGGCCCACACCATCATAGAGGGGCTGGCACACAGGGCACGCCCTTGGAGCCCGTCACTGCCTCAACTTCAGCTCTGTGATGACACGTAAGTGCAAACCTTCCTGCCTGGTCAGACATTCTCAAGCCTGAATGCTCCTGAGCTGTGTGCAGAGAAAGCAAGCCCTCAGCCAGCATGACTGTTATGGCTGGCTTGGAAGGCACACCAGGTCTCCAGAGGCACACCACTGTGACATTGTGGGATGTCACCCAGCGGCTGGGAGCCCAGGCATCCTGTGTCATTCCCAGGGCCTGGTGTGCCAACCACGGTGGAGACATGCTAGCCATGCCAGGCACAGGCCTGTCTGGCAAGCGGCAGTGTAGCCACGAAGCTGCTTCTGCTGTCCATGCCTAGAAGCAGCCTCCGTGTATAAATGACCCCATGCAACTCCAAGGACAGGAATAAAGAAGGGCCAGAAGACAAAACAGATCCTCCACAATGAGAAAGCATCTTCTCCATCAGGCTCCATTGCAGACTTGGACTCAACTAGCCAGGCAGCAGGAACTGCTTCATGCAGGGCACCCAATACCACCTGCCAGAGCCCCTAACTCTAGTGGTGGACAGAGGTAAGATCTGCAGACAGGGATGAAGCTGTTGTGTCAGCATCATGAGACCCCCTGATACTTTAAAACTCAGGTAATTATAAGATGTATAGGGTGCAGGGCTCATGCCTGTAATCCCAGCACTTTGGGAGCCCAAGGTGGGCGCATCACCTGAGGGCAGGAGTTCAAGACCAGCCTGGCCAACATGGTAAAACCATGTCTCTACTAAAAATACAAAAATTAGCTGGGCTTGGTGGCACGTGCCTGTAATCCCAGCTACTTGGGAGGCTGAGGCACGAGAATCTCTTGAACCCTCGAGGTGGAGGTTGCAGTGAGCCAACATCATGCCACTGCACTCCAGCCTGGGTGACAGAGTGAGACTCTGTCTCCAAAAAAACAAACAAACAAAAAAAAACGTGTAATATAAAAGTGTCCAGCGTTTAAAAAGAGCAGGACATTGCATCAGGTCACAGCTGAGACTGGGTGGTCTGAGGATGACACAGAGCAAAGGATTTAAGCAGGTGGCAGGTGCCGTGGACTGTCCCTTGGGGTCTCTGTGGATAACCCACCCCCAGCACTGACCTTTGAGTCTCCAGCACCCAGAAGCCGGTGGGATCCAGAGGCCATTATGTATTTAGACAGTAGCATCTGTGGAGTCCTTGCACATGTCGGCCTTGGAAAAGTCCTGGTGCCTTGCTGGACAGTGGAAGGGGTCTCAGAACATAAGATTTGGACTATTGCTATAAGAGGCATATTGTACTTTCAGAATCTGTGGAAATAGGCCAGAGTGTTGGCCTACTCTAATGACTCCAAGGACCATAAGCTCCCTTCCCCGTCAAAACCCTAATCAATGATGCCTGCAGCTCTTCATGTATTCCCTTCATATATACAAAGGGTGCAGCAGGAGACAGGGCCGACGTCCAACTCCTGGTGCAGTTGGACGTCTCTGGTCCATTTGTACTTGCCATTGTGATTGACTTGATGACTTTGCCTGCTTCCTAGATTATAAGATTCTCCTGACTGTTGAATTTTTTTTTTTTTTTTTTTTTTGGAGACAAAGTTTCACTCTTGTTGCCCAGACTGGAGTGCAATGGTGCCATCTTGGCTCACCACAACTTCTGCCTCCTGGGTTCAAGCGATTCTCCTGCCTCAGCCTCCCAAGTAGCTGGGATTACAGGCATGTGCCACCACGCCCAGCTAATTTTGTATTTTTAGTAGAGACAGAGTTTCTCCATGTTGGTCATGCTGGTCTCGAACTTTCAACTTCAGGTGATCCGCCAGCCTCAACCTCCCAAAGTGCTGGGATTACAGGCATGAGCCACTGTGCCTGGCCATGCTTTGAAATTTATTTAGTGTACACCACCATTATCCAACACCATCACCACAACCATCACCATCACCACCACTATCATCAGAATCAGAATCATCAGAATCATTGTGATTTTTACCTTGAGTTTTTCTGCCTTCCAGCGTTCTGTTTCCTTCCTGTAAAGTCTGCTGTAGACAAACGACACTCTCACTGAGAACAGGAGTTTGTTGTAACCTGGACTCTTTCAGGCCACCAAGGTCAAAGCCAACTACTCCTACATTCTCCATGTCTAACCAGCCATCAGCCATGGTGCTGGCTTTTCTTTTATCCTCATCTCTGTGTTTCTCTTTCCTATGACTGCTGCCACATTTGTTTGTATTTGTTTTTGTCTTCTTTTTTTTTTGAGATGAAGTTTCGCTCTTGTTGCCGAGGCTGGAGTGCAATGGCGTAATCTTGGCTCACCGCAACTTCTGCCTCCCAGGTTCAAGCGATTCTCCTGCCTCAGCCTCCCTACTAGCTGGGACTACAGATGCCTGCCACCACACTCGGCTAATTTTTTTTATTTTTAGTAGGGATGGGGTTTCACCATGTTGGCCAGGCTAGTCTCAAACTCCAGACCTCAGGTGATCCACCCACCTCTGCCTCCCAAAGTGCTGGGATTGCAGGCATGAGCCACCGTGCCTGGCTTATTTTTGCCTTTATGTGAACACTCTGTTCCAGAAAGGATTTGAAGTCCGAGCCCAGGGTTTGATCAGCTCATGCCTTGATATTCCTGACCTTCTCTCCTCAGAGACACTGCTTGTTTTGCCACTGTCTGGGACCTCCTATGTTCCTTCCCCCTTGGGACCAAGAAAGGCAACATAAAAACTTCAATGGTTTCTGCTGTCTCTGGGAAGAAGGATCTGACCTACGAGAGTCCACATCATATCATTAGTTGTCCCTAATCTGCATTGCCAGCATAACGAACCTTCTGCCCATCCACACCTGAGCACCTCATAGCACACGGGACTGGGGCACGTCCTGATATGGTTTGGCTGTGTCCCCACCCAAATCTCACCTTGAATTGTAATAATCCCTATGTGTCAAGGGTGGGCCCAGGTGGAGATAATTGAATCTTGGGGCTGGTTTTCCCCACACTGTTCTCGTGGTAGTGAATAAGTCTCAGGAGATCCGATGGTTTCAAAAATGGGAGTTCCCCTGCACACATTCCTTGCCTGCCGCCATGTAAGACATGCCTTTGCTCCTCCTCTGCCTTCCACCATGATTGTGAGGCCTCCCCGGCCATGTGGAACTGTGAGTCCATTAAACCTCTTTTCTTTATAAATTACCCGGCTTCAGGTATGTCTTTATTAGCAGCATGAGAACAAACTAATATAGGTCCTAAGGAGATCAGCTACCCTCCCAGACCAGCTCCTCCAGGGCCACTTTCTGCAGATACAGTTTGTTTAGACGTCGTTCCCTCTTCAAGCATGGCTTGGAACATTGCATCTTGCACACAGTGGGTACATGCCTTGGGGCATGCCTGACCAGATTTGGGTGCCAGTTGTACCATTTAAGAACTGGGTGACTCCAGTGAAGTAATGAACCTTTCTATGCTAAAGTGTCATCATCTGGAAAATAAGACTCACCACAGAACTAACAACAACAAGTTTCAAAGGTTGTTGCACAGAAACCTCTGTTACTTCAAAAAGCTTTGACATATTTCTGCCATGAAATTAACATTTATTTGATCAATGGTACAGGAGTGGCCTTGGGTTTTGTTATCATGAATTCCTAGACCACCACTGGCTGAATTATTCTCAGCCTCCCTCCAAACACCTGGAACAGGTGTTGTTTATTTTTCACAATGTGGCACTATTGACCCTGAACATTCTAAAGAATTCCCTGAGGGCAAGAAGCCATGCATTAAATGGCCTCTATCATCATTCCTCACAAAACCTCACACATATTAGGATGCATAAATATTAGGCCTCTAGTTCATCACCTATCATGGCGGTGCACCCTGGAGATGGCACAGAGAACACCTGGGTGTGTATTTTGGGGTATTTGAGGTGGAGTATTCCTGAGCAAGAGTCTTAGGAAATCATGTTGATGATTGGTGTTTTCTCCTGAACTTTATGGTCTCCATAGTTGACTACAAAGGAAAAACAAACTAATTAACCTTTTGAAAACATTCCTCTAATCGATGACATATTTTATGGTTTCATTAGCTACGGGCCCAAACTCAACAGGCAATCATATTTAATTCTTTGCACACCAATTTATAAAGGATAGTTTATGGCCGCCTGTTCACAAGCAGTGTAAAGTAGGATTCCCACTGCAGGTTAATCCCTTTTTATATTGAAACAACATTGGGGCAGCCCAAGATATCACAGAGCCCTTGACGTCCTGTGATGAATGGGAGGTCTGCTTATGGCTTGGAATCTTTGGAGAGGACTACTTTCCCCTTCATCCTCTCCTGGGCAGTCACTGGAGTTTTATTAGTGGTGGCTGTCTTAGTCCATTTGCTGTTGCTACAACAGAACACCTGAGACTGGGTAATTTACAAAGAAAAGAGGTTTATTGGACTCATGGCTCTAAAGGCTGAAAGTTCAAGATCAGGCAGCTGCATCTGGTATGCGCCTCATCCTGTGTCATGACATGGCAGACAGCATCGCATGACAGAAATGCAAAAGGCAGCTTCGGTTTATAACATGGTAACTAATCATGGTAACTAATCCAGTTCTTCAAGAGTGAGAACTCACTCCCTTGAGAAAAGCATTGATTCCTCTTAACAACCTAATTTCCTCTTAAAGGCACCATCTCCCAACATCACCACAATGGGGATGGAGCCTCAACATGAGTTTTGGTGGGGCCAAACCATATTCAAGCCATAACAATGGCTTTTCTTGAGTTGTTGAACTTTCTCAGGCTGCCAGTGGAGACTTTCCATTAGGCAGTTGTTGACAGTCTCAGAAACATGTTGCACATTTAAGCAGAGTTTTCAATGAGGATAAAGCACAAAGCTGGGGTACATGTTATGATTCGACTCTTCTCACCCTCAGCACCCGCAACATCAGGTTTACCATCATCATTCCCACCATCTAAAGGCCACTGACTCTGCCCTAACTTTGCTACCATCCTATGGCTGTCCCCCATCATCCCCACCACCTCAACTCCAGGAACAAAAGTGGTGCTTCCAGTTGTACTCTCATCCAGCTGCCTTTTGCCTCCCTGACCCCTCCTTGCATAAGAAAAGCAGAAGAGACCAGGCAAGGTGGCTCATGCCTGTAATCGCAGCACTTTGGGAGGCTGAGGTATGCAGATCACTTGAGGTCAGGAGTTTGAGACCAGCCTGGCCAAAATGGTGAAACCCTATCTCTACCAAAAATTAAAAAAAAAAAAAATAGCCAGGCGTGGTGGTGGGTGCCTGTAATCCCAGATACTCAGGAGGCTGAGGCAGGAGAATTGCTTGAACCTGGGAAGCAGAGGTTGCAGTGAGCCGAGATCACACCATTGCACTCCAGCCTGGGCAACAGAGCAAGACTTCATCTCAAAAAAAAAAAAAAACAGAAAAAAGAAAAAGCAGAAGAGTAAAGTCACCTCCACTTTGGTTTTAAAATACTAGAACAGGAAGGAAATTTAGAGGGATAGAATTCCAAGATATTAACCAGGATTTCCAATTGTTTCATTTCCCTTTAGATGGATCTTTCCCTGTGTTCAATCAGAGGCAGCCTAATTCACTGGGGGAGAATTAGGGGTTTTTATAGCTTAAATTTTTTAAAAAATTTAAAACCATAGTAAATATCAAAACCTTAAGAAAAATGTCTTTTGGAGTTGTAAGAACTGGCATATTTTAAGTACCAAAAAAATTTAAAACATATGGATGCTGTTAATTTAGGAAGGAAGACTGATTCTATAAAAACTTGTTTTCCTACCAAAAAAGAGATAAAGTTCATCAAGTTATGAGAAGGAAGAGAAGAAACAAACAGATGAGAAACCAGGCTCGGAAGCCTGTGTGTGGGTCCCTAAGTCACCCCGTCTTCCTCTCCCTTGTACCCAAGTCACACATAATCAAACAGCCTCACACCTGGATCTTCCTAAAGACTCTCTGGCCAAGAGCAGCTTGTAAAGTACCAGGTGACAAACCTTCCTGCTTGCCCAGAAATGAGAGGCTTCCCAAGTTACAGGATTTCCTCTGCTAACACCAGGAAAATCTCAGATGATCAGGAGGAATGGGTCACCCTTTAATAGGACTCACCTCATAAAAAGATGATTCGTTTTTTACAAAGGGAATTGAGCAGGGTGTAGACAGAGCAGAAGAAGAAAAAAAGGAAGGAACAAGGGAAGCAAATGGAAGATGAAATATTGTCATAGAAGTGTCACCGAGGGCCTGAGAATCATTACCTGACCGATGACCATGAATTCAGAGAACCTGGTGAACAAAGAGCTAAGTCAGAGCTCAGGTTGCTCAGGAAATCCATGGAGGAGCATGAAAAGGTGACTGAAACTGTGGCTCGTAGAACTCAGAGAGATAGTTGAGGGGGAAAATGTTTCCATCACCAAAATGAATGCCAATTTGGAAGCAGCACAAAAACAAACAAACACTCCTGGGAATAGGTATGAGGCACACAGTGGATATGGCCAAGAAAGCAACATGAAGTGAAACTGAACTAAGCCAAGAATTTAAGGTGATTAGGGAGGAAATAACAGATAATAAAAACAAAAAAGGACCAGGCCGGAGCATAACTGTGTTCCTAAAGAAAGGAGAGAAATAGTACACAGACCTGATTCAAGAAAATTTTTCTGAAATAAAATAAAACTCTAAAGAAAAAAAGCCTCACTGTATTCTAAGGAAAAAGGACCATCTACAACAATCAACACCAAGACATAGACTACACTAGTAAAATTACTGGAGTTTAATAATCACAAACAAATTCTTTGAGCATGTAGGAAAACATACCAAGACACTCATAAAGGAAAATAAACACTCTAGCTAGCCTCAGCCTTCTCCCAAAAATTATTCAAAAAACTGTTCCTACAAAATCCTCAAAAAATGTTTTTTCTCAACTGAAAACATTCAGATATCAGAGCAGAAGACAGCTATTTTTGTCCATTCAAAGATCAAGGAATATAATTGTGGTGGGTAGGGAGAGAATCCGCAACAAAAGAATGGACGTAAAAATGGAATGTGCTCCATTGCAGTCTTAAGACCAAAATAAGTGCGGGAATTATGGCTCTATAATAGGAGGCAAATATGATAAATCATGTCAATATAGAAGTAATATAACCAATAAAAGTGATAGGGTAAGAGAGAGAGAGAAGCCCACTGAAAGGAGTTGTTTAGGGTGGAAAGTGGGAAAAGCATATTCTGGTGTTTCCATATTATTGTTGTTGGGCTCAAAAGATAATATTTAAGCTGATGATGTAAGTAAAAATATAGAATTAAACATATAAAGTCAAAGAGCAAACCCATAAAAGGACCAGGTCCAGACAGTTTCAAAGACGGATTCTTTAAACTCTGTAACGTTACATTTTTATGACATTGCTTTGACGGTTTCAGAAAACAGAGAAAAGGAAGAAATCTTCCAAATCGCTTTTATAAAGGTGGAATTATAATAAAACCAAAACAGTACAAAGAAAACACAAGAAAGATACTAATCTCACCTATGAATACAATAGCCATGTAAATATGTTGGAAGCACCGTAAATATCAGAAAACGGCTCCAAAACAAAATAAAAAAACCCCACAATAGGGCAAAGCAGAGTTTATTCCAGGAATTCAGTGATGCTTTAATAACTGGAGAATCAAATAACATGACTCACCATACTAATTGATGAAAAGCAAGAAATCATATGATTAATTCCAAAGATGTTGAAAAGTCATTTAAGTATAGTTAATTCCATTTTTGATAGGTAAAGCTCTTAATAACACAGATGTTAATGAATACTTTTTTGCTATAATTTTGTTCCTTTATATATGTAATGACAGGGAAAAAATCTCCTAGACAAATCATTTGTTAAAAAAAGAAGAAGATGCAGAAGAGTGTAGGTTTTATAAGAGAGAGGTGTAGCCGAGCACGATGGCTCACGCCTGTAATCCCAGCACTTTGGGAGGCCGAGGAGGGTGGATCACCTGAGGTCAGGAGTTCGAGACCAGCCTGATCAACACGGAGAAACCCCGTCTCTACTAAAAATACAAAATTAGCCGAGCGGGGTAGCGCATGCCTGTAATCCCAACTACTTGGGAGGCTGAGGCAGGAGAATCGGAACCTGGGAGGCAGAGGTTGCAGTTAGCCGAGATCGCACCACTGCACTCCAGCCTGGGCAACAAGAGTGAAATTCCACCTCAAAAAAAATAAATAAATAAATAAAAAATAAATAAAGAGAGAGAGAGAATGAAGTGTAGTGAGTGGGGGGCTGTATATGCATGAACATCTCTGTGAATACAAACAAGCAACAGGTGTGAGTCATAGCCTTTTGGAGCAGAATACGGTAAAAAGAAATACTTTTTCCTGTATTCTATTCAAACATTCAAAATGCATACCTTTTAATAAGTATATTTTGTATAGATATAACCAGTTTACAAAATTGTTATTCTAGAGCAGTGACTTTCACGCTCAGGGACATTGGCAGTATCTGGAGACACTTTGGGTTGTCATAACTTGGGGGTAGAGGGTAGAGGTCACCAGGTGCTGGAAGTCAGCAATGCCACTCAACATCTTGCACAGCCCAGGAAGCCGCCTACAACAAAGATTTATCTGGCCCCAAGTGTCACTGTTGCCAAGGTCAAGAAACTGTTATAGAGTGATAATTACTACCACAGAGGTAACTACGAGGCGATCAAAAGTATATGGAACTTAAATCAGGAAATCTAAAGTTTCCTCTGTCATTTATTAGCTATTTGACCTTCGGTAAATCATTCCCCCATACAAAGCCTCCCTCTCCTCACCTATAACTGTAAGATGATAGTGTAAAAGCAAATGATGTAATGTCTGGGAAATGGCCATGTAACGCCAAACAACTGCTTGGTTGGAGCAGAAGGAAAGTGGACCCATTAGAACCCTGTCCTGGGAACTCACCGCTTAGTGGAAGAGGTGACAAGTAAACAGAATTGCAATGTGTATTTACGTGATAAGACAGGCATGCAGGGAGCTTTGGAAGCAAGGCTTGGAGGCCACTTCAGGCAAATCGGATGTATGCAAATTAGAAAGCCTCCAGCATACGGGGCATGCTGGTGCCCAGAGAGACATCCTCCTTGGCTCCCTGGTGCCCTAAGCAAAAGCCGAGCTTCACCTCCCAGCACACGACCTCCCTGTTCTGACCCTGAGAGCCCACCAGGACTTCCCCTTCTCTCCAGCCCTCATTCTGCAAGCACAACCTAGGACCTGGTTTAACCTGGGATTCTCTGTCGTGGAACACACCTGAGTGGAGCCCAGCAGGACAGGTGTTCCTCTTCACCTCCATTTTGCTCTTCTAAAATTGAGACGGAAGAGGCTCTTTTCAGGCTGGAGCCACGCAGAGTCTCAAAGAGGAAAGAAAGAAGATCTCTGCTGTGATAGAAACCCTTAAGAGACAGTGAAGGAATTTCACAGACCTGAACATCAACTGCTGGAGAAAGAAGTTTGCCCAAAAAGTGCTTCAAAAGGTAAGGAGGAAGCTTATCTATGAGAACACTGCGACTACCACAAAGAACACAGAAAGAGGCACAGAGCTGGGATCTGGATGGCTGGGACAACAAGGAAAACCTTGTGAGTGCCTGCAGAAGCCAGGCTGGCCTTTGTCATTGGGATCAGAGGTGTCAGAAGTGTGAGCGTGAAGGCCTAAGAGCTGTTGCAGCTTCTTTACCGTTTTTTTTTTTTCTTTTTTTGGAAATGGAGTCTTGCTCTGTCATGAGGCTGGAGTGTGATGCTACGATCTTGGCTCATGTCAACCTCAGCCTCCTGGGTTCAAGCAATTCTCCTGCCTCAGCCTCCTGAGTAGTTGGGGTTATAGGCACCTGCCACCACGCCCAGCTAATTTTTGTATTTTTAGTAGAGATGGGGTTTCACCACACTGGCCAGGCTGATCTTGAACTCCTGACCTCAGATGATCCACCTGCTTCAGCTTCCCAAAGTGCTGGGATTACAGACGTGAGCCACTGCATCCAGCCTAGCTTCTTTACCTTTGCTGTGTCTTCAAAGAACTTTTGTTAAGCTCTGCAAGGCTTCAGTTATGCTGAGGCTGGAGGGCTCAGATGCTGTCTTGCATGGGGAGACCTAAACACAGAGTCAGTAAATGAGCTGATCTATGGGCATGGTTATGGCAAAATCAACAGGAAGCAAATTACCTTAACACAGGGCTTTTTGATTGCTGGACCTCTTGGGAAATACAGCATCATCTGCATCGAGGGTCTGATTCCTAAGCTCTATACTGTTGGAAAACACTTCAAAGAAGCAAACTTTCCAGGGCTCTTCAAGTTTTCTCTATGAACTGGAGTGAGGGACCACCTACTTTATGGAAGAAGGAGTTGCTGGCAGCAGGAAAAACCAGACCAACAAACTCATTAGAAGGATGAGCCAAGGTGCTTCTCATGGTTATTGTAAACTGGTCAGTTAGGAAACAGTGACTACTTTCAAATCGAAAAAACACTGAGATGCAGGAAAATAACTTAGGTTCTAGTTAGATACACTGGTTTGATGTAGGCATGTACTAATTAAATTAACAGCTATGCAAATATTATGCTTAAAGTTTATCTTTACATGCAAAATATTTTTAAATAGCCTTTAAGTCCCTAGATAAGTTTTTGTTATTCCTTCAAGGCAAGAATTCTGTTATACAAAAGTCTCTGTCCACAGAAGCACTGACTTGTCACCATAGTGCAGTGATGTTTTTGCACTGATGTCAAGATTATGGAGCATGGCTTCCTGAGACACAAAAATTGAACAATAATCTCTCTCTTGTTTATGTTTAGGAGTTTTCAGTTATATATGACTTTGAAGTAAGCCTGTGAGGCAGCCAAGTCTCACTTGCCTAATTTTTTTCAAGTGAGGAAGCTGCATCTGAGAAAGCTAAAGTGACTTTACTGAGATATCACAGCTCCCTTGGTGACCTAAAAGGGGACTTCAAAGTTAACATTCAGATCTGAAACTCTTGGCTGAGAGCAGCCCATGCAAGTACCTGAAAATGTAATATTCGAAGACACTTAACATTAAAGTATGTTCAATAAAGCCAGTCAAGAATATAGTACCCATCTAGACATCATCTTCATCAGACAGTGAAATTAAATTAGATTTCCCTGATAACCAGCTTTAGTAAGCCCATTTGCATTATGAGTGTGAGATTAGAAATGGAGTAATTCAGTAATGAAGCTGCTTGCAGAATTTCTGAGCATACATTTGGGTTCAAGTCAGTCTTCCATTCCAATTCAGAGTCATAAAGTTTCAGCTTTAATGTGGACCTGAAGGTCACATGGTCTAAATCCAAGATTCAAGTCTAAACCACTGAGCTTCCTTCAAAATGGCCATCCAGCCCCTCTCTGAGCAGTCTTCTTCCACTGCCCCTGGGAAGGGAAACCAACTGTAGTCCAAAGCATCCCTTTCCACATGAGGTTATTCTGTTCCTCAAGGCCATACAAGACTCCTCAATCACCACTTGACAGTTCTATATATTTTCAAAGGTTGCATCCCTTTCCCCTTTTGACTCTTACCCCCTTCCTGTGCCTGTTAATCTAGCTTCTATTTATTGTAAAATAGTTTGCCCTTGATGAATGGGAGTTGATAGATTTGTTCTGTTCTTAACAGAAACACACAGGTCAGGCCAGGTGGAGAAACTTACAAGAATGGAAGTGCCCCTAGGATGTGGCTGGGGCTGTACAGGAGGGAAAGTGGGGCTCTGACTGAGAGCAAAAACTAAGGTCAGAGCATTTGAGTCCAAATCAGACCTTGCCACCAAGATTGGCTCCAGAGGAGGCTAAAGTCAAGAAGGGATCTCTGGCTAAGGTAATGTGAAGCCTGGGTACTGCAGGACCACAGACATCTCCTGAGGACCTATGTCTCCCAGAACTCAACATTTTTGGGGTCACAGGCCATCTCAAGCCAACATTATTCTGTTATCCTCTCACCTCTCCTCAACCACTGCCACCGGATCTCAGCACCTTCCTCATAATAATTATTTTGCCAGTTTAATCAAATGAACTAAAAGCTATCTTATTGAAATATTCTAGTGTGTATTGCCACAGAGTGGAGGGAAAAGATATGAAGAAGCAGAAAATTAAGGCAATAAAGAAGATGAGGGTGAGGAAGCAGGAGGAAGAGGAGGAGTTGAAGGGGATGAAGAAGATAAAAAAGGAGGAAGAGAAGGAAGAATTGAAAGTAATGAAGAAGGAGGAAGAGAAGGGGGAGATGATTGTGATGAAGGTGAAGAAGAGAAAGAGGAGGAGGAGATGATGGCAATGAAGTTGAAGGAGGAAAAGGAGGAGGAGTTGAAGGTGGTGAAGATGAAGAGGAAGGAGGAGAAGGAGATGAAGGTGACAAAGAAGATGAAGAATAGAAGTGATGAAAGTGATGAAGAAGATGAAGGAGGAAGAGTAGAAGGAAATGAAGGTGATGAAGATGAAGGAGGAAGAGGAAAGAGGAGGAGGAGATGAAGGTGATGAGGTGATGACAAAGAGGAGATAAAAGTGATCAAGACGAAGAAGGAGGAAGAGGAGGAGGAGGAGATGAAGGCCATGAAGCAGGTGAAGATGAAGATTAAGGGGAGGAAGTGATGAAGGTGATGAAGAAGAAGGAGGAAGAGGAGAAAAATGAAGATATAGATGAGGAAGAGATGAAGGTGATGAAGAAGGCAGGAGATTAAGAGAAGAGTTCATTTCCAATCACTACTTTTGTAAAACTTCCAACTGCCTACAGCCTACCCTAACTGGGGTGGTCACCACACCCTCACTGGATGTCCTGAGTGATCCTCGAAGAGAGGCAGAATGGAGTTCTGCTAGGCAGGCCTTTGTGAGCCCTTCAGAGAAGAGCAGTCCAACAGACTGGGCCCAGAACCCCGTCCACCAGCAAAGCAGTCCTGACCTGCTCCTCACTCAGGGCAGGATTAGCTGCACCCCAGAGGGAGGCTCAGCATGCCAGCAGAGCCTGCAGGAAAATGAGCTTATGTTGATCTTCTTTCTTTAAATAAATGCACATTATCTACACATGTGGAAAAGATAGGCTAAGTATTTATTTAGCCAAGAAGTCCGTATGCAAAGCTCAAGCCGAGCCAACTCCTGAGTAACAACCACAAACATTGTTTATCAAAGCAGTCAATTAGTAGCCACTTGACTAGAATAGTTACATCCTAAAGAAGAGGACAATAGTGTTCTCTGGATGCATTGTTGCTGTTTAAAGGAACAATGCCCTTTTATACTCTCCAGGGAGCATTTGATAATCCACTCCCCTGTAGTGCTGGCCTGCTGCTAGTTCAACCCAGGGAGGAGGATCCAAGGGCACACAGCTGTGCGGCTCTCCAGATACCATCTCTCCTCTATGTCAGGGAGACAGCAGGGTGTGCCAGCCTGGCCCTCAAATGCCCAGGAGCTCTGAAGTTGGGTGAACACCAGATGAAGGGGGATTCAACTCTTGGGATGCAGAGGGAGGACAATACAGACTGAGAAGCTGCAAGTATTTATTTAGCTATGAGTTTTCTTTGCCATGGTGCAGAGGACTCAAGAGCTGAGACGTAGAGAAATGGACCTTGCCCAAGACCACGGGAACCCACCTCTTGCATCAGCATGACCTGGATATGAGACCTGGAGTCAAAGGAGATCATTTTGAAGCTTTAAAATTTGACTGCCCTTCTGGATTTCAGACTTGCAGGGGCCCTATAACCCCTTTGTTTTGGCCAAATTCTCCCATTTGGAATGGCTGTATTTACCCAATCCCTGTACCCTCCTTGTATGTAGGAAGCAACTAGCTTGCTTTTGATTTTACAGGCTTGTAGCTGGAAGGGACTTGCCTTGACTCACACAAGACTTCGGACTGTGGACTTTTCAGTTAATGCTGAAATGAGTTAAGAATTTGGGGGACTGTTGGGAAGGCATGATTGGTTTTGAAATGTGAGGACATGAGATTTGGGAGGGGTCGGGGTGGAATGATATGGTTTGGCTGTGTCCCTACCCAAATCTCATCTTGAATTCCCACATGTTGTGGGAGGGACCTGGTGGGAGGTAATTGAATCATGGGGGCAGGTCTTTCCTGTGCTGTTCTTGAGATGGTGAATAAGTCTCACAAGATGTGATGGTTTTGAAAAACAGAAGTCTCCCTGCACAAGCTCTCTTTTTGCCTGCTGTCATCCATGTAAGACGTGACTTGCTCCTCCTTGCCTTCCACCATGACTGTGAGGCTTCCTGAGCCATGTGTAACTATAAGTCCAGCTAAGCCTCTTTCTTTTGTAGATTGCCCAGTCTCAGGTATGTCTTTATCAGCTACATGAGAACAGACTAATAATACAGACCTCTACAGGTTTATCCATCATCATGATCATAATTACCCATAGTGTTACCATGGGCTGGCACCGGTGTTCAAGAGGCTACCACCAGCACCTGCCACTCATCATCCCAGGCAGTCCCTAGCAACTCCAGGAGAAAGATGCAGATTCTGTGATGGAGAGAGCAGGGTGCCCATAGTGCGATGCGGGCAGAGTCAAGAGAGTAGATGTAGTGGACAAGGAGTCTGAGATGGACCTGGCCATGCACAAAGGGGCAAAGGCATTCCTGGTGGAGGGAGCAACTTGCACAAAGGCTTGGAGGTGTGGGGTAGTACCCATGCAGCCCGATCACAACTCTTGGCTCCATACGTTCACCTCCAGATCTAGGCTCTGCGCAAGGGCCAAGCCCTCCCTGAGCCATCACACGCTGCAGGAGGACCACCCAGCTCTGGGCCGGCTGGCCTGGCTCAGACCCACCACCAGCTGCATCTCCACTATCCCTGAGGCTTCATTTTCTCCCCTGTAAAATGGGAATCATTTTATCTACTGGAAAAATTAAGGAGTAGAAATAATGCCCATTAAGAACCTATCAATGGCTACAACCAGCAATGAAGCAATATTGTTTTTCACCCAACCAGGAGAGGAAAAAACAATTGAGGCATAGACTAATCTTCAGAAAGCCGAGAGAGGAACATAGGTGCAAATCTGTTAATACTATGATGATGATGATCACCCTCCATATCATCATCTTCTCTATCAAATATCAGTTCATACATAATAATAATATATATTATGCCTAGTACAGCTGAGAGGAAATTATAGTGGGATTCCTGAGGATAAATTAGTTTTCTTTCCAGAACACTGTGCTTAACTTAGAAGTCACTGTGCATCTACTGGTAGAGGCATTCCTTAAATATAACCCAGTAAATATATGTGATGTTCTCCATGGCTATTAATAGCCTAACTCTATTTATTAAAGGAAAAAATGAAACAACAAGAAAGAAAAGGTAAATCCAGACTAGCAGAGGGTTGATGCACTCAGGCAGAAGTTTATATGTTTTATAAACATATAAAAGTCAATGAAGCCTCACTTCGGAGTATACCCACTAAGTGTCAGGTGCCTCCTGCTGATCCTAGACCCGGCCTCAGCCCAGGGTGGGGTGAGTGGTAAACCACTAATAGTGGTCAGATAAAACCTTTACTGGAAGAAAATTCCCTGCCACTCCTCTCCGCACAGGGCCTGGCACAGAGACAATATTCAATGCATGCACATTAAATTAACAAACATTTCTGGGAAGTGTCTCCTGTCCTCACTCTGCCTTTGGCTGGCAGATAATCCTATGCAACTCCACAGCACACAGGGGTAACCTGGGGACCCATGACAGCAGAGGGGGGCAGCAAAGGGGCGAATCTTCTTTCCCAAGAGGGATTTGAGCAACTTTCCCTTCCAAGTTAAAGGGAAGGGAAGGGAAGGCCACCCTCTGCCGGTTGGGATCCCCATGCTCCAGCATTTTTCACAACCTTTCTCTTCCCAGGATGGGCCCCTGCATGCCTTCACCCTGTCCTACAATAACTTGGCATGCCTTCTCCCCATGCTCCTGGACCAATACAGAAACCTTCTGAGGTGGAACCTTCCAGTGGGCAGACTTAGGGCACTGGGCAGGTAGAAGGAGTGTGGAGCCCACAGTTTCCCAGGAGCCCAGCAAAGCACTTGATCCTTCTGAAGCCCAGTTTCCTGAGCCCAATGCCTCTTTCTGGGAACAAAAGGCAATATTGTCCACCTGGTATCTGTAAAAGCCAGACACAATGGCGGGAGTCCTGCCCTGGCTCAGTTACTCCTCTGTGGCTGACACGCCCACACCTGAGTCCCCTACACTGTGGAAGTGGGGAGTGGAACTGGAGACCCTGAATCCCACTCTTGCTGTGACATTCAGGACTCCCCAGCAAGGATGGCTGCATCAATCCACCGCTGAGTTGAGCTGAGGAGACCAAACTCCTGCCATGGGTGCATCAGCCGTGTGTTTGGCCACCTTCACGATTCTCTGAAGGGATGTTCTCCAGATGGGTCTCCCAAGTGAGTAAGCAAGGGTCACCCAGTTGCTCACCCATCTCAGAGTCGTGGCTGCACATTCTGTCCTCAATTTCAGGATGTTCACGAAGAGAGGACAGAGCAAAAGGTCCAGCACGCACAAAAAATTACACTCAGCTCTAGCACAAGCTGAGAATAAGCGTTCATGAGTGTTTTCCACAGGGCACCTTTCCAGCCATTCTGGGCGTTTCTGTGCTGTGTGCATCAGCTGACGATTCCCTTCAGCTGATGACAGTGAGTGTGGTGATGATCATGATGGTGGTGATGATGATGGTGATCATGATGGTGGTGATGATAGTGATTATAATAATGATGGTGATGGTGGTGATGGTGATCATGGTGATAGTGATGATTGTGATGATGGTGACAATGATGGTGATGATGATGATGATGGTAGTGATGATGGTGGTGATGATGATGGTGATGGTGGTGATGATGGCGACAATGATGGTGGTGATGATGATGATGGTGATAGTGATGATAGTGATGATGGTGATGATGATTTTGGTGATGATAATGGTGATGGTGATGATGGTGGTGATGGTGATGGTGATAATGGTGATGGTGATGATGGTGGTGATGGTGACGGTGATAATGGTGGTGATGATGATGGTGGTGATGGTGATGATGGTGATGATGATGGTGTTGGTGATGTTGATGATGATAGTTAACATCAGTGAGTTTTTATTATGTGACAGGGACTCAGTGCTAAGAGCTCTACTTTCAGTATCTTATTAAAGTACATAAATTTGATTTCACTTGTTTAAAGGGTTTTTCGTCAAAAAAAATTATACTGAAAAAGTACGAATACACTTTCCTGACAATTTAAAATATTCTTTGAAAAGCAGAAATCACCTTAGACCCATCAGAGATTTGTCCCAATTCCCTGAGTGTTTTGAACAATTGTGTTAGGATATTAGAAGCAGTACTGTCACTGTCCCTCTCTCTCCTCTGTGTGTGTGTGTGTCTGTGTGTATGTGTGTGTTGTGCAGGTTCTCTAGTGTGACTGCCAACTCTCCTGCACACCTGCACTCTGGTCCACGTGCCTGTGCCCCTTGCAGGTGTGTAGCACCAAGTCCAGATTTGCCTGAAAGCCTTCCCTCCATTCCCTTTTCTTTTCCTCTGCTTAGTTGGGAAGGAGGAATGGCAGGCCTCTATTTGTTCCAGGAGAAACAATTTGAAGCAACGCTGGCAGAGCAAAACCCTGGCCTAATACCTTTCCAAAAAGCATATTGCTTTTTGTAGCTGCAGCAGCTGAGAGTCCAGCAGCTATTCCCCAGACAACCCAGCACAGAGCATGGCTATTTTTAGACTGTATCACACCTAAGAATCTGTGCAGAAAAGATACTGTGCCAAGCAGACATGCTATCCCTTCCTCCAACAACCACTTAGCCTGATGCAGAAGGAGCAGGCTGCCTGCAGTTTTTCTTAATGTATCAGATTCCAGCAACAATATGCCATTCTCTTTGAATTCTTTTCAAGTGTCTGGTATATGTTCGTACCTCTTGATAGCTATTATTACAGTGCCGGAGTCAGTCCAATGCCAAATGACAGAATGAAAACTGAAAACATATAACCATCATGTGTACTTAACTTTGTGGGCAGAATATCACTACATCTGGATGTCTGAGAGCATTTTGATGTTTGACTGCATTTTCAGTTTTCACTGAGATGTTTGGCATCAAGTGGGATATTCACACCCAAAATAACATTAACATGGGTATGTGCAAAATCTCTTTATATTATAAAGTAAAAAGCACTGGCACTTTTCAAATCTTGGAACCAATACCATTTTTCCAGGGATAGGATGCACTTACTGGCAAATGTTCATTTCTGTTAAATTTATTACCTTCATCACCATCACCATCATCACCATCACCATCAATACTATCATCACCATCACCACCATCACCATTACCCTCACCATCATCACCATCACCATCATCATTGCTATGATCATCATTACCACCAGCCATGATCACCATTAACCCCAACATCACCACCACCATCACCATCATCATCATCACCATCAACATTATCACCATCATCACCATCATCATTGCTATAATCACCATCATCACCATCATTGCCATCATCATTCCACCATCACCATCACTTTCATCAACACCATCATCACCATCATCATCATTACCACTATCACCATCACCATCATCATTATTATCACTAACACCATCATCATCATCACCATCACCACCACCATTATCATCGCTATCAATTACACCATCATCCCCACCACCATCATCATCACTACCATCCTTATCACCATCATTATCATCCTCCTCACCATTCATGACTATCACTATGACCATCACCGCCATCATTATATCATCATTGCTATCTGTAGTCAGTAAATGGATGCCCAGTTCTCTGCTCAGTATGTTCCGCAAATTATCTCTAATCCTGACAGCAACCTTGCATCATAAGCACTAGATCCTTTTTATGTATTTATTTTTCAAAAAAGGCTTACAGAAGTTACAGTGACTTTTTTTGAAACTAAGTAGCTGTAAGTGGTCGGACTGAACCCAGCTTTGTGAAACTCCATAGCCCTTTCTATCACACCAGCTTGTTCCCTAATGTGCTTAACTACCTCAAAATCATGGACTGGACAATGATGAGGCATCTCAGTAGTCAGCTCACTGCTCTCTTGAATGGCTGAGGGAGTTGCTCCTGCATCAAGTTCTTCTCCCAGCCTTGTCTGCCCTTCACAACATAGCCTCCCGTGAGTGTTCCTGCAAAGTCAAGCCTTGTCTGGGACCTGTCTCCTGGCTGTGGACTCTGTGGACAGCCTCGGGCCAAGACCTCCCAGCTTCCTGCATTGGCATCTGGCTCTTATAGGCTCTTAGCAAGTATTTATTGGCATAGGCCTGTATTGACCTAATCTCAGTATGGAGCATACTTTGTATGAGGAAATAGCTGCCTCTGTGCCAAGGAGGCCATGTCTGAAGTCACACTCCACCACCAACTGTCCAGGTGGCCTCAGAGCCCTTGACATCTGGAAGTCCAATTAGACCCCTCCCATCCCTCACCAAACCCTACTGGTATTACCAGTAAAGTATTTCTCAAACTCACACTCTTCTTTTCCAGGTTGCCTTGACATCACTTTTTCAGAATACATACAACAACCTCTAAATATGTGCCTTACTTGGTCTTCCCCATCTATAGAAATGGCCTCACTTTGGACTCAACTTTTCACAGGAAACAAACACATGAAATCTTGCAACTGCCCTTGACTTCTACCTCCACTTTTTTTTTTTTGAGATGGATCTTGCTCTGTTGGCCAGGCTGAGGGGCACACTGGAGTGCAGTGGCACCATCACTGCAGCCTCAACCTCCCAGGCTCAAGTGATCCTCCCACCTTAGCCTCCCAAGTGGCTGGGACTACAGGCACACATCACCACACTAAAAAAAATATTTTGTAGAGACAGGGTCTCTCTATGTTGTCCAGGCTGGTCTCAAACTCCTGGGCTCAAGAGATCCTCTCACCCCAGCCTCCCAAAGTGCTGGGATTACAAGCATAAGCCACTGTGCCCCATGGCTCTTCCACTCTTTCCCCAAGCCCTGTACACAAGAACCATCAGGACCTATTAGCTTCAAAGCTTCACCATAGAGCCTGACCTACCACTTCTCATAACCTCACTCCACTGAGGCATCCGAGTACCTCTCTGTCCCTTGGCCTGCTGCAGTAGACTCCTGACCAGCCTCTTGTAGTGCCCCCCAACATCTCTGCCATCTGTCCTCCACCTGGCTTGTAATTCTCCTGCTTAAAAGCTGCACATGCATATTCCATTTCATATCATTTCAATCGCAAAACAGCAAGTACAGCCTCCAAGGCCCTCAGTGGTCCAGCCCTTCCTATCATCTTTATGCTCTTTTTGGCCATCCCCACTTCCTTCCTTCAGTAAATGACTCCAGCATGCAACCATTCTTTCCCTGCTTGGAGCTACACTGCTGCAGCCATGACACCATGGAACTCTTCCACATCCTGCCTTGCCTGGCTGGCTCCCCATTGTCACTGGGTCTCAGATTGTAAATGGCTTTCCTGCCCTGGGCATCCCAACCCACCAAGCTGAAATCAGGTTCCTTTCTCATCAGTGGTCACAATATGCATCAGAATGTGTAAATGTGTATCTACTTGTTTTTCACTTTTCTGTCTCCTCCCACCTCCACCTGGACTGGAAGCTCCCTGGGGCACAGTCCTGGCCTTGCTCCTTGCAGAGTTCCCAGCCCTGATGGCAACACCTGGCACCCAGTAGGACTCAGTGCGCGTGTGCTGGTTGGATGGATCAGTGACACAAGGAAACAGTCCCTGCCCTGCCGTCCTTCCAGGCCTCTCTGAGGCTCATGTCAGGGATGTTTGTCACGTTAAGGCAATGTGACAATGGTTCTAAACCAGTGAGGAGCCAAACTACAGAACTAGCACCTATGTGAGGCCAGATCTGTCCTGCTGGCTGGAAAGAAAGGGACCTAAAATACACCACACGCTACACATCAGTTCCCATGATTAATGCCTTTACCAGCATCTAAGATGGTATTTATTTGTACCAATGCATAAATGAGACACTGAGGCTCAGACAACAATTTCCCTGGGGTACAATCCAGCAGGAAAGTGAAGGACCAGGACTCACAGTTGGTTGAGCCTGGAGTCCGGGCTGCCCTCCTCCCTTGGTGTACATCTTTTCCTTTCCAAACTGTCTCCATGATAGATGATAGATACATAGAGATAATAGGCAGATGATAAATATATAGATAATTGATAGACAATAGAGATGACAGGTAGGTAGATGATAGACAGAAAAATTATAGAGATGACAGGTCAATAGATAGATGGTAGATAGGTAGGTGGGTAGATAGATGATAGAAAGATAGATGATAGGTAGATAGATGATGATAGATGATAGATGATAGAGATGATAGGTAGATGATAGAAATGATAGGTAGATAGGTGATAGGTACATAGATACATAACAGAAAGAGATGATAGGTAGATGGATAATAGTTAGATGATAGATAAATGATAGAGATGATAGGCAGCTAGATGATAGATAGATAGATAGATAGATAGATAGATAGATAGATAGATTAGATGATAGATCAGATAGATGATAGATAGACAGACAGACAGATAGATACGTAGATAGATACATAGACAGATGCATAGATACACAGATAGAGATAGATAGACAGAACAACCCATACATCCATATGCCAATAGCCAGACCAGCCAGTTCTTGGCCCTGTGGCCCTTTGACCACCCTACCACCCTGTTCTTGCCCTGGCCTCCTGGAATCCATTTCCCCATCTGCACATTTCTCACCCAGCTCACTCTGGCTCCTGCCCTGTTGCTCCACAGGACTCACGGTCACCATGGTCCCTGTGGCTGCTGAGTTGCAAATCCTAAGGTTCTTTTCAAGCACTCACATGCGTGGCCTATGGGGGCGAGTCCACAGGGATGGACCCTCCCACTGACCCCACCCCACCTCCTCCTCCTTCCCCAGCTGCTCTGCACCCGCCTCCTGTCCAGTGCTGGACTTCAGCAGCACCCCTTTAAGATGCCCAGTAAGTCTTTTTCCAATTTCTCATGAAAGATCCTGGAAAGATGTGAAAATGTGAAAACCTCTATCACCACTAAAAAACAAAATTAACAATCTGGCAAGAAAAGAAGGACTTTAGACAAAGTTGTACAGAAAAACAGTTATGGGATGTTTGTAGAAACAAAAGGAACCTGCTCACATGGTATGTGTGTGGGTAGGGGGACGCATTAGCAACAGCTTGTACTGAACCACCTGTGTAGGCCGCACTGGGAAATTTACTTTTCCCAACACCTCTATCCATCAAGCACTGTTATTATTTTCATTTTATAGAGGAGGAGACTGAGGCTCAGAGAGGTTAGATGCATGGCCCAAGATCACATAGCAAGCAAGGGCTGGGGCAGGGCTTGCTTGGAGACCCTGTGTCTTAACTCTTGAAGCACCTGCCTTCTGGGCCACGAATGGCTGGGTGGAGAGGGGAGGTCTGATCCCTCCAGCAGCTTTGAGTCTTCACCTCAGGTGCCCCTGATGCAGAAATGCAGCATTTCCACCATCACAAAGCCATACCCCTCTGCTATGCTTATCATCCACCTTCTAGGGCAGCCAGACGTGGGCCTCCTACCCCCAGCACAGAAGTGTGTTTCCTTCTTGGCCAGGAAAAGGTTCCCAGGCAGAGGTGGGGGAGGCACAGCTGGTAAGGGCTGAGGAACTCAGGAGACAAGGCTCCGTGTGGGGCAGAATCTGGATGGGCCTCTCCCCTGCAGAAGGCAGCCTCTTGCCTTCCTTTTCTTTCCTATTTTTTCTATTTTTTTCTTTTCTAAAGTAAACACTATTTAATATCATGTTTAGATTTTACCTATAAATATCTTACTATATATCTCCAAAAGAAAGGTCTTTTTAAAAGCATATCCACAATATCATCCATATCCAATAAATGCTTACGTGTTACCAACTATCTACATTGTAATTTTGCTAGTTCACATCTGAATCCAAATAAGACTCATATTTTGAAACTGGTCGATAGGTCTCCAAAAGCCTTTCTTTTTTCAGTCCTGAAGTCTCGTACTCATGCCTTTTCTTCCCTTTGTGCTATATGGATCAACAAAGCAGGGTTGTTTTTCCTGTAGAGCCCCCAGTAGTCTGCATTTTGTGTTTCACTGTCCCAGGGTTCCTATAAACTGGGAGTTAGATTTGGGGGCTTGATCAGATTCAGGCTTTGGGTTTTGGCCGGACAACTTCCTATGCTGTGCTGTGCTGTGCCTCCATGGGGGATTTGCGATGTCTGCTGAGCTTCTGTTTTTGTAATCTCAGCAGTCACTGAGGAGTATCACAAGTCATTAATACAGTAAGGGTGGAAAAGGATGACACTCTGATTCCAACATGAATTCTTCATGTGGCAGCTGGACTATTTATGTAAAAAGATACCTCCCATTTCAATTATCTGCTTAGCTAGAAATAAAGTTCTTATATGTAAAGCAGGGAGAAATACTTATTTCTTTCCAAGTTTTTACAATAATGAGTAGTTTCCCTGACATACTCTGATAGTGACCAGTTTTTTACTTTTCATTTTAATAAACTCAAGGATGAAATCATGTTTAATGTGTTGTATCCATTCAAGGCAATCAGGTTAATGATGCTAACATTGGCCTATCTTTGGTTGAGAGAATCTCTTCAAGTCTGGCTGAGTTCTTTTTTTTTTTTTTCATTCATTCATTCTTTTTTATTTCTTTTTCTTAGGTTTTTAAAAATTGTAGTAAAATACACTTGACGTAAAAATTTACCATGGTAATCACTTACAATTCAGTGGCACTAAGCAAATGCACTATGCCATGTGTCTATCACCATTATCTAATTCCAGCATTTTTCATCACCCCAAACAAAAATGTATATGCACCTACCTGTTCCTAGCAGCATTGTTCCCAATAGCCAAAAGCTGGAAACAGCCCAAGTGTCCATCAAGGGATGGATGGAGAAATAAAATGTGGCATATCCCTGCTTTAAGAAGAATGCAGTTCTGACACCTGCTACAACATGGAAGAACCTTGCAAACATGCTAAGAGAAAGAACCAGACATACAAGGCCACGTGTTTTCAGAAACTTTTTGGCATGGCCCCAAGAGCTACGGCAGCTTCCTTACTTTCTGGTACAAGATCTTTGGGTCTCATTTTGTACATTTTCTAATGCATACCCAGAACTAACCATTTCTCCAAAAAGCCCTAGTTGCTTTCAGTGGTAAATTGGATTTAGCGATCACAGCCTGGGGATCAGGGTTGTTCCTTCACACTGAGTTGTCGTTTGTCTCCTTGCTTTTGAAGAAAGTTTTTTTTTCTTACCCTTGTTGCTGTTACATCATCAATTCCCTATACATCATATTAAATATCCTATGTCCCGTGGCCCATGCAACTACTCATTTACTTTACCCCTTCTCACACACACACACACACGTGTGTGCACACACACATACGTGTCAAAGTAGCAGCATCACCACCTCCACCAACACCCTGACGGCTGCAAAAAGCTTGAGATAACTCATGCAGCTTATTTTGTGTTTCTGTTACACACCCCTAGGAATGCACCGTCAGATCAGGGTTCCCTAAAATCACTGGACGGAAATATCTCTCTGTGTGACTTCCTCATCCACTGCATACACAGTTAACTTCATACGTTCATTTTGTTGCTAGGTCTGGGAATGGCCTTGTACATTTGTCTTTATTGTAAGTGGGGAGGTTCGAGGGCTGTTTTTATTTCTTTTTCATTGGATTATTCATTTATTTGTATTGCCCATTTACTCATTCTCCTGTCGGACTGTTGTATTTGGGGCTGTATCTATAGAAGACATGTTTTTATGTTTTGTGTGGCTGGCGCCCTCCCATTGTTCTTTTTCAAGGGTTAGCTGGCGATTTGTAGTTACTCTTCCCACTGTGTTCTTCCTAATGAGATACATAGCCAAGTGATTTACATCCAGGGAAAATGTATTTGGACTGAGATACTTTAATACTATGGAATAACTTAAGGAGGCTTGGCCAAAGCCTTCCCATCTAAGAACACAGCATGTCTCTTCCTTTGTTCAAGTTTATTTTACTGTGTTTAAAAGAGTTTTACAGTGTACCGCATATAATTTTGGGACAATTTTTAAAAAGTTTATTCATGGAAAATATGTGTGTTGTGTGTGCGTGTGTGGTTTGAGTGTGTGTGTACGTGTTGTTTTGCATGGGGTGTGTGAGTGTTGTGTATGTGTGTACATGTGATGTGAGTCTGTGTGTGGTATAGGGAGTGTATATATGATGTGAGTGTATGTACGTGTGTAGTGTGTGTGTAGGTGAGCATGCGTGCGTGCATGTAAGCATGTGTGTGCATATGTATATTGAGAGTGTATATGTCTGTGGTGTATACGTACATGTGCATAAGTGTCGTATGAGTGTGTGGAGGGTGCATTTATGATGTATGTCTGTTGTTCATATAGCGTGAGTGGGTGTGTGTGGTGTGTGTGTGAGCATGTATGTGTCTGTGGTGTGTGTGTATTGTGCATGCATATATGCCTGGTGTGAGTCTGTGTGTGTTGCATGTGTGTTGCATGGGTGTGGTATGTGTGCTGTGAATGTGTGTGTGCATGTATGTATGTGAGCATGTGTGTGTGTACTGTACATGACTGTATGCATGGTGTGAGTCTGTGTGCAGTGCGTGGGTGTGGTATGTGTGGTGTGAATGTCAGTATGTGCATGTGTGTATGTGAGCCTGTGTATGTATTGTGCATGCCTGTATGCATGGTGTGACTCTGTCTGTAGTGTGTGGTATGGTATGTGTGGTATGAATGTGAGTGTGTGCATGTGTGTATGTGAGCATGTGAGGGGTGTTTGTGTGTGTGTGTGGGCATGTGTGTTGTGCATGGGATGTATATAAGGGATGTGTGTATGGACACTGGTGGGCAGCCTCTAAGATGACTCCAGTGATCCCTGCCTCCTTGGAGAATGCCCCTCTTCTGAATGCAGATTGAACCCAGTGACTTGCTTCTAATGAATAAAATGTAGAAAAAGTTGATGGATATCACTTCCAAGATAAGGTCACAAAAAGACGATGCCTTCTGTCTTGGGTGCTCCATCAGCCTCTCCCACTCAATTGCTCTAATGGAAGCCAGCTGCCACGCTGTAAGCTTCCCTGGGGAGGGACTGGTCTATGACTCTCCAGCAGGCAGTGAGGACCCGAGGCTGCCAATAACCATGTGAGTGAACTTGGAGGTGGGTCCCACAGCCCCAGGCAAGCCTTGAAGTGCCAGCCTGCCCAGAGCCTGTGAGGGCTCTGCCTTGAGCCAGGGTGCCTGGCTCTGCCATGGCCAAATTCTTGACCCTTAAAACTGTAAGTTAGCAAATGTTTTGTTGTCATAATTTGGTAAGTTTGAAGGTAATTTGTTACAGAGTGATAGATACTCTAATAGGTTTTGGCTTATATCCATGGTAATTATTGATTCCGTCCCTTTGTGTTTGGAACTAGGCTTTTAATTCTAAGTACACATTTACATGAATTTGTAGGAAATAATACACAGTGACCTCGTGTGCCCTTTACCAAGTTCCCCTCCATGGTAACATCTAGCAAAAATATGTATACACTACATATAATGCAACAAGCATATAGTAAAATGTAACAATCAGGATACTGATGACAATATATGCAAAATCCAGGCTACTTCCATCACTACAAGGATCCTTCCTGTTGCCTCTTACAGCCACATCCATAATCACTGGCAGCTAGGAACCTTCTCTCCATTTTTGTAACTGTGTTGATTCAGTGTTATAGAAATTGAATCACACAGTATGTAACCTTTGGGGACTGACGTTTTTCACTTGCACAATCCTCTGGAGACTCTACCAGATGGTTGCATAGATCAATAGTTTGTTCTTTTATTGCTGAGTAGTAAGTGTTCCATGGCATGGTTATGGATGTACCACAGTTATTTAATAATCCACCCACAAAGGCCACGTGGGTTGTTTCCAGCTTTGAACTATGATGAATAAAGCATACCCATTAGTATGACTATTATCAAAAATGCAGAAAATAACAAGTGTTGGCAAGGATGAGGAGAAGTTGGAACCCTTGCACACTGTTGGTAGGAATGCAAAACGCTGCAGCTGCTATGGAAAACAGTATGGCAGTTCCTTAAAAAGTAAATATAGAATTATTGCCATATGATCCAGGGATTCCACTTCTGAGCATATACTCCAGAAACTGGGGAAGAGGGGGGACTCAAATAGATATTTGTACAGCCATGTTTATGCCAGCACTATTCCCAATAGCTAAAAAGTGGAAACAACCCAAATGCCCCTAGTTAGATGAGCGGAAAAACAAAATAATATATACAGACAATGGAATACGATTCAGCCTTTGAAAAGCATGGACATTCTGACACATAATACCACATGGATGAACCTGGTGAACATTACGTTAAGTGAAATAAGCCAGTCTCAAAAAGACAAATACTACATGATTCCACTTATATGAGGTCCATAGAGTCCAGAAGTCCCCCTTTATCTGCTGTTTTGCTTTCCACGGTTTCAGTTACGAGCAGCCAACCACAGTTCAAAAATACTAAATGAAAAATTTCAGAAACAGGCAACTCATAAGTCACGTGTGCCATTCTGAGTAGCATGATGAAATCTCATGTTGTCCCTGCCCAGATGTGAATCATCCCTTTGTCCAGCATATCCATGCTGTATGTGCTACCCACCTCCTAGTCACTTCATATCTGTCTCAGTTATCAGATAGAAGAAACATAGTATATATAGGATTTGGTATTATCCGTAGTTATAGGCATCTCCCGGGGATCTCGGAATGTATGTCCTTCAGATAAGGGGGGACTACTGTAGTCAAATTTATAGTCAGAAAACACAATGGTGGTTGCCAGGGGTTGGGGGCAGGGAGGGTTCAAGAGTTGTTGTTTAACAGGTATAGAGCTTCAGTTTTGCAAGATAAAAAGAGTACTACAGATTGGTTGTACAACAGTGTGAATATACTTAGCACTACTATACACTCAGAAGTGGCTAAGATGGTACATTTTATGTTATATGTATTTTATCACAATTAAAATGAAAAGAAAATTGGGTAGACTGATTCCTCTCACTTTGTTCTCCTTTTTAAAATCGTTTTAGTAATTTTAGTGCCTTTGCCTTTCCATATACATTTTAGAATAATCTTGTCCATATCTACAAAAAATATTGCTGAGATGGATAGGCATTGCATTAAACCTATATATCAATTTGAGTAAAACTGGTATCTTTACTACATTCCACTTTTTAAAAATTTCTGCTCTCATCTTTATTATTTCTTTGTTTTTTTTTTTTTTTTTATTTTGCTCTTCTATTTTTCAGTTCTTGAGCTGGGAGCTTAGGTTACTTGAGACTTTTCATCTCTGTTAACATATGCAGTTAGTGTCATACATTTCTCTCTCATAACTGCTTTAGCCATATCCCAACAATTCTATTTTCGTTTTTATTCAGTTCAAAGTATTTTTATTTCCCCTGAGACTTCTTCTTTTACCCACGGATTATTTAGAAGTATGTTGTTTTGTTTCCTAGTGTTTGGAGATTTTTCTGTTATTGTGCTGTTATTCATAATCTAGTTTGATTCCACTGTGATCAAAGAACAAGCGCATGACTTTAATTATTTTTAAAATTGTTGAGATTTGTTTTATGGTGAAGGATACATTCTATCTTGTAACCTGCCTATATTACAGCATTTGAAGCGAGTTTCTTGTAGACAACATATAATTGGGTCATGCTTTTTAATCCATCCTATCACTTTCTGTATTTTAGTGTATTTAGTTTATTTACACATTAATGTAATTATTTATATTTTAGGGCTTAACTCTGCCATTTTAATTCTTTATTTCTTTTTTTTCCTCTCTTGTTTTCTCTCTTTCTGGGGTCATTGCTTCAACCATCAAGTGTAATTTATAAGACTCAAGAGGAAAAAGAAACTGCCTACTATATTTATTCATATTTTTATTTACTTTGCTCATCATTTTTTCTTCTTGATGTTGTAAGGTTCCTTTTTATGATTTCCTTTCTGTTTAAAAAGCTATTTTGTTAGGATAGCTCTGCTGCTGATAAATTCTCTCAGTTTTCCTTCATCTGAGAATGTCTTCATTTCTCCTTCCTTCTTGAAAGATATTTTTATGGGTACAGAATTTTGGGATGACAGTTTTTTTGCTCTTAGTAGCTGAAAAATATTGTGTCATTTCCTCCTGGCTTCCATGGCTTCTGATGACAAACCCACTGTCATTTGAATTGTTTTTCCCTTGTAGGTTGGGTGTTCTTTTCCCCTGGCTGTTTTCAGAAATTTTTTCTTTGTTTTTTGCTTTGCAGAAGTTTAATTATGATGCATGTTGGCATAGATTTCTTTAGGTTTATCCTGTTTGAGCATCTTTCAGCTTCTTGAATCTGCAGGTTAATGTATCTTAACAATTTGGGTCATTTTCAGCCATTATTTCTTCATGTACTTTTCAGCCTCTCCCCCTTTCACCTCTCCTGCAGGGACAAAATGACACAAAATTTAGACTTTTGTTATAATCCCAGAAGTCCCTGAGGCTCTGTTCACTTTCTGTTGTTGTTGCTGTTGTTGTTTTATTATTCTTCTACTTTCTCCATGTTGTTCGGGTTGGATTATTTCCATTGTTCCATCTTCCATTTCGCAATTCTTTGCTGTGTCCATTTCATTCTGCTGTTGAGCTCATTTCACTGTGCTTTTAAAATTTCAATTATATTTTTCAGTTCTAAAATGTCTATTTCAGGCTGGGTGTGGGGGCGCATGCCTGTAAACCCAGCACTTTGGGAGGCTGAGGTGGGTAGATCACCTGAGGTCAGGAGTTTGAGACCAGCCTGGCCAACATGGTGAAACCCTGTCTCTACTGAAAATACAAAAATTAGCTGGGCGTGGTGGCAGTTGCCTGTAATCTCAAGCTACTCAGGAGGCTGAGGCAGGGGAAATGTTTGAACCCAGGAGGCAGAGGTTGCAGTAAGCCGAGATCATGCCACTGCACTCCAGCCTGGGCAACAGAGGGAGACTCCATCTCAAATAAATAAATAAATACATAAATAATAAAATGTCTATTCATTTTTTTCTTTATATCTCTATTGCCTTGCTGAGGCTTTCTATTTCTTTGCTGAGGCTGTCTTTGTTTTCCTTTGTTTAAGTGTGTTCGTAATTGTTTATTGAAGCATTTTCATCAGTGCTGTTTTAAAACCTTTGTCAAATAATTCCAACATGTCTGTCAACTTGTATGGCATGCAGTGGTTGTCTTTTCATTCATTGTGTGATCCTCTCCATTTTTAGTAGAATAAGTGATTTTCTATTAAATTCTGGACATTTTTGTATTATGTCATGAGATTCTGGGCCTTACTTAAGCCCTCTGTTTTAGCTGTAGAGTAGATTTGCTGGTGATAAAGTATTTTCTTTTTCCTGGTGATATCACTCTGGCTGGGGATGGGAAGGAAGGAGACACCATTCTTCCCTTCCAAGTGACACCCAGGTTTTGCACTCACTCACCCTTGATGCCCACAGTGAGGAGGGCTCCTTGTTACTGCTGGGTAGGGATGAGGATTCCGGCTCCCATATGGTCTCTGCTGGCACTGTGGTGGGTGGGGCCCCATCACCGCTAGGTGGGGGTGAAAGTCCCTGCTCTTCACTAGGGCTCCCAGTGTAAGGGGGATCTCTTTACTGCTAGGTAAAGGTTGTCTTTGCTGATGTACCTGCGGTACAGCCAGATTCTTCTGTGGTATTGCTGGAGTGGAGTGGTTATTTTTTAAAAGGATTGTGTCTTGATGGACTGCCCTTTTTCTTGTCCTTTGGCTAGAGCGAGCAGGCTTTTGCGGTTGTTTATTTGTGTACATCCACTGACATTTCCAGATTGCTTGCTTCTTCAGTGTCAAATCTAGGAACTACGAAGACAAAAGAAAACCCAGGAAACTCACCACCAAGCTGTTTCTTGGGTGCTGAGGTCAGCCTGTTTTTCTCTCTGCACCTTGGGAGCCTTCCTAGGTTTGTTCTATGTATAATTATCCATCTTCCTGGAAGCAAAAGTTCTTACTGACGTGCAAATGTTGATTTTATAATATGCCATTTTTAGCAACTCTCTCTCTCTCTCTTTTGGGGGTAGTAATAGTTTTCCTTTGATTTTTGGGGGGATTTTCAAGATATGTAATTTTCTCATCTGCAAACAGAGATGGTTTTATTTATTCCTCTGCTTTTCTAGTGCCTGTGCCTCTGACTCCTTTCTCTCGGCCAACTGCACGGTCTAATATTTTCAACACAATCCTAGATGGCATAAGACATTCAGGCATTCTTGTTTTCCTCCTGTCTTTAGCCAGAGGACATATTTGTTTGCCACTGAGTAGTATGCTAACTTCTGGATACATCAATTGCTATTTTTATCAAGTGTCTTGAACATGAATATGCTTGATTATGTAAAATGCCACTTCTATTTTTGAAGTGACCAGATGACATTTCTGCTTAGCTATATTCATTTGATGGATTATATTAATACATTTTCTCATATTGAACCATCTTCCTGTTCCTGGTAAAACAACCACTTGGTCTTCATGCATTGTTTTGTTACATGCTGTTTGCTTCTGCTTAATTACATTTTAGCGAAGACCTTTGCGCATCTATGTTCATAAGTGAAGCTGGTTAGTACTTTTGTTCTATAGTAAAAGTTCTGTCATATTATAGAGGTTTTACTTGCTTCATAAAAAGAATTTGGATGTTCTCCATTTTTCCCTATACTCTGAAATTATTTAAGTATCATTGCTATTAATTGATCTAATTAAAACTTGGTATATTTCCTCTGTGGTAATTGGGGTTTGAAAGGAGTTAGTGCTCTTTAACTACCTCTTCTATTTCTTTAATGGTAACTGGCCTGTTTAGATTCTCACTTTAATGGGGTCAGTTATCCTATCTTGGTATTTTACTTTATTTACATACAATTCTACAAAGTAATCTTATGATTAAAAAAATAAATTCTTCTGGATTTGATGCATTTGTCATTTCTAAGTTTTTTATATTTGTGCCCTCTTTCTCCCAAACCTCACCAGAATTTTTTTTAGATGGCCTCACAGTTTGTCTACAAACAGATTTTGGATGTATTTGCTGGTTCTATTGCATTTGTACCAACTCGTTTGAACTCATTAGTACTTCTGTTACTTCTTTTTGCTGCTTTCTGTTTACTGTCTTGTTTCTTTTCTAGTTTTTTGTGTTGGATATTAATTCATTTATTTTCCTTTTTGCATTTTTAATAATATTAATTTTTATTTGTCTAAAATTATTCTTTTATAACTGCTTTAGCCATATTCTATAAATTCTATTTTTATGAAATTCTGTCATTTTATTCTTTATTTTGTCTTTATTTTGTTTTGCTGTTCCAAGAGTTGTTTAATAACATGTTTAGTGGGCAAATCTTTTTGTTTTGTTAATGCTATAATTAGCTTCTAGTTCAATTGCTTGTGATAGGAGAAGGCTGATTGTATTATTTCTATGCTTTGGATTTAATGAGATTCTCTTTGTAGCATAAGATATGGTCAATTTGGGAGATATTTCATGCACTTTTAAAAAGCAGCTGTATTCTCAATTACCAGAGTTCAGAGTTCAATATACTTCTGTAGGATCTGCCTCATTGGCCATGTCATTGAAGTCTTCTATCTTCTTACTAACAATTTGTCTTGGATAGAGAGTGGTGTGGTGAGTTCTCCAGTCCTGAGTATATTTTTATCCATTTCTCCTTGTATCTCCTGCACTTTTTACTCTTTGAAAGTGACTGTATTATTGGGCACATGTATATTAATAACTGTGATACCTTCATGGTGAATTGTAGCTTCAGTGTTATGAAAACACCTCCTTTTAAATCTCTTTTAATGCCATGAGCTCTAACATCTATTTTGTTAGAGAGCATGGCTGTTACACCTGCTTTCTTTTTGTTCACATTTTTCCTGGATATCTTAATTTGTACTTTGTTTTCTAAATTTCTTTTTTTTTTTTTTTTTGAGACAGAGTCTCACTGTGTCCCCCAGGCTGGAGTGTAGTGGTGCGATCTCGGCTCACTGCAAGCTCTGCCTCCCGGGTTCACACCATTCTCCTGCCTCAGCCTCCTGAGTAGCTGGGACTACAGGCACCCGCCGACACGCCTGGCTAATTTTTTGTATTTTTAGTAAAGACGGGGTTACAGTGTTAGCCAGGATGCTGTCAAAAAGTCTGATGCAGTCTGATTCTCTTTCCTCTGTAAGATTCTGTATCTTTTTACATGAATGCCCAAATAATTGGATTTGAATCTAAAGCCCAATAATTTACTAGAATATGCTTTTGTATTGACCATTCAGGTGGACTTTCCCAAATGGAGTATGTTCTTTCCCAATATTTAAGTTTTTTTTTGTTTGGTTGTTTCATTTAATGAAGCTTTGTTTTGTAAGTATTGGCTTTAGTATTCATTCTGTCCCGTGTTTTGGCTTCTGCCTCAGCAACTCCAATTACACATATGTTGAATCTTCTAGTCTTCTATATTATTACTTTCAAATATTTTTAATGTCTTTCTTAATTTTCCTTCTTTTAAAATACTTCCTTTTTTACATTTTATATTTATCTCTTGATATTATATGTGATGGTTATTTACTTTTGTATTTCCTCTGATTTCATCTCTCTTGTTCTAAAATGATGTTTTATTTCTAATCATTTACTAAATTCTGTGAGCTCTATTTGTCATCTACTTATCAAGTCATCTTATTTATGTTTTTTTAATTCTGATATATGCTATTCTTTCACAAATTCTGTTATTTGTAAAAGAACAATATATTGTTTTTGAAAGATTAAAGTTTTTGGTTTATTGTCACCATATCTTTCTGTTGTGCCTTAGTGTCTGTAGGGATATTATTATGCTAATTGTTCCTTTTTTTATACTAACTTTGCATTTAGTCACAAGCTTTTATTGCTAGTTTAAGTGAGATGATTTTCCAGTATTATTAGAAAGAAAGAGTAGGTCAGAGTGCCACTGTGGCTTCACAGCCCCAGGGCTTCCTCTGAGGTTAACATCCAGTGTCCAAAATTATGGCCTCTTTCTTCTGAAAATCTGCTTTCCCTTCTTCTTTCACTTTTACCTGGGCCATCTTTCTTCTTCTCCCCTAGAGTCCTGTCTTAATCAGTTGAGGCTGCTACAATAAGACAATACAAACTGGGGAGTTTAAACAGTGGAAATTCACTTCTCACCATTCTGGAGGCTGCAAAGTCCAAAACCAAAGCATCAGCAGGCTTGGCCATCAGGTGTGGGCTCACTTTCTGGCTCACAGATGGCGGCCTTCCTGCTGTGTCCTCACATGAAGGAGAGAGAAAGGGTCTTGTCACCTTTCATAAGGAAACTAATCCCATTATGGGGACCCATCATGGAGACTCTACCCTCAAGACCTCATCTAAATCTGATTACCTCCCAAAGGCCCCTCCTCCAAATACTGTCACCTTGGGAATTAGAGCTTCAGCATATGAATTTTGGGGGAGACGCTCACAGTCATTTCATAGCAATTCCCTTTCCTGCTCAATTTATGTTCCTCTCTGTCTTAGTCAGTTCTGGATGCTATAACAAAATACCATAGACTGGTGGCTTAAACAACAACCACTTATTTCTGACAGTTGTGGAAGCTGGGAAGTCTAAGATTAACGTGCCAGAAGATTCAGTGTCTGAAGAGGGCCCACTTCCTGGCTGATAGATGGCTGTCTTCTTGCTGTGTCTCCACATAGTGGAAAAAGGGCTAGAGAGCTCTCTGGGGTCTATTTTACAAGGGGGCCAAACCCATTCATGAGGGCTCCACCCTTATGACTTAATCACCTCCCAACCCCCCCACCACCTCATATGATCACTTTGGGGTTATAGTTTCAACATGTGAATTTCAAGGGACACAAACCTTCAGACCAAGCACCCTCCCAACAGTTTCCCTATAGTGCAGTCATCCTTAGCTCTGGGCTAGAGAGGAAAGTCTGCCTTCCTTCATTCATACCTCTGCCCCAGGAGCATGAAGTCCCAGGTGCAGGGGAACATGCCACCCAGAGCCACAGCTCCTCTCACAGCCACACTCAAGCTGACCCGGGACTCTAATTCACTGCCAAATAGCCGTAGATCACTGCTTTACCACCTGGAAACAATGATCAGATCTAGCTCGTGGGGACTAAACTGAATGATGACTTTGAAAACTGTGTAAAGGGTAGTATGCTGCTCTAAGTCGCTTATCACTGGTGCCAAAGTACAGCTGTGACTTGGATTTTGACCCTTGGGTCCTCTGTAAATTGAGTTTTGCCTAAGATCTACTATCAGAGTATTGCCACACAGGGCAATGCGCATCTAAATAAATGGATGGAGAAAGCCAGGCCATGCAACCCACTAGACCCATCGGTCCACCCTCTTACACAGGCACTCAGCAAGCATCCACGGAGCACTCTGTATGCACCAGCCTGCAGTGCACCACAGCAGGCTCAATGGGGAAAAAGAGAGGCTTATAATACAACTGTAAATATTAACAAAATACAAAAGTGCCTATAAGACAAATTACTCCAAGGTGGGGAAGGTGCTTTCAACAGGGTGCCAGCAGATTGCTATGGGATCCCACAAAAATAATACATGCCCTTCACACTGAGTGTGGACTATACACCAGGCTTGTGCTCTGTGCTTTTCTTCATTTTCTGGGTGAGTACTGAACTCCAAGTCATACTACTCACTCCAGATGTGAAGAACAAGATGCAGAGAGGCTAAATGACCTTGCACGTGACTGAGCTGGAACTTGAAGTTGGTCTGACGGAGCCCCAAATTCATTCACTCATTCTATTGCACTTTGACTCCCTGAGCTACAGCTCTCCTCTCTCTCTCTCTCTCTCCCTCCCTCTTGACAATAATTCATTTATTTGCATCAATTCCAACAGATATGAAATTAAGCATCCACTATGTGCCAGGTGCTAGGTTCTGTGAGCTGACATTTATCCCAGGAAAACACATAAAAAAAGGCAATTTAGCCAGTAAATACATGACATGTTGGACCGTGATGAGCACATTAAAGAAACAATAGGCAGGAGCTGGGGCTAGGGGTGTCTGCAGGGAGAGCTCTAATCCATTAAGGTGGTAGATGTGAAGGGCATCAGAGCAGAGGGCCCAATAAGAGTTGCTTGGCATTACAACCTGATCGCATGTCCTACGGCCTTGAGCGAATTACTTAAAATGTCATTCCTTCAAGCTACCTCATGGCAAAACTTTGAAATTGGCACCAGCAACTTTTTTTATTTATACTTGCAGATATGAGTAAGTTAGTGTGTTAATCCAAATCTATAAATGGGGGAAAGGGGTGGATTTAGTGCATGTATTCAGAATGCCGGGCATCGTATCATCTGCATGCATATTAGTCAGGGCTCCCCAGAGAGGCAGCACCAAAGGGATACACGGAGAAAGAGAAGTTAAGGAATTGGCTCACACGATTGTGGAGGCTGGCAAGTGTGAATCTGCAGAGCAGGCCAGCAGGCTGGAAATTCCGGCAGGAGTCGATGCTACAGTCTTAAGTTCAAAGACAGTCTGAAGGCAGAACTCTTTCCTTCTAAGGGACTTCAGTTTTTCTCTCTTGAAGAATTCAACTGATTGGATGAGGCCCACCTGTACGATGGAGAGTAATGTGCTTCACTTAAAGTCTACTGATTTAAATGCTAATCATATCTGAAAACTACCTTTACAGCAGCATCTAGACTGGTGTTTGACCAACCAACTGGGCACCCTAGCCCAGCCAAGGTGACACATAAAATTAATCATCACAGCATTAAAAAGTGAATGCCAAAGTGACAACAGTGGGATTCTAAGACCAGGATGAATATGAAGCAGGGCAACTCACCTGCTTAACGTTTCACAAAGTCATCTTTCGGCTCATTGCAATGCAAGGTCATTTTGGTGGTGACATAGCTGACATTTGAAGATGTCAGTGATTTTAACTCTAAGTGACTGTCCCTACCCCAGCCAGACAGAGTTGGGCTGGCCACCTCCCAGGCTCTGCAGCAAGCGTGGGGGGCCTATACTTAGAGGCAGAGGAGCGGGAGGAGGCGATCCTCATCTTAAATGTCACAGTGATTTATAGACTATATTTCCTGAGAAAAGTGCAAAGATTTATTTCCAGGAGACAGGCCGTTTGTAAACATGCAACTCACAGGTGCAGCTGTGTGGGTCGTGAGCCCACAGAGGCCTCTGCCTTTTGCTAGGGAAAGGAACGCCGGTGGGTCCTGGAGGCAAGAGCAAGGGCTCAGACCCAGCAGAGTCCTCAGAATAATGGCTCTCGTGTTCTTCATCTCCCCAGAGGAACTAGGATTAAATCAACTTGCGGTACCCTACGCCACCTAGCTGGATGAAAAGTGAAGAAATGATGAGCAGGTAAGGTGATGGCCATGTTAATTAGTTTGAGTGAAACTTTCTCCAATGTATACACATATCAAAACATCCCTTTGAGCCTCATAAATATATAAAATTATTTCTGAATTTAAAATACTGCTTTTAAGTTTTTAAAAAGTGAAAGGATGAAAAGAGTAAGTGTTTTACCAGGGAGATGAAAAATGATGAATTTGTATGCTCATAATAATTTAGCTTAAAAATATATAAAGCAGTCACCAACGTTAAGCAAGAAGAAGCTAATACATCTAAAATCAACCAGGGAAATGTTAATATTTCTTTCCAAGTCATTGATAGCTGGACTGGAAATTACCCCCCATGAAGCCAGGAGTCAGGAAGGACTAGAGAGAAGGAAAAGATGAGTGGGGAACAGAGGAACAGTCTTACAGAAACAGAAAGCCATGAAAAGTGTCTTTCTCAGCCCTGGATTTGGCTCAAGGAGAAAATTCTCCCCAGATATTTGAGGCCCTTTCACGTCCTGAAAAAGCTTCCTTCCCCAGAGACCTACCACAGATATCAAATCCATATGAGTTCATAACTAAAAATCACACAATTGTAGAAATAAACTAGCCAGCCAGACATAGCAAAACTCAGCCAAAACAGGAAACGAGGAGAAAAGAACAAAGTCAGACTTCAGATATGTGGGCTGTCACGCACAATATGTATAGCAAATATTTCAGAAATATGACGGAATCAAAGACTTGCCTGCAATAAAATGGGTAGATTCAAAAAAGAATGACATGGAACTTCAATGAATGAAAAATCTAACCAGTGATCTCTTATTAGTCCTACCGATTTGTCTGGAGAAGTTGTGGATTCTTGCATCATCACATCATCTACACCTCATGAAGTAACACGAGAAACTCAGGTGTCAGCCAGGGTCTTTCTGCCTCTCTGAATTTGGGAGACATTGTTCAAACCCCCATCTTCCCGGCTGCCTCTCTGCATTCATGCTCACGGGCATGGTCAGACATTCATGCCCCCACCTATACCCTAAGGCCGGAGCTCTCACCGGTTTCTCCACAGACTCACTCACGGCCAAGCAGGCTGGAAATTCAGCAGCCTCACAGACATCGGGCTTGGTAGAAGGGGTGACTCTGGGGCGTGTGTCATCTTCTGCCACCTCTGGCTCCCCCTCACCCCCATGTCTCCTCCTCCCTCCAGAACGATGCGTGAGTTCCTTTCTCATCATCTCACACAATAATCCATGAAGAATTGTGCTCACACTTGCACCCCACATTCAGATCCCCACATTCTGCCCCAAGCAGGCTGTCAAGAAATTTCTGAGCAACAACAACGTCACCCCTTCGTCACTTCCCCTGGAAAGTACTCAGGAGACTGTGCAGAAGGAAATTTCTCTACCTCATTTCAACAGATGCCCCAGCAAATCTAGGTGCTTTTCATGCAGTGCCGCGGTAAAATAGTGCCTGCTATGATGAGAGGGCGTCTCATCATCTGTTTTCCTGTCTGTCTCCCTGCAGGCTGTGGGCTCCGGGGGCCGGCTCTTTGCTGTATTGGCTGCCCCAATCCACAGGATAACAGAGGCGGGTGCAGGAAGCCTGAGGCCTCCTACAAGCAGCTGCAGGTTTTTGCCTCCTGTGAACCCCAGTTCTGATGTCCTCACGTTCCCTCAGCTACCTGCCGGCGTAACCCTGCTGCCGTGGAGCTGTGGTTAATGGCAAAGCTCTGCCTTGGTGCCATAAGGCTCCAGCAGCAGTCGATAATGTACACGTAAAGCAGTTGCTTTTAAAATCTTTTATGTGCCTATCATATTAAAAGCAATCCTTTGGAAATTACCAAGACATGATGCACACCTGCCTGCAATTTTTATAGCTCCTTTTCCCCCCCAAGTGAAGAATGCAAAATACTCAAAACTGAGCTTGTTTCTTTTCTTTCACAATGGGTCCTGTAGGTTCTTCGCCCTCACAATCTCTCCAGCTGGGCCTGATGCCTCTACCTCCAGGATGACCTTGTCAGTTCGGATCCTTACCGTTGCTTTTCTGGGCTCAGACCTCCTGGAAGGTTTTCTTTCTCTGATTTTGCCACTTACCCCAAACTTATTCAGTCTCTCTCTGTCCTTGTCACCAGAAGTATTTTTTCTGAATTTAATCCCTTGGCTTAAAATCCTGAAATATCCTTAGTGCTCCCAAAGCTGGCCCCAGGTTGCTGCTGCTGCTGCTGCACACCCTCTGTAAACAAACAAGCAACGCTCGCGGTGTCCTCCTTCCAGCGCTGTGCCGTCTAGCGGCACCGGAGACTGGGAGGGAGAAGAAGCTACAGGATCCATCCCGAAAGAAATACTTCGCAACCACCCACCAGCCTCCGTTTCACTCCCGCGGATGCTGGAAACGTCTGACGCTGGGCCAGCCGCCTCCTTCCGCACCTTCAGTGTGGCCATCCCAGGAGGCTCGGACACTCCACGGACGATGGGTCACCGGGCTCCATCATCGTCATCCTCCCACGCACACGCGCACTGACACATGTCCACACTCACACGCTCACCTCACTTTCAGCTGAGGCCACACTTCCCGTTTCCGAGAGAAAGCAGGCGAGGCAGCAGGAGCTCTGGGGGATAAGTGGCTTGTCAGCCTGCCTGGGCCCCAGGGCACCTAGAGAGCGGGTACGTGACTTCCGGGGTGTCTGTGAGGGCGTTTCTGGAAGAGCTTAGTGTTTGCATTGGTGGACGGAACACAGCAGCTGGCCCCTCCCCAAGGTGGGTGGGCCTCGTCCAATCTGTGGAAGCCTGAATAGGACAAAAAGGTGGAGGGCGTTTGGCTTCTCTCTGCCTGACCCAGGGCAGACATCCACTTTCTCTGGCCATCGGTACTCCTGGTTCTCAGGGATTCAGACCCTGACTGGAGTCCACACCATTGGATCCCGGCCCTCAGGTCTTGGAACTTGCACTGCCAGCATTCCTGGGTGTCCGGCTTGCAGACAGTAAGTAGATCGTGGGACTTCTCAGCCTCCAGAATGGCACGAAGTATCTCCTTACGAATCTCTTCCTATGTACGTTTATCCTATTGGCTCTGTTTCTCTGCAGAACCCCGACTAATACAAACCCTCTCATCTCACAGCAGTGCATGTACAAACCCACTCACATCTTCCTCTCCCTACCTCAAGCTCCCTCCGACCAGAGGCCAATCCCGCTGCGGTGCCATGGACCCACCCTCTGCACCAGCCTTCCTTCTTGTTTTCTAAAAGCTCGCGTTTTCTGTGGGCTTCCAAGGCTGCTCTTCAGTATCTTTACGTCAGAGCCTCCCAGCTCCTTTCTCTCTCTCAAAAGCATTTTCACAGGGACTGTAGGCTCCTTCCCTCCCCTTGATAACCTAGTACTATGCCCCAGGACCTTACCTCACAGCCCAAAGTTGTCCTAAGTCGGGCCCTGACCTGAGTGTCTCCAAATCCAACAGGCCGTCTGCTCTCCTGTGACATGCAGCATCCCACGGCTTTTCCTAAAACACCCCCTCTGTCAGCTTTGCTGTCACCCACCCTCCAGGGCTCTCTCTCACAGGCTTGCCCTTTGCTAGCATCTTAGCCTCTCCACCGGGTCCCGGTGGTCCTGTCTGCGATGGACCCCCTCCATGTGTCCCAAGGTCCTCGAAAGGAACAGGTCTGTATCAGGTGCAATTAGATTGAGTTGCAATGCAAGGGCTTGAATTGCAGAGAGGTTCATTTTTCTTTTTGTAGAAAAGTCTGGGACCAGCTGTCAGAGACTGATTTGGCCACTCCATGGTCACCAGGACCAGGCTGTGTCCATCTTTTCTGTTCTGACCTTTTTCACATGGGCCATTGCCCATGTCACCGCTGGTCACCAGCTGCAGCAGTCGCATTCCTGCTCCGGGCAGCAGGAAGAAGGTGAGACCAGAAGGCAGAGGGGGCTGGTCCTCCCTGGTCAGCCCCCAGGGCGCTTTGCCCAGACACCCCTTCCCCACCGATGGCTCTGCTGATGTCTCTATAGCTGCCACCCTCTGAAAAGGGAGCTGGCAGAGTAGTTCTTAGACATGGCACGTGGCCACCTCTGTGGCTGAAGAAGGGGGTTGAGGATTGGGGCACACACCTGACAGTCTCCATGCAATGTCCCAAAGTGGACCACTGACCCCACACCTCGCTGTTCTCCTCTGATTTTCTCACCTCTGTCCAAATGGCTGCAGAAGCCAAAAGCCCCAGAGCCCAGCTCCCCTTCCCTCCTTTCTCCCCCATCCCATCTTCCATCTTTCCATCTTTCCATGAGCCTGCCCCTCATCCTCCTCAGGGCTGGAACTGCCTGCCGGATTCCTCCCTGGCTCCGTGGGGGCTGGCTTAGCAATCTGAGCTGCTGATGGCTCTGTGGGCCAGCTGGGAGGATTCATGCCCCATTGGGGCTGAGAGGAATGAGGTGAGGGCTGTGGGGTTCGCCCAGAATCTCCTGAAATATCGGGTCCAGGAACCACAGCAGGACTCTCATTCCGCTTTCTGGCCACTGTTGGGCGTGACACTGGCAGGATTCAGGGGCTCTGGAAAGCTCCAGGGGAAATTTGAGGCAAAACCCAGCTTCTCTGAGACGTAACTGAGGGAGGATCCGGCTCAATCCTACAGAGGCGACCCCAAGGAAGGACCTGCCCAGGGTCACTTAGAGAGCTGGGCGGGAGGAGGGAGAAACCTCCCCCGTTCAGAGTGACAAAGCCCCTCTTGCCCCAGGGATGACTGAGATCCAAGTCCTCAAAAACACGCCGCCGTCTGGAGGGTATGAGAGCCAGATCCGTCCTCAGCATGGAGGCTGCAGTGCACACTGTTCCGTGCCAGGTGCTGGCTGACCCTGCCCTGGGGGAGGTGATGGACAGGCACAGAGGGGGAGCCCCGCAAACAAGGGGCCCTGTTACAGCAGAGGGGGAGAGCGCCTGATAGAACGCCAAGTGCCGTGGCCGGGCTGCAGAGAGGCCTGCGGGGCTTGTAGACAAGACGCCATGGAGAAGCCGGAGCTCCCATGGGCCTTGCAGGTCTCACCAAGCAAGAGCGGAGAAGACACAGGCTGGACAAAGGAAGGTGGATGGGACAGCCAGCCGTACAGCAGCCTCACAGGACACAGCTGTGAGTTGGGGAGGGGAGCCGTGCCCCTGTTGGCCCTCCCAGGACCCTGGTGTAGACAGGTGGGGCCCCAGCTCCAGACACCTTCACAGGCAGCTGTGCCTGAAGCCCTCCTCACCTATTTGGGCTCACCCACAGTCTAGGCTGCCGTGCAGAAGCCCACAGGAGGGTCAGTGCGTCCAGAGTCTCCCCAACATTGGACATGCACATCACACACATGCACATGCACCCATGGGCCAGAGTCCCTGGTGAGCACACACACGGCACCTGCAGACATAGCTGCACATGCAAAAGCACACAAGCACACACAACTGTGCAGGGCCACACAAGCTGTCACACACACGGTCACACACACGCTCATGCACGCTTATACACCCTCCACACACACTCACACACTCCCACAACACACACGCTCACATGCACACAATAACACACACGTTCACATACACACACGCACACTTACACACCCGCCACACACACACACCCCCAACACACACGCTTACTTGCACACACTACAAACACATGTTCACATACACACACCCTCCACACACACTCACACACCCACAACACACACGCTCACACGCACTAACTCACACGTTCGCATACACACACATGCACACTTATACACCCTCCACACACACACACAACACGCACGCTCACATACACACTACACACACGTTCACATACACACACCCTCCACACACACCCCAACACACATGCACACACTAACACACATATTCGCATACACACTCATGCACACTTACACACCCTCCACACACGCTCACATGCACACACTAACACACACGTTCGCATACACACACTCATGCATGCTTATACACCCTCAACACAACTCTCACACACCCCCACAACACACACTCACATGCACACACTAACACACACGTTCACATACACACTCATGCACACTTATACACCCTCCACACACACTCATACATCCCCACAATACACACATGCACAAACACATGTTCACATACACACACACTCATGCAGGCTTGTACACCCTCCACCCACACACACCCCCACAACATGCATGCTTACACTAACACACACACATACACCCTCCACACACACCCCAACACACAAGCTCACATGCACACACTAACACACACACGTTCACATACACACACCCTTCACACACACACATCCTCACAACACGCACACTCACATGCACACACTACACACACATTTACACACGTGTTCACGCTCATGCACATGTGCCTGCACTCCCCGTGGGGTGGTAGGCTCGCCTGTCGCTCGGCACCTGCCAACCTGTGGGAGCTGCCAGGACTCCACCTAACTCCCCCAATTACTCTCTTCAGAGAACTTTTTATTAAGATGATTTGTCAGGCCTATCTCGAATTTCACAGGACTAACAAGCCCCATCTCTGTCACCTCTCAGGCATCCTCTGATCTGACAGAAAGGAATATGCGCTCCCGCCCCAGAGCCAGCAGCTCCCCAGCGCTCTCCCCGCCCCCGCCCGCAGAAACCAGGACTTCATCTCTTTGATGTATAGGTCGCTTACCCTGGCACCTAAGCTTGCCTGAAAGTTGGGAATATGATGACTCACCGTATTTGGCAGCTCGTATGCGTCTATATTTCAAGACATTCATGCTCATGCTCATTATAATTAGGGCTGGAGAATCAGCACAGTCAACTGCCAAAATCAAGTGCACAATTCATATCAACCTTTCAGACCAGACAGAGAGCACCGGCTGACACTCATTCCTTCAGCACCAGGAAATGCCACAGCAGAAGGGGGCCTTCGAGATGGGCCAGCCCCACTTCTGCAGCATGGTTGCTGGGAGCCTGCACAGGCCAGGCGTTTCTCTACAGGTCAGCGGAGCTGCAGCAAGATCCCGGGTCCTGACCCAAGGCAGTCCTGACCCATGGTCTATCCCCACTGGCCATTCCCTGAAGCTGTGCCTCAGCTGGGGAGGTACTTCTGGAAGGCAGGTGGAGGAGGTAAGGCTCCTTGCCAGCCTGCAAGTCTGCGGTTTAGGTGGCCTATACTAACTGATACTCGTACAGATGCAATTGAGAACTCACTGAGGCAAAGGGCCTTTGTCATCCCACAGAAGTAAAAGTCCAAGTGCAGACCAGGCTTCAGGTATGGCTTGATAGAGGCACACACGCTGTCTTTCCAGCTTCCAGTGTAGGGTGTCTGGGTGCCCTCTACTGACGAGATGGTAACAGGAGCCAGGGACCTTCTGTCCTCTCAGTAACAAGTTCAGAGGGAAAGCCAGGGTCCTGGCCAACATTTCCGTGTGTCCCCTCTGTGTACCCAGTCCTCATGTCCATCTCTGTGTGGCTGGAGGAGTGCAATGCTCAGAGCTGCTCAGGTCTAAATCACTCAGGCCTCACCTGCCAGGAAAGGTGTTTTCCCCAGCTTCAGGGACCCGGAGTCGGGGGAAGGCTGTCCTGGGAAAACGTGGGTGGATGTATCCAGCAAAGGGTAACCAGACACTGGGGCAGCAAGGACCTAGGTTCCCCCCAGAAGGCTGGCTTCCACCCAACGAAGACATCACCACGGGAGCTAGAGACAGACTGGTAGAACGTGAGAGGACAGAGCCCAGGGTCCTTGCACGGCCCAGGGGGAAGGGAGCGCTGAGTCAACAGAAAGGAAGAAAAAGGGAGTTCAGAGGGGACAGGGCTGTGCGGGCAGACATGTGCAGGGACCCCAGGCCGGCGAGGGGCTGGCAAGGCAGGAGGGAGGGAGGCCACGGCCAGTGTAAGCAGGGCCTCTTCCCCTCCTGGGAGCTCAGCCAGACCGCCTGTGTGCCCTGCGGGGACTCCGTGGGGAGTGGAGTCCTTATTCGGGCACTTCACCCCCAAGTCACTCTGATCACATCTGTGAGTCCTTATTTGGAGGCTGCCCCACTGCAGTCGCTCTGATCACATCTGTGGCTGCTTCGCCCACAGGCTCCCACAGGTTCCTGTGATTAGGTCATTTGCCACCGGGAGAGCTTGGGTCCCTCACCGTGCACCCCCACCCCCTTGCCACTGCCTGTGGAGTGCATGACACAGCACCCCTCGAGGGGCATGGTGTTGAACTAATATGCACTTGAGGGGTCCCTGACCACGGGAGGAGGGAGGGAGGGACGGGCAGGCAGACATCAACAGCCACCAGTAGCTCCCAGGCTCTCACCTGAGACAGGACAGGGAGGTGGGGCGAGCCTGGCATGAACGCTGGGTGGAAATGCCCAGGGGACCACAGGGAGCAAGACGTGGACTCCAGGAAGATGGTGGTCTGGTGGGTGGGAGCATGGAGGGCAGAGGGCAGGGTGGCCAGGCTGGACCCTCCCCATCACGGATCGCTGCAGGGACGCAGGGCAAAGACGGGACAGGGAGATGGCGGGTATGGAGACAGGCTGGCAGAAAGGAGTTGCCAGGCTGGCAGAAGAGGGGTCACCAGCAAAGCAGCAGTGGGCAGAGAGGCAAGAGGTGCGGAGGGCAGAGGCCGTTCTGCCTCAGTGCAGCGTCTGATCAGTGGCTGGTCGGCAGCTGGAGGCTACTCTCCTCTACTCCACAGGTCCAATTGCTCTTCAGAACTCAAAATCCCATCTCTGCAGGTCTCAGCCAATCCTGCTCCTGCCTGTTTTTATTTCCTGCCCAGAGCAAGTACAGAACCGGGGACCATCGATGGGTGAGAAATCACTGTGCCTCCAAGCCGTATTTTTCACAGTAACAAGTCATTACTTCTGTGCCTGGAGTCATTTCTCAGGATCTTAATGCATTCATTTATCAATCAATACTTAATTGATGTTTATAAAGCATGTTCAAAATCAGAGGTGAGAGCAGCTCACCAGGTACCGACTTCGTGTCTGGAGTCACCTTGTTAAGGAGCAACCCTTGGCACGGGTGCCATGTCTGCGCCCTCGGGAGCTCTGGGTGGGTGCACTGGGGTCCTCACAGCCCTTCCCACCACTGCAGATGGAAATCTCTCCCTGGCAGAGGGGCTCAGTCGTGCCCACCCGGGAGTCTGGGGCTACAGGCAGCAGAAGGTGCAGTGGCCAAATGCAGAGACATTTCTATCATCAGACCTGGTCGCCAGCCCGACTCTGCTGCCCGCTTACCCCTGGCCAGGGCGAGTTCATCGACTGCGCCGAGCCTGGTTGCTTCTCCAGCCTAACAGGAGTCCCTGTCTCGACAGGACTGAGTGGGGTGAATGCAGCCAAGTGCTCAGCAGAGACTGTCCCACCAGGAAGTGTTCACAAATATGGGCTGTTGAACCTGCTGTCGTTAGATCTAGATCCAGTTCTGCGACCACCTTCATGACTTATATCATAACTGAAGTGCGGGTCAGCCGAGGCCGGGCCATTTAGGGGTTTGGCTGCTAATTCAAGAAGGACACCTGGGTTTGGATCCCAGCGTTGCCTCCAGACCCAGATATAGCCTCAGGCAGGTGATGAGCCTGCAGATGCTGTTTCATTTTCTGCAAGGTGGTTAAGGGAGATCTCAGGCTTGTAGGAAACAAAGCACGTCGCCTGAAGAGCTCAGGAGGCGCGGATTACAGCCACCCTCCTTATCCACCCCGTCTCCCATCACAGCCCTCATGAGCGCTCAAGCAAGGCCCAGGGCCTGATGGACGTGGCTGCCTCCTCCTAGAGGACAGGCATGTCTCGGCTGCCTGCACCAGCCAGCGGCCCTTCTCCCCGGCCAGGAGATCCTCCAAGGAAGGCCAAGGGCCGAGGAGGTAGGCTAGGGATGGGCTCTGGTACATGGGCCCCGTTCCCGTGATTGGAAACTTCCCAGGCACCGTTTGTCACCTTGACGCACTGTTTCGAGCCCAGCTCTCCCTGGGGCGCCAGGAGTGGGCCCAGGCCCTTCCGAGAGCCGGCCCGCGGCTGTGCCGGTGACTGATTGGGGATAAGGCCGCTGTCCCTGCCTTCCTGGGAGCCAGGATGTCGATTGAATGGCCATTTCACTCTCTCCAACAAGCAAGTAACAGTGTAAACTGGGGTCTAATTTATCAAAAACAGTCGCTTGTATTCTGCGTGGCCCATGTTCTGCGCTGAAATATAGCCGCTGCCCAGCTCCTGGCCCACGTGCGTGCGATTTCCTGATATTCCAGTTTTATGGAGGACATCTCACTGATGAATGTCTCTTAGTGAACAATCATTCTGGAATCTATTTTGCCTTCAAAGAGGCTTCTCCTGGAATGGGCTGGGAGGGGCGGGCACCGTGTTATATATAAATTCACTGCCAGGAGCGCCCAGCAGGGGAGGGAATGAGATCGGCAGAAGACAAGAATGAAATGTGTGCAGCTGCAGCCAAGCCTGTCCTCCCTGTCACCGTCCGAGGGCTGCTGGGATGGGCGGGAAGGCCACATGTGGGACAGGTGGCCCAAGTGACGCCCCCAGCTTCACCACCTGCCACTGCCTGGCCTTGGGCAGCTCACTCCCTCTGGGAGCCTGGGCTTCTCACGGGGCATAATTATTTACAAATTGCTGCCACTTCTCTGCTTGCTCTCGACCATCATTACACGCCAGGCAGGGCTGGGACTGGAGGCTGAGCTGTGTCCCAGTTACGGGTGACCGTGCCAGAGCTGCCAGGGATCCTGAGGCACAATGAGAGCCTTCCCTCCACCCACCGTGCGCTTTCTGCCTGTGATGCGGCCGAGACATGGCAAGCTGTAGGGTCCTCAGAACTCAGGCTCCCTGTGCTCTCTCTCCCTGCATACCTGGACCTCCATTCTCTGTTGCCGGTGGCTAGAAAAAGTCCCTGGAATGAAATCACTCAGGCCCTGGTGCAGACGCTGGCACCGCCTGTCCAGGGGGCCCCGGATAAGTCCCTCCCACTCTCTGGACTCAGGGGCCATGTCTGCAAATGAGGCTGGAAAACGAGATGGTCCCTACAAGGCCCTCTGGTACCTGGAGGGACTGAGTGTCCCAGCCTGGGCCCTGCAGCAGCCCTTCCATATCATGCACGCCAGGGACCCTGGATCCCAACCCCACCATTAGAAGGGCCCCTGTCAGCCAAGAACAGGATCGTCATCCCCTCCGTCCCCTGCACAACGGAGCATAGCTGCCCCTTTCTACCACCTTTGCTCTAGGTTGAGGTTCTCAAAGGGGAGTCCCAGGCCAGCAGCATCAGCCTCACCTTGTAGTGTGCTAGAAATGCAGATTCTCAGGCCCCTCTGCGGTCTATAGAATTCAGAAGTCAGGTGCTGGGGCCCAGGAATCTACTTTAACAGGCTGCATTTTCTGCAGCTGCTGGAGCAGATGACCAAAAACTCAGTGACTGCAGAGCACACGCACTCATCACCTTACAGTTCTATAGGCTGAGATCCCACTGGGCTAAGACCAAGGTGTTGGGAGGCTGCGTTCCTTGCTGGATGCTGCAAGGGAGAAGTCGTTTCCTCGTGTTTTTTTAACTTCCTTGGCCCACGGTCCTTCGTCCACCTTCAAAGCCAGCAGCCTTACGTCTTCTGACCTTCCATTGTCACATTATCCTCTGACCCACATAAGGACCCATGTGATTAGGGTGGGTGCACCTGGGAAATCTTCCCATCTCAAAGTCCTTGACTGAATCACATCTGCAAATCCCCTTTGCTATGTAAGGTCACGTGTTCACAGAATCCAGGGATTAGGACTTGGACATTTTTGGAAGCCCATTGTCCTGCCAACGGCACAAGACCTCCAGGTGATCCTGATGTGTAACGCACAGTGAGAGACAAATGCTCTAATGGACCATCAACAGCAGACCATAAGCAGGGACAGGGACCCCGCCTTCCTCCCCAATCTGGCCCTGTGCCTAGCAAATTATAGAACTTTTGTAAGCAAATGAGTTCATTTGTGAATAAATGAATGACCGGTGAGATGAAGAGCTGGGAGTAGCAGCCACAGGTGGGGCTGCCAAATAAAATGCAAGATGTGTGGTTAAATCTGAATTTCAGATAAATAACAAGTAGTTATGTTTTTGGGTTTGTTTTTTTTTTTTTTTTTAAATGGAGTCTCGTTCTGTCGCCCAGGCTGGAGTGCAGTGGTGTGAACTTGACTTACTGCAACCTCCACCTCCCAGGTTCAAGCGATTCTCCTGCCTCAGCCTCCTGAGTAGCTGGGATTACAGGCATGCGCCACCATGCCCGGCTAATTTTTGTATTTTTAATAGAGACGGGGTTTCACCATGTTGGTCAGGCTTGTCTTGAACTCTTGACCTCAGGTGATCCACCCACCTCAGCCTCCCAAAGTGCTGGGATTACAGGCATGAGCCACCACAACTGGTAACAAGTAGTTTTTTACTACCAGTGTGCCTCTAACAATATTTGAGATATACTAAAAAAAAAAAAGTTGCTTTTTATCTGAAATTCAAATTTAGCTGATATCCTGTATTTTTCTTTGTCAAATGTGGCTTCTCTAAGCATCAGTCCAGCCATGGCCCAGGTGGTGAACCTGAAAATTCATTCCTCCCTCCAGAACTCTGTTTCCCTGTTCAATGTTCTAGAAAGCATCCTCTTCTCTTGCAAACCCTGTCCAATCTCTCAGAGGGGATGAGGCCTCCTTCCTCTTCCTGTCCTCCATTAATCGATATTCCCACCCCAACCCCTCCTAGAATTTGGTGATCTGGAGTCTGAAATCTTCTACCAGGAGCTCAAGCTGATGGGCTGAGAAGCCCAGTTCTCACGTGAATTCTGCACCCCTCCTTTGGGAACAAGGAAGACCCAAGCTTGCTTATCTCTAGATCCTGCGGGGGGCTTTTGAGAATCCCTAGTTTTGAGGCTGTGGGATGAAGCTGCATGGGAGAGCCAGGAGGAAGACCCTGGCACAGCACGCTCTGAGTACGAGGTTGCTGCTGGCCCACCCTGTTCCCTCCACACTCTGGAGGATGTGGGGTGGACGCCGTGAGGGTGCAGCCATGCAGAACAGCTGGGTCTGTCCCTGTGTCCTCACATGCAGAGCTCTGGAAGGCAGGCAGACGTCCTCACACATCTGTGAGCCAAAAGGCAAAAAACAAAACAAGCAAACAAAAAAATCCACTCCGATGTTCTTATGCTTATGGGTTCTACAGACTTGCATATACATAATCTAATGAAAATTCTTGATTTCATCTCCAGAGGCATAAATGGAAGAAAATGTACATAAAAGACAGTCCACTTAAACATGTGATCCTCTCAAAGGAAGAAAAGAACAGGGCTCACTCACCCACATCCACCCAGTGAGGCCCGGACACCTCCCACCTCCTCTCCTTAGAGCCCTATTATCCTTTGATCTCCCTAATAATGTGTTTCTTTCCTGGTAGTAGGTTTTCATCATCCTCACAGCCTATTGATTAGAACTCTTTTCCGGGGTTTTGAGATATTGGCTAAAATAAGGGACGAAATGATTCAGTCTTCAGGTGATGTTTCAAAGGAGGTGTGTTCGTAATGTCCTCCCGCGGCGAGGGACCTGGCCAAGAGAAACTACGCAGGAGACCCGGAAGGCAGAGCCTGCTCCAGGTTGGCCTCACTGCTGTCCCTTCTGACCTCTCAACATTTTGGTTTTGGCATGGTGAATGGGGCTACCACAGTGGGCCAGCCAGCATGACCCCCTGGCCAGACCTGGAGGCAGGCAGAGGGAAGGGGAGGGCCAGGGATGGGTGGGTGGCCGGGTGTGTCCCGTTTGCCGAGGTTGGGGCACTGTGGGTCCTGGAATCCTCAGCCCAGGGACTTCTACGCAAGATCTACACCTTTAAGGGGGAAGGAATGACTGGCCCATCTCAGGCTGTCTTCGACTGTTGGGGCTCCCATAACAAAATGCCATAGACTTAGGGGCCGATAAACAACAGCCATTGATTTCCTATAGTTCTGGAGGCTAGAAGCCCAAGAGCAACGCTCCAGCAGAACGTCTGGTGAGGGCCACTTCCTGATCCATAGACAGCACCTCTTTGCTGTGTCCCCACCTGGTAGAGGGCTGAGGGATCTCTCTCAGAACTCTTTTAAAAGGGCACTCTCCCCATTCACCAGTGTTCCACCCTCAGGACCTAATCACCTCCCGAGGGCCCCACCTTTTAATACCATTGCATTAAGGATTAGGTCTCAACATGTGAAACTGCAGGACACACACACTCAGCCCATAGCAGATGCCCTGAAGGGGCTGTGAAGTGTCGTGAGTAGAGCCCCAGGAATGGAGGGTTCTGGAGGGGTACATAGGTCCAACAGAGTGCAGGCACAAGGTGGGAAGCCAGAGGGGGCTGTGTGGGCCGGACTGGGTCAAATCAGGAGGCCTGGAGATGCCTGGTGAGGAGCCCCGGTCCCACGATGTGGGGGCCTGTCAGCACAGGAGTGTGGGCCACGGGCTTGTGGGCAGCCTCCTTCAGGAGGCTGTGGGGCTGGTGAGCAGGTGTGGGCGCAGGTGCATCAGGACGTGTCCCCTGCGGAAGCGGTTCCTGTAGGATCACTTCCTCCACCAGCGACCAGGAAGGGCATTGCATTTGGACTCTAGGTGAGTCCAGCTCCACTCATCGCCAGCTGAGGCCTCATTTTCTCATCTCTAAGACACAAACAACCACACCTCTCTTCCCAGGAACACACACACACACACACACACACACACACACACACACACACACACGTGGTTCTGCAGCTCATAACTAAATGCAATGAAAGGTAAACTAAAGTTCCCCTCCATGGAAATCGACCCCAGTTCAGCCTCTAATCCTGAGATGCAAGATTCAGAACCAGTATGTCAAGGAAAAGTGTTTCTCTGCATTGATCCTCGAGGATACTAAATATATATTTTAAAAAATAAATTCTGTCTCCAAGTGTTTGGTGAGACAGAGAGAGAAACAGCCGCTTCTGATGTGAGCACAAGGATGTGGCTTTTCTAGAGGCTTCCTCACTGCAGGGCCCATCCATCACCTTCAGGAGTTCGATGAAACCATTGCAAATATGATCAATCATCTTTTTATCGAATTAAGACAAATGGCTGGTTATTAATAGGCTAAGACTTAATGAGGAAAATGGATACTGCCGCACAGGGAAAAGGCAAAGAACTGTGCACACAGCCTCTGCACTTTTTGTAGAAAGATCTGGAAGTGTCTTCAGTGAGAAAAGCCCCGGGCTGGATGACCTCTTTGATTCACACTAAGGACTCAAGGAAGCAAAAACTCCTAGGTTGACCCTTTCTCCACCACCTTCTATCTGTGTGATCTTCAGGCAGTGACTTGACCTCTCTGAACTTCTGTCTCTTCACGAAGGTGCTTGGCTTATGATGTTGTGCCTGGCAGACGCAGACTGAGAGAAGCAGAGTCCTGGCCTCCAAAATCTGAGTTGTGTGTGGGACAGAATGGTGTGCATCACCTGCGGTTCTGAGGGGGCCGGCGGGATCAGATGCTGGCACGGGACATGGGAAGGGGGTGCGTGTGGGGCAGAGCTGTGCAGCAGGTGCACAGCTGTGCAAGGTCCCCTGATGGGCCCTCTCTGTTCCATGTTTCCAAAAATCCTTGGAAAGGAGCTCAAGTGGCACAGTATCTGGAGCATGTTGTGGACTTGGTTGGGATGCCTGGTGTCTGTTTATGGCAGCACTTCTGGGGAAACAGATTGTGTTTATGTCAGAAAGAAAAGACCATGTTTCAGGGCAATCCCTGCAGCTTGTTAGGTCAAATCAACACCCCCAGCCCATCTGCCTCAACAGGGTGCCTTGGCCCCGCTCAGTGCCGGCAGACAGGAGCCTCCCAGGGACCAGCTGAGCTCCAGGGCGGGGGAGACACCACCGAGCACAGTGGTCAATCAGCCCCTTCCTAGAAGCAAGTCAGGCTGCCCGGCGTGCTCTCTGTCTGTCGTTGCTGCAGCCTGCACGGGCACTGGCCCAGGTGGTCCCTGGCTGGATGGTCAGAACTCAGAGCCATGAGCTGTGGCTGCTGATTCCCTCCTGAACAACAGGGTCTAGGGAGACAGGCAGACACAGAAACCTCAAGTGAAGTGGGGGCTGCGGGCTGGGGGTGCTGCACCGGGCAGTCAGGGGCACAGCAAAGAGGACGTGACCTCAGGTCCTCAGCAGCAGGGAGGGAAAGCATAGAGTACATGCTTTCCTCTGGGAAACATTCATATCCAATTCACGTGATATTGTCTGCAGTGCTGAGCCTGGCAGACCTACCTCTTCATCTTTTCGGTGCATTAACAAGGATTTTTATTTCTTCTTTAATGATTAATTCCTAAAATTATAATACTTAGGTGAATAGTACCAATGCTTAATATTTTTGATAAAAATTTAAAAATTGAGCTCCAAAAGGGATTCACCAATTAATATTTCCATCATCATTATGCAAAAGTTGCTATTTACTCACATCCTTAATTACGGAGGAAAGTATCAATGAATGTTTACCAGTTTAATGACTCAGAAATATTTTCATATCTATATTTCTCCATTATTAGTGACATTGTGCACTTTTACTTATGTGTATTGATGATTTGTACTTTTACTCTGTGAATTTCTTTTTCTCTTCTTTTTTTCAACTTTTATTTTAGAATTGGAGGTTCTAATATATGCACAGGTTTGTTATGAAGTTATATTGTGTGATGCTGAGGTTTGGAGCATGAGTGAATCTGTTACCCAGGTACTGAGCATAGTACCCAATAGGTAGTTTTTTTTTCTACCATCCCCCCAGGAGTCCCCAGTATCTATTTTTCCCATCTTTGTGTTCATCTGTACCTAATGTTTATCTCCCACTTATAAGTGAGAAAACGTGGTATTTGGTTTTCTGTTCCTGCATTAATTTGCTTAGGATAACAGTTTCTAGCTGCATGCACGTTGCTGTGAAGGTCATGGTTCCATTCTTTTTCATGGCTGTGTAGTATTCCACAGTGTCTGTGGGTTTTTTTTAAAAGGTTGTTTTTGAAGAATACTTGACAACATGGAGAAATTCTCAATGCATGAAAAAAAGGTAAAAGGGAACAGAAGTATATATAAAGTATTTTTCAATATTGTCTAAAAATATTATTATTGATTATCTGGGAGAAGTTATGGGTATTTTTGCTTTTTTCCATCTTTGAAAAATACTCTAGACTATGCATTAGTTTTATGAGGAAAATGCATATTATAAAGCCTAAAGATGAATTGTGTCTCCCCACAAAAGACAGGTTGAGGGGCTCAGCCTGTGGCCTGATTTGGAAGCAGGGTCGCTACGGATGGAATTAGTTGAGGTGAGGTCGTCCTGGAGTACGTGGACTCCAATCCAAGATGACTCATGTTTTTGCCAGAACAGCCATGTGGAGAGAGCCCACAAAAGAAGCCACATGAGGATGGAGGCAGAGACTGGAGCCCCGCAGCCCCAAGCCAGGAGTGCCGCAGATGGCCAGACTCTGCCAGGAGGGCTCCTCCACACAGGATTCCCAGGGAGCACAGCCCTCCTGCCCCTGGAGCCTGGACTTCCGGCCTTTAAGATGATAACTTCCTGTTGCTTGAAGCCACCAGTTGTGGTCTTCCTTACAGTGGCCATTTTTTAAGGAGTGGCTCCTGGTGTGAGGACACAGCAGCCATTGAAGGGGCCAACACCAGCTTGCAGTGGCCATCCAAATGACTGGACGTTTCACCGCTGAATCCAGAAGGGGGCCTGCCTGGCCTCGCCCTCTCATGAAGGGCCACAGACTGTTTGGGAAGGAATCCAAGGGTGCCCAGCGGGAAAAGGCAAACTAGGATGGGCTTCCAGGCACACTCTACCCTAGGCCACCTCAGCCGGAGCCTCCAAGGGTGGGGCCCAGGGCCTCCAGCTGCTCTCAGGACCACCCACCCCCCATGACAGAGCACAAACCCACGGATACCCATTCCTCAGAAACTGTCCCCTGGCCCATCCAGGAGGAACCATCAGCTTACTGCGAACATCGTGCTTCAAAAAAAGCCCTTAAACAATAGAACCTTTTTATTTTTTAACTTTTTAACTCAGCAGCCACAATGTGATATTGTACACTGTCACCATGTACAATAGCTCCCCCTTATCCATGGGGGACACATCCCCAGACCCCCAGCGGATGCCTGAAATCTCAGACAGCACCACACCTGACAGCCACACATGGGAACATTGTTCACGTGTTCCGCCCACAGATTTCCTGTCTTTCCCATTTTAACTGAGCCGGTATCATGCTCTGTGGCTGTAACTTTCGCATTTTGAGGTGTGACAGCAAAAGTAGCATGAATTTCTTTTCCTTTCTTCACAATTTCATTAACAGAAGATTCCCTCTGACCCTAGTTCTTAGCAGCCTCAGCAAACGATTATTTTATATCCTTATAAAGTGTAGAGCTTTCACCTTTTCATTTAAGGAAGCACTTTACAGCTCCTCTTTGGTGTACCTGAGTTGTTGGTATCACTACTCTAGTGCTTTGGGGCCATGGTTAAGTGAAATAAGGGTTCCTTGAACATAAGCACTCAGAAGCCACAAGAGTGGATCTGATAACCCAGATGGCTACCAAGTGATGAGAGGGTGGGAGCGTCCACAGCCTAGAGATGCTGGACGAAGGGAGGAGTCTCGTCCAGGCAGGATGGGGCAGACAGCATGAAATTTAAGCATGCCATTCAGAATGGTCTGCAATTTAAAACTTATGAATTGTTTATTGCTGGAATTTTCCATTTGATATTTTTGGGTCTTGGTTGAATATGGGTAACTGAAACCATGGAAAGAAAAACAAAAGAGAAGGGAGAACAATTGTATTGGAAATACGATGGTGGACGAAACAGACGGCATCTGTCCTCCAATGCTGCGAAGGAGGTTTGCATCTGAGACTCATGCCTATCCGTTCCCTGTCATCTCCACGGGGCTCTGAGAGGCTCCCCACATCACAATTTAGAAACTATTGCTCAAGTCAAGGGCAGGCCCCACCTGGACCCCTCCTCAGGCTACTACAGTCTGATGGCAGCCCCGAGTCCCCTCCTCTCATCCCAAACTGCTGGTCTGCGGGTCCTCACTCTGGCCCCATCGCCACCACCACCCTCAGAAGCTTGGGGGAGTGCGCGCAGAGTGACCTCCGATACACTAGGCCTGCGCACAGGGGACAGATGTGACTCTGTCCAAGTCACATCCCCACAGCCCACCTGGGAGACGGCTCTTCTTAGGCCATCTCAGTGGTGAGACGGAGACCGGGGAAGGGGGTAGCACTTTGTTTCCACAAAACGGTGTTCCGGAGGCGAGTCATATTAACGCGAGACGCTTCCTCTAAACGATTAAATATTCCCCGGAAATGGAGGCTGGCAGTGAGCAAGTCCATATGTTAGCCTTAGTGGGGGCCTAGCCGCACTCCATCTGTGTTCCAGCCTGATGTACACGGCCTCTGCCATGAAAGAGACTGATTCGCGGCATTTTTTTCTGTCCTCATTGCATGCAGGTCCAAACCCTCCCGAGAAGTCCATAAACAAAGGTACCAGCACCGTGGCTGCCCCCACCTGCCCACTGCCCGGCTCGTTCCAGGAAACCATGGCACAGCCGGGGGCTTCAACCTTCCTGAGGTTTTCGATTCCAGACAGGCAGCTGCTGGCTGCGCTTAGCGAGCGATTTAAAAGCCCACTAACAAGGAGTCTTGGGCTATAACACAGAAACTCACAGAATGGTGCTCTCGTGGGCAACTTATTCATTTTAGTGCTACTCAGAGAGGCCTAAAAAGACCTGATAAATACTTAAAATCAGAATGATCCTGAGAGTGTTTCACAACACAACAGGTATTTAATTAGCCTCAATTCCGTGTTAGGAAGGCGTGGGAAAGGCACCGTTAAGCCATTTATATACCCAGATGACTGCCCCCCTTCCCCACGCCTACGACGGAGCCTGGCTACCTTGTTTCTTAGTGAGGAATAAAGCAAATAATTTTGCGAGAGGCAATAAAGTAGGATTGGGGAGGGAGAGACGGGACCAGATCCAAGGGTGGCTGCGAATGTCAAAAGGACACTGCTTGGCTTGGTCTCTCCATTGACAGCACCTCAACTCCTCTTTAGGAATTAGCTCCCTGCAGGCCTGGCGTGGGGAAGGGGACTTCACTGCCTGGGCAGCCTCCAGGGGCCACGGGGGAGCTCCGAGAGGCGTTTTCAGGGTTTCCCACCCAGCAGGCAATGCCAAGCATTGGGGCATCCACAGAGGGTGGCACTCACCAGGGCTGGGTGTCTGCTCCCATTTCCAGGGTTGGGATCCTCCTAAGCATGGCAGCCAATTCCATGTCTTTCTGCCTCCTCTTGTTCATCTCTGGTCTAGCTCAGGATTCTGTCTTTTCTCCCACGTACAATGCATGCAGTTCAGGGAAGCTGACTCCAGGTTGGCTGTGGGATCTGGTTTATCTGTGTAGACATGACTCCCACAACATCTGCAGAGACCTGACTCCCCCAAAACTACACTTCAGTTATAACACAGGTCACCATGGCTGACCAAGCTCCAGGATCCAGGGCTGCAAACCCCAACTCTGAGATCCATGCCCCTGCGACAGGCTGCTAAGGGGCTATACAGCATGACATTCTGGGTCCACGTCTAAAATACTGGTATTTTATGAACCAGGCACTGTTCTCGGTGCTGACAGACAAACTGCCCTGCCCTCAGGGAGTTTACATCCTAGTGGAGGGAGATTAATCACAAAAATATAGAGAGACAAGTTATATAGGGTATCAGTAGGTTATACATGATGAAGGGAAGGAGCCAAGAAGCAATGCGGGGCAGGGTTGACAGCACAGCCGGAGGGGAGGGAAGACCCCTCGGAGGTGATCCTCCAGCAAGGACTTGCTGGACCATGTGGACAGTGGAGGGACACTGTCCTGGGCAGCAGGAATGGCCCATGCCAAGGCCCCGTGGCAGAGGGATGTCAAGAGTGCTCCAGGGACAGCCAGGGCTGGTGAAGAGTGAATGAGGGGAAGAGTGCAGGAAATGGGGGTCTCAACCTTGCAGATCCTCATAGACTCATGTGAAGCTTTCACTTCTACCCTGCCTGAGATGGAGAATCATAGGAAGCTTTGAGCAACAGGTTGCAGGATGTAATTTAGGATTTAAAAAGCCCTGGAGGCTCTGGGGAGGAGTCCACACTGAAGCATGGGTTCGGTTGGCTGCCTGAATACAGGTGCCTGAGGCTGTAGGGCTGAGGTCCCCACTTCCTTGCTGGCAGTCAGCTAGGGGCTGCACTTGGACCCTAGAGGCCATTGCATTCCTCACCACAAGGGCCCCCATCTTTAAGGTCAGAGCCCTCTCAGGCTTTGAATCTTGCTTCCTCTCCTAGGACCAGCCTGAGAAAACTCTCTCCTTCTAAAGGGCTCACTTGACGGGGTCAGCTCATCAGGATCCTCTCAATAGCTGAAGGTAACTGACTTGGGACTTTAATTACATCTGCAAAATCCCTTCCCAGCAGCAGCTAGGTTAGTGTTTGTGGTTTAATGCCTAAAATCAAAGCCAAATACTAGGTGTGCCTTGACCACTGAGGAAAACCAGGAGGGCTTTGAATGCCCCCCACCTGAAGGAATGATCTAGAGTGTGGAGAGAAAGTAAACATCAAAGAGCATCCGTCAGGTGGCCGCCGGCCTAAGCAAGGATAGGGGTTGGGGCAGAGGTGGGTGGGGGCCGCCCTTTCCTATAGAGCGCAAGCTCCCTTGCCACTCTGCTCCCTTGGAAAAGACCCCCACCATAAACAACCCTCCTTATCATGAGGGCCAGGCACAGCTCTTGCTTATCCCCAGGTAGCAGGTTTCCGTTCCCTGCCAGCCCGAGAAAGTATTCAGATAAGCCAACCGCCACCCCTGCAGGACCAGGGACACCTCACCCTCTTGCTCCACCGGGTCTGCCCCACAGAGCACCTGGCTGTCATCTGCTCCTGAAAGCGCCGCCCTGGGTGGCCCTGCACGGCGGGTGGTGTCCCCTCCGGGGCTGTGAGTCTTTGTAGCTAGTAAGCTGCAGTTGATTCCACCTGTCCAACGCTGTGTATTGTGTTCACCCATCCCCATAACCCTGGAATGGGAATCCTTACCTTCCCAACAGATTAAATGGAGGCCATTTACAGGATGTCTGAAAGGCCCAGACATAGGAAAATCTAGTGGCCTCTTTCAAATTCTGTCTATCCCCCCACCCCTCCACCCCCAGTTCATTTTCCTTCCAGCAGCCGGAGCAAGGATTTCAGTGCAGAAAGCAGGCCATGAGGCTCCCTCCTTAGCCAGCCCCTTCCTGTACCCACTGCGCCCTGCGCAGTCACGCTCCAGTTATTCCCCTGACCTCATTCACAACTGTACACCTTGCTCACTCCATTCCAAACACAGAGGCCTCTTGGCTGTGCCTCAGATACGCCAATAGCCCCTGCCTCCCAGCCTCTGCACTCGCATCTGCCTGCTGGCATATTCAACACCCCGCCTGCCCCCAGACACATCCACAGGGCACGTTCCCGCCTTCTCCACGCTCTGCCCTGAGCCTGCCTTCCCTGATCACTCTACAGGAAACGGCGGCCCCCACCCACCTCTGCCCCAACCCCTATCCTTGCTTAGTTGCCCACCAGAGGCCGGCGGCCACCTGACGGGTGCTCTTCGATATTTACTTTCTCTCCACCCTCTAGATCATTCCATCAGGTGGGCAGCACTGCGTGATCCCCACTAAATTCCCAGCACCTGGACCGGTGCCTGGCCCGTGGTGGATACCCAGGACACACATGCAGACTGTTTGAAGGGGGAAGGAGTGAGCAGCCCCCAGCCCTGGAGCTGGCTTCATTCCACCTGCACGGTTCCTGGAATGCATCAAACCCTCTCCTCCTGCCTCTTTCTACCTGCTGTGCCTGGAGACAGCAAGAGCTCCCTCTTCTCCAAGACTCCCCCATCCCACAGCTGTCTCCCGCTCCTTGTCGGACCCACACTCCAGGGTCACGTGTTCAGAGGCGGCTCTGGGCTTCTCTAAGAGCACCCTCGTCACCGTTACCCAATTCTCCTGTTTGATTTTTGTAGGGCAGCGCTTTCCAGTGGAAACAATGAAGACCTCATGTGTGACCTTCAATTGTCTAGTGTCTAAATGTTTTAAAAGGTAAAAAGACTAGTCACAGTTAAATACAATGTGTCATCCTGTATCAGATCCTGGAGGAGAAAAAGACCTCTTAAAAAAAAACATAAAAATTAAGAAAATCTGAACAAATTATGAGTTTGAGTTATAAAAATGCATGTTATTATAACTCAAGTATTATTACTAATTTATATTATTATTATATATTATATTATATATAATATATAACTATCATATAGTTATATAAAATATATTATATATTAAAATACATATGTAGAAATATATATAATCATATATAGCAATATATAACTATACGTCAATAATTATATTATTTTATATTGTATTATATTTATATAATTATTTTATATTATATTTACATAATTATACAATTTTATATTATGTAAATATTATAATTATATGTAATTAGTTTATATATATTACAATGATATATGGATATATGAATAATATATGAATATTATTTCAGTTTAATAATAGAAATTAATAATTATAATATAATAATTATATATTAACATAATAATATATAATTATATTAATATATTATTGATATATTATTGATAATATTATATTATTATATAATATAATGATTGTATATAATTGATAAGTTAATCATAAAATAATTATTAATTATAATATAATAATTATATGCAATTATTTTATATATAATTTTATATAATTTATATATAAATATATAATTATTTTATAATTAATAATTTATATTATTAAACTTAAATAATATTCATCACATTATTATAACTCGAATATATTAATATTTATAACATTATTATATATTCATAACATATTAATATTAATATTCGAGTTATAATAATGTTATTAATATTATTTAAGTTTAACAATATAGATTATTATTAAAATATTGTTAATTCGTTAGTTGTGGAAAATCTACCACCGGAATGGAATATGTTAGCAATAGGGGAAATCAGGTGTGGGGTACAGGCAACTCTATCACCTTCACAACTTCTCTGTTAATCTACTCTAACATTAAAAAGATTTTTTAGTCAGTAAAAACAACTAGGTGAAATTAATTTTAATGATATATTTTATTTACCCCAGCATGTCCAAAATATTACCATTTCAATGTGTGATGACTATAGAAAAATTTTAATGAGATATTTAACTTTTTTAACAAGTCTTTAAAATCCTGTGTGTGGCTTCCATTGACAACACACCTCAGTTCAGACTGGCCACATTGCAGGCACTTGAGCCATGCGTGGTGGGTGGCCCTGCGTGGGACAGTGCAGGTCTGGAGCCTGCGCCACTGTCTGGAATGGCCCCACATGTGTGAGCACCTTCTTGCTGTCTCCCCACAAGAATGCATGTACTGTGTGGAGAGAGACGGTGTCCTGCCCACGACCCTCATGTCTTTGGTAGTTGGAATGGAGGCCGGCACAAAGTAGCCACTCAACAAACACACAAATAAACCAGACCTGATCTCTGCCCATTAAATGCAGACTGCTATGACCAATTGCCCGTTCAGTGTCTCCACATGAACACCTGTATCGACCATCTATTGTGCAACAAACCACCTAAAACAACACCCATATCCTTGGAGCACAGTCATGAGGGGGAGCAGTTGGGTTGGGCTCCGCTGGGCAGTATTTCCTGGGTCGGCCTGGGATGGCTCAGGCAGTTGTGTCCCCCTGCAGCTGATGGGGCCGGGTTCACCTAAGGTGGTGCCCATGTGGCTGGTGGCTGGGCTGGCTCAGCCCATCTCTCATCCTCACTGAGGCTGACTCTGCGTCTTCAGTGGCAGCAGCAGCCGAGGAAAGCAGGAATGGGGTAAGACACTGGTAGGCTCAGGCCTGGAACCTGGACAAAGTCGCTTCTGCACATGCTCTTGGCCCAAGCAAGCTGGGAGGCAGCCCAGGATGGAGGGCTGGGGAGCAGACTCTGCTGCGCACTGGAAGAGAGCAGAAGGCTCCAATCCACTGCCATGTTGTTAGGACGCTCAAACGCCACGTGGTAGAAAGAGAATCACGGGTTGCTCCCCACTTCCCTGAAGACCTTTCCATCTCAGCCCCATTCTCATCCAGGTGTCCTCCCTGAATAACTCACTTTGCTTCAGCCTAGGTAGCAAGTCCAGGAAGGATCACACCCTAAAAGCTCCATCTCCAAGCCCCTTTCTGATTTCTCCGCCTTTACTGCCAAGATCCTTGTCTCAGCCACACCATCTCCAACCTAGACTCCTGCTGCTCTCTCAAACCCCACTTTCTATTCTCCCTGCGCAGCCAGGGGAGTGCTGGGGCCTCAACCAGGTATCATCCCGCCCTCCGTACCCTCAGCAGGCTCTGCGCTCCCAGGGAGCCCTCAGCTGCCTCCTGCAGGGCCGCTCCCCTTCCTCTGCAACTCCCTGGACCCCGTGTCTCCCTCACTTCTGCTCCTACAAACAGGCCAAGCCCACTCCCCACGAAGAGCTTTGTGCTGCTTCTGGAACATTCTTCCTCACATCCCAACAGTGCTGGCTGCTCCTTGCCCATATGAAATCACCTTCCGGGCCACCTGCCACTCCCTGAGACTCCAGCCTGCCTCGTGTAAACAAGGCACACCCCAGCCACTGCTTTTCCTGCCTTTTTTTTTTTTCTGCTGTTACGGTCGTCGTGTTTTCTACCCCACGAGGGCAGGGCTCTTCCACCTTGCCCAGTTCTTTTTAAAATTTTTTTTATTGAGGCCGGGTGCAGTGGCTCACACCACTTTAGGAGGCTGAGGTGGGCAGATCTCCTGAGGTGGGGAGTTTGAGACCAGCCTGACCAACATGGAGAAACCCTGTCTCTACTAAAAATACAAATTAGCTGGGCGTGGTGGCGCATGCCTGTAATCCCAGCTACTCGGGAGGCTGAGGAAGAATTGCTTGAACCCAGGAGGCAGAGGTTGCAGTGAGCCGAGATGGCGCCATTGCACTCCAGCCTGGGCAACAAGAGAGAAACTCAACTTAAAAAAAAAAAAGTGTATTGAATGTATTTACAGGCCACTACAGATTTTGTCATTCATACCCATTATGGAATGGCTAAATTGAGCTAATTCACATAACCACCACTTTGCATACTTATCTTTTTTTGTGTGGTGAGAACATTGAAAATCTACTCACAGCAACCTCAGGTGCATAGCACAGCCCTGTTACCCACGGTGTCCATGCTGTGCGACGGATCTCCAGGCCATCCTCCTCCTGGGGTCCTGAGCCTACCTGCCCTATGACCAATATCTCCCCACCCTTCTCTACTCCTACCCTAGCCCCTGGTGACCACTATGCTGCCCTCAGTGTCTACGAGTTCCAGTCTTCCACATTCCATATGCAAATGCAACCCCGCATTTGTCTTCTGAGCCTGGCATATTTCACTTGCCCAATTCTGTGTCCCCAGGACCCTCAGCTGTGCCCAGCACAAAGCAGGTGCTCAACGAATTTGTTGAATAAGTGGGTGAAGCCCAGATAGGGGCTCCCAGGAGGCAGGGGAGATTCTGCCCTCGGTTCTAGAACAGAGCTCAGCAAACACGCTGAGGGGATGATGGAGCCCAGAGCTGCTTCCTGCCCCTCCCGGTGTTCTCTCCAGCCCTGGCCAATGCTGACTCCCTGACCAGGCACACAGAGGGCACATTGCTCTGATATCAGGAGGGTGACCCCCACCCAAGGCTGCTGCAGGCCTCCGAGGTACTTCTCCACTTACCAAGTGCCTTACCAAGGAATGCTCCACTCTGCTGGGGAAAGCTCCACAATGGCTTTTAAACTCTGGGCCATTTCCTGCCGTCTATGGCCAGCGTGCACTCTCTCTATAAAGACTGATTCTCAGCTAGGTATGGTGGCTCACGCCTCTAATCCCAGCACTTTGGGAGGCCAACGTGGGTGGATCACCTGAGGTCAGGAGTTCGAGACCAGCCTGGCCAATATGGTGAAACCCCCGTCTCTACTAAAAATACAAACCAGGTGTGGTGGCATGTGTCTGTAGTCCCAGCTATTCAAGAGGCTGAGGCAGGAGAATCGCTTGAACCTGGGAGGCAAAGGTTGCAGTGAGCTGAGGTCCTGCCACTGCACTCCAGCCTGGGTGACAAGAACAAGACTCTGTCTCAAAAAAAAAGACTAATTCTCACCCCTGCCTCATTTGACCCTTACTGCCCTGCCCATCTGGGAGAAGATGGTCCTCGCCGTCTTACCGGGTACACTCCCAGCATCACCTCCACCCGGGCTTGCTGACTCCCCCGGGCACGAACCCCCACAGAGCTGGATCCCCCCCCGGCTGCCAAGGGGTAGCAGCTCTCAGTTACCCATGTCCTCTATTCCCAGACCTCAGGCCAAGGAGGAGGAGGCCAGGGCTGCCTGTCCCATCAGACAGACAACCAGAAATCAAAGCTGTGACATGAGGGAGCAGCTCGCCCAACCTGCATATTTAACAGATGGGAAACTGAAGTTTAGGGGAACACCTGAGGTCACATGGCAAAGGAAAAAGGCAGGTGTGAAAAACTCACAGCTTTCGTTGCATACCCAGAAGGATCTGCAGTTCTCTCTGTTGAGATGGCAAACCCACACAGCAGCGAGGGCTGGAGACACATTTGTGGGCTGCATGGCAAGAACCAGGAAGTTACTGGTTTGATGAGAGCATGAAGAATGTTGAACCTCATTGTCCACTAATCGACACACACAGCAAAACCTTTTTTAAAACCTCCCTACTGTGGAAAACAGTGATTTCTGTTAAAAAAAACAAAAAACAAAAAACAAAAAACAAAAAAACTAGGCCAGTCACCTAACGCCTGGCTCCTTACAAGAAAATCTTATTACTTGAAAGTGTGATTTGTTTGGTTTGTAATAGCATTGCCTACAAGGGAAATTCTATTACTTACGTTTCTTAGCCAGTCGCAACAGAGCCGGGGATAATTTGCAGAGAAGAGCTCTGTTCTCTTTGCAGTGGGGCCAGGTCTCCCTTGCAGGACTGTGACACCATGCACACACACCCTTCTGGGGAGAAAAGTGGCCTCATTCAGCCTGAATGGTGGCTGCTGACAGCGTTTAGGCTAATCCACTGGTTGGGGTCCCGACAAAATGTTTTGATTCGATTTGGTCAATTTACAGGAAAAAAAAAGAGAATTATTCAGCTAAATTCTTGCTTTCTCATTTCCAGGTAGTTTTCACATTCAACGTCCAGGTGTGCTCCACAGCAAGCCCAGCACTAGGCTGCAGCAGCAGAGCTCATGGTGGACCACAACCCGCCTGACTAACCGCTGGCCTGGCCACTCAGGAGAACTCATGGTGGACTCTAGCCCGCCTGGCTGACCACTGACCCAGGCACTCAGGGGAGCTCATGGTGGACTCCAACCCACCTGACTGACCGCTGGCCCGGGCACTCAGGGAAGCTGAGGCCAGAGCAGTTCCTTCTTCCCTCCCTTCTCCATCAGATACAGAAAATGAACTCTGCTTCTTCACCAGAGAAAGCCTCTCTTCCCATCGCACACAAAGAAGAAGGCATGTAGCTCTCAGACTCTGGCAGTGCCTTGCCACCTGTGAGAACCAGGGGCCAGATGATGGAATCAGCTTTGAGGGTAGCAGAACACAAAGGCTAAAGGCACCAGCCCCCAGCATTACAGCCCTCCCCGCTGCTCTCCCTACTACCAGCACTCCCCGCAACCACTCTCCTGACGGTGCCATAATGGGAGTGTCCCCATTTACCAGAAGCCCTCTGCTCTCAGGAGAAAATGCTAAGTACGCAAGGGGCCATCCTGCCCGGCTATGCAGCCTTAGCTCGCAGTGACACCTGGTCCACCAGTCCATCCTGAGCTCACCTGTGAGCCTGCACACCTGCTCTTCTTCCTACCTGGGAGGATGGGGCCCTGGCTGCTCCTCCCTCAGTGGCCCTTGTCACCCACTTTCTAGCTCCCTCTCATCCTCTATGTCTGAGTTCAAACATCCCTTCCCAGAGAGGCCCGTCCTGACCTCTCCTCAGTTCAAATGCCCCCAAGAGAGGGGCTGCAGAACACCCCAGCCCCCAACTCGGAGCCATCACTCTCCATGCACCTTGCTTTGTGCACCAGAGGTCTGGCTTCCTCCACACTCCTGGTGTCTAGCATGCTGCCGGGACCTGCTGGGTGCTCAGTAAACCTCTGGGTAATAAATCAATGAAATAAAATGTCCAGATGTCCAAAGGTATTTGCCTTTTCATCTGTGACAGGATGGCTCTGATGTGGACCAAGATATCTGCGTTGTTGGGATGCAGGGCTGCAGCAGCTGGGGGCCTTTGTTTTGCATAATGTAATTAAGGCACGTTGGCCATCGCCAGGCTGCTGTGCAGCGCGGCCACTCACTCACGAGGTGCATGTGTTTCCCCTGTGCCCCCTCCATCAGCTCAGGCTAATGCTGATTCCCTCGACAGATAATGTTGATCATCAAGGCAGATTGTACTGTCCACAGGCCGCAATATGAATATTTATTCCTTCCACAAACTCTGCGCTTGCATTTCATTTGCTCATCAGTTTAATTTCGGGAGGGGATAGCTGGGATCATTGAATCCGTCCACCTGCAACTTGGAAGATGACTGACTCAATGGGACCGTCTCATTTGCAACTTGAAATGTGGACTCTTCCCTGTGCACTCCCCCCAGCTGGGGCACTTTCTGCTTCCCTCCTCAGCAGTGTCTTCAGAAGAGGCTGGGTCCTGTGCTCACCTTATCATCTCTGTCTGACCTTCTGGTTATTTCTTAAGAAAAAAAGTCTAGAATTGCTTAGCCAAAAGGTATGCTTTTAAAATAATATTTATCAATTTATTCTTGACTATATGACTTCATGCTTATCTTGAAACGTTATAGGACCATGAGAAATAGAGTTAAAATCTCACATGGCCAACCACCCAGAATTAATCACCATTAAGATTTTAGTAGAGCCCCTTCTAGTGTGTTTTCCGTATTCCTGCCTCAAACTAACCCCAGATTCTATCTGTTCCTGTGCTTCTCACACCTAGCACAGCACCTGCTCTTGGGAAGAGCTGACGCATGTCCCCTGCTGCCCCTCCTGTCCATCATCCTCACAGCAGCCAATAGGAACACACTCTCCCTGATTGCTTAAAACACATGGGTTACTCTTAGGGAAAAGGCCAAAACTCCCCAGTGTGTCTCAGGAGGCCTGTGTGGTCTGGGCCTTCCTAGTTTCTCCAGCCTCCTCCTGCTCCATTTCCATCCCTCCAAACCTTCCTTCCAGCTTCAGTTCTCAAGAAAAGCTACCTTCACCCTGACAGCCATGGGCTGTCTGCCTCAAGGGCATAATCTTTTGTTATTCCCAATACTTCCCACCCACCTCTCCAAAATAAAGCATCTAATTCACAGAGACTGCAATTCCCGGGAATGCTTTTTGCCTTTTAAAATATTACCCAGGGTTTGTTAGTAACCTTCCCATCTACCAGTAGTTCCTGTAACTCAATATTTTCCAAAGTGGTAAATTGCTACCTTGCTGGAGTGTTTGTGATTGAGAAAAATAGGAAAAAAGAATTGGAATAAATAAATGTTTGGGTTTTTTTGTTTTTTTTTTTACTATAGAATGCTCAGAATGTTTAATATATTAAAATGTATATAAATGTCAGCAACAATATCCAGCAGAAAAGCTCTGCCCGAGTATTTGACCACAAAGAAAGCTCCTGTTAATACCTCCATCAAAAACCAATGGGCATCCCTTGTGTACTGGTGTTATGTCCCCCTGCAATTTACATGTGGAAGCCTTAACCCCCAACATCATGGCATTTGCAGGTGGGGCCTTTGGGAGGTGATTAGGGCTAGTTAGGTCATGAGGGTACAAGCCTCACAATGAGATTAGTGCTCTTATAGGAATACACCAGAGAGTTCTCTCTCTCTCAGCCTTGTGAAGACTCAGGAAGGTGGCTGTCTGCAAGGCAGAAAGAGAGACCTCACCAGAAACAAAAAGCTGCTTCCATTAATCTGTTCTCACACTGCTATAAAGAAATATCTGAGACTGGGTAATTTATAAAGTAAAGAAGCTTAATTGGCTCACAGTTCTGCAGGCTGTCCAGGAAGTAGAGCAGCTTCTGCTTCTGTGGAGGCCTCAGGAAGCTTCTAATCATGGCAGAAGGCACAAAGCGGAAGCAGGCAGGTCTTCCATGGCCAGAGCAGGAACAAGAAAAAAGAGGGGGTTGGTGTTACAGTCTTTTAAACAACGAAATCTCATGGGAACTCACTCACTATACAGTACCAAGGGAGGTGGTGCTAAACCGTTCATGAGAACTTCACCCCCGTGATCTGGTCAGCTCCCACCAGGCCTCCACCTCCAACATTGGGGGCTGCAATTCAACATGAGATTTGGGTGGGGACACAGATCCAACCCATATCATGGCTGGACCTTGATCTTGGACTTCCAGCCTTCAGAACTGTGAGAAATAAATGTCTGTGGTTAAGCTACCCAGTCTATGCTATTTTTTTAATAGAAACCCAAGTCAACAAAAACAATTAATGAGATATTTCTGTCCATTTATGAGTAACAACAGCAACAAGCAGTAACTTAACCAAAGGGTGTTTATCTTTCTCACCTAATGAGATGTTCACAGGTAGGTGGTGTCTGGTACTGGCCCAGCAACTCAGAGATGTCAGGGCTTTTCCCTCCAGGCCTCAAAGTGGCAATTGTTGCTCCAGCCATCCCAGCTACATCTAACAGGAGCAAAAGAGAAAAGTGACGGAGCAAGGTGATTTCCTGGGATCCCCGTGTGATGTCTGTTCACCTCTCATTGACCACAGGGATCACAAGGTCAGCCCTATCTGTAGAGGGACTCAAGAAGTACAGCCATTCTGGCAGGCTCACTGCTTCTCCCAACACACACTTCTGTTAGCAAGAAAGAACAGAAAGATGAATATCTGGGAGGCAAATAAGAGTTTCTCCCACAACTAGTGGCACATATTCAGTTAGAATCTAAATACAGTTCATTGGTAGAAAATAGATATATATTATATTTACATAATATAGATATTTTACTTTTTATATGTGATATATATACATATCTGTGTGTGTATATACATTTCTGTGTGTGTATATACATATCTTTGTGTGTGTGTATATGCTGTGTGTGTATATGAACATTTTCTCCTTGTTAGGATCAATTATACAGTCTTACAGGTCTGTTTCCAAATGATAAATTCTACAGCTTTTAAGAACTCTTTAATGAGAGGCTCCCAAAAAAGCAAAATTCTATATTTCCCTCTTAGACCTTTGCACTGAATAGTATAATCAGGCATCCATGTGTAGATTTTTTTTTCAATGTGTAAATGGTTTATTGACAATGAGAAATGTGCTTAACCCGTCTGGGTAATAAAATAACTGCTTCACTCCAGGGTTTCAGAACTCCACTTACTGATGTCCAGTCAGGTTTCTTTTGTTTTATAGACAAAAGTACAGAGTTGAGGGGAGGCAAGTACAGTCAGGAAATGCTCTTGAACATCTGAGCCACAGAAGTCCCAGAAGAACCAGTGGCCAAGACTGTGATTCGGGTGGTTTCGAGGGAACTTCTCTGCCAAAGACCAAATGACCTTTTGAGTTGTCCATGGATTAAACCTGAGTCTCCTAGTCGCCCAGCTGATCACATCAGTGAACTTGAGTTGTGCTTACAGACATCAGGGATGTCTCAGGCACACGAGGCTTGGGAAGCGCGTCTTCTAAGAAGGGAACAGATGGGCGAATCTGCGGAGAGCTGAGGACACAGGGGTGAGTGGGAGGACTCGGTTTTGTTGGTTTGGGTTTTTTGGTGAGGAGAGCCGGGGCAGGGAGGGACGGTAGTGAATGGCCCCGTTAAGGCCAAGGGCACTTCCAGAAGAGTGTCAGGTGAGGCTGAAGGAGTGGAGCTGAGGCCCTCCCACCCCGCTAAGAGGAGCCCAAGGATGGCTTTCCCATCGTGCTCAGCACATGGAGGGATGGAGAAGGAGGAGGGCAAGTGACTTCAGGGACAGAGAACCTCCAGGAAGACACAGCAGTGGCCCCAATTAGAGATCAGAAGACCCTCAATTCAAGCAGGAGATGGGGAGATTCAAGCGATAATTGAAGGTGGAGTCAGCAGAAACAAAAGCCCACAGAATGTTGTTTGCGAGGTTAATAGAGGCACCGACAGCAGCTTCCAAATGCTCCACTTTTGACAGCTTCCTCAAAGGATACTTCCACTAATTAAAACAGAAGTGTAGAGCGGAAAGCTAGCCAGTAGGCAATTTGCTGCATGGATCTGACGCTGAGTCTCCAGTAGAGGTGGGGTGGCCAGGAGAGAACTGCACAAGTGAGGCCTCAGCCGGAGCCAGGGACAGGCAAGACAGCGCACAGGGCAGTGCAAGGGATGCCCAGAGGCAGTGGTGCTCAGAGCCAGGATTCAAAGAACAAAGAGGAGGTCAGTAGGAGCAGGGGGGCTGCATAGAAGCTGAGAGGGGCAGGGGGGTACACATAGGCTGGGAGGGGCAGGGGATGCACAGAGGCTGGGAGGGGCAGGGGGTGCACAGAGGCTGAGAAGCAGGGGGTGTTCACAGAGGCTGGGGGTCGTGCAGATGCTGAGGGGGCGGCGGGGTGCTCAGAGGCTGAGGGGGCAGAGGGTGTGCAGAGGCTGAGAGGAGTAAGGGGTGCACAGAGACAGGGAGGGGAGTGGGGTGCGCAGTGGCTGAGAGGGGCAGGGTTTGCACAGAGGCTGGGAGGGGCAGGGGGTGCAAAGAGGCTGAGAAGCGGGGGATGTGTTTACAGAGGCTGGGGGTGTCACACACAGACACTGAGAGAGGCAGGGGGTGTGCAGAGGCTGGGAGGGGCAGGACTGGGAGGAGCACGGATGCACAGAGGCTGGGAGGGGCGCAGGGTGTGCAGAGACTGAGAGGGGCAGGGTTTGCACAGAGGCTGGGAGGGACGGGGGGTACACAGAGGCTGGGAGGGACAGGGAGTGCACGGAGGCTGAGAAGTGGGGGGTGTTCACAGAGGCTGGGGGGTCGTGCACAGATACTGAGAGAGGTGGTGCCGTGCACAGAGGCTGAGGGGGGCAGGGGGTGTGCAGAGGCTGAGGGGGCAGGGGGTGTGCAGAGGCTGAGAGGGGCGGGGGGTGTGCAGAGGCTGAGAGGAGCGGGGGGTGTGCAGAGGCTGAGAGGGGCGGAGGGTGTGCAGAGGCTGGGAGGGACAGGGCTGGGAGGAGCAGGGATGCACAGAGGCTGGGGGGCAGGGGGCGCGCAGAGGCTGAGAAGCGGGTTATGTGTTCACAGAGGCTGGCGGGTTGTGCACAGACGCTGAGAGGGGCATGGGGTGTGCAGAGGCTGAGAGGGGCAGGGTTTGCTCAGAGGCTGAGAGGGGTGAGGGGTTTCATTATTAAGACCTTATTCCCTCCTCCCAGAAAACAGCCCTGGCCTTCCCTTCCTCATCTCTGCTGAGAGGAGATTTCCTTGTCTCTATTATCATTTTAAGAAAAAATTTCCAGTTAACATGAAAAATGAAAGATGTATTACACTTAGTTTCACTTTTTGGGGAAAGTACATTCTGCAGTTACTCAAGGGAAACAATTAGGACTTAAAATTGACAGACATGACTTGAGATATGAAAAACATGGACTCAATTAATGAGAGTCTGGAAATGCTGATTGCCCGTCTGCCTGGGCTGTGCACCCAGCATGTGTGGCAACGGCCCCTGCTGGTCATCCTCCGCCTCCTGACCCCACCCAGATGGCTCTGTGCCTGCGTCGGGTCTGCAAGGAGCTCTTTTCTCTTGAGCCGATAAATGTCAAAGGCAGGGTAGAGCTAAGCCTGTTGAGGCAGAGAGGTCCCCAGTCTCTGTGGCCTGGACCTGTCTGAGCTGTGCTATGAGTGTTACAGGCTGGGCTGTGGTCCGTGTCCCCACCCATTGTAGCTCAGACCTAGAAAGGAAGATTGATGTTGAGTGTGATGCGGATGCGGAAAGAAAGGGAAACAAACGCAAAGTGCATAGAAACCCAGAGCGTGGGGATTCCACCCAGGCCAGGGACAGGGAAGCTTTCAGGGCATTGATGTGGAAGCCAGTCTTGAAAACTGAGTGGAAATGTACCATTTCTAAGGCTAGACCTAAATACTGAATGAAGCCCCAAGGAAATTAGAGGAGGGGCCTTGGCAAATGAAGCAGAATTCAAAGGCCAGGGGCAGACGCTCGCGCCTGTAATACCAGCACTTTGGGAGGCCAAGGTGGGCGGATCACGAGGTCAGGAGATCAGCCTGACCAACATGGTGAAACCCCGTCTCTACTAAAAATACAAAATTTAGCTGGGCACACGCCTGTAAATTTAGTGGTGGCACACACCTGTAATCCCAGCTACTCGGGAGGCTGAGGCAGGAGAATCACTTGAACCAGGAGGCAGAAGTTGCAGTGAGCCAAGATCATGCCACAGCATTCCAGCCTGGTGTCACAGCGAGACTCCGTCTCAAAAAAAAAGAAAAGAAAAGAAAAAAGAAAAAAAAAGAAATCAAAGCAGATACTTAACTCCTCTCATTCTCCAAGACTCAGCTTGGGCATTGCCCTTCTAGGAAGTCCCCAAGGGGTTCCCAGGTTGGGCTGAAGACCCCTCCTCAGGCGTTCACCCATCCCTGCAGAGTGTCCTGGGTGCACTTCCAGCATGACAGAGTCTAACAGACAGTGGTGTCTTCTGCATTAGAAACCAATTATTAACTGGCGAATGACCATCTTCTTATTTGAAAGACAAATGAAGTATCCCTATTAGAATGTCCACCATCCAGAACATGAACAACACCAAGTGCAGGCGAGGGCTTAGAGCAGCGGGAACTCTCATCACTGTGGGCGGAATGCAGAACGGGGCACCCATCTTGGAGGACAGTCTGAGAGCTCCTTACCAAGCTAAACTCAGGCCAGACGCGGTGACTCACGCCTGTAATCCTAGCACTTTGGGAGGCCAAGGTGGGTGGATCACTTGAGGTCAGGAGTTCGAAACCAGCCTGGCCAACATGGTGAAACCCCGTCTCTACTAAAAATACAAAAATTAGCTGGGTGTGGTGGCGGGCACCTGTAATCCCAGTTACTTGGGAGGCTGAGGCAGGAGAACCACTTGAACCCGAGAGGTAGAGATTTCAGTGAGATAAGATCGTACCACTGCACTCTAGCCAGACTCCATCTCAAAAGAAAAAAAAAAAAGGGCTAAAAGCTAAACACAGTCTTTCCATGTGATCCAGCAATCACACTCCTTGGTATTTTATCCAAATTCATTGAAAAGTTATGTCCCCCCGAAAACCTGCATACTGATGTTTATAGCAGCTTTATTCACAATCGCCAAAACGTGGAAGCAACCAAGGCATCCTTCAGCCAATGGATGCGTAAATAAATTTTGGAGCACCCAGAAAATGGAATATTATTCAGTGCTAAAAAGAAATGAGCTCTCAAGCCATAAAGAGACACGGAGGAAACTTAAATACATATTAGTAAGTGAAAGAAGCCAGTCTAAAAAGGCTACATGCTGTATGAGTCCAACGATATGACATGCTGGAAATGGATACAATAAAAGGATCAGAGCCCAGAGCTTTGGGAGGCCAAGGTGGGCAGACCTCTTTAGGCCAAGAATTCAAGACCAGCCTGGGCAACACGGTGAGACCCCATCTTTCCAAAAATAATTTTTAAAAATTAGCCAGTTATAGTGGTGCATGTCTGTAATCCCAGCTACTTGGAAGGCTGAGGCAGGAGGATCACCTGAGGCCAGGAGTTCAAGGCTGCAGTGAGCTATGATTGCACCAGTGCACCCCAGCCTGGACAACAGAGTGAGATCCCATCTCTTAAAAAATAAAATAATTATAAAATAGGATCAAGAGTTGTCAGAGGTTGGGGATTGGGAGAAGGTTGACTAAGAGAAAAACAGGATTTCCTGGGCAGTGAAACTACGCTGTCTGACACTATAGTGGTGGGCACACACCGTTATGCATTTGTCAAAACCCATGGAATGCTCAAGACCAAGGGTGAATGTTCATGTAAACAATGAACTCTGGATGAGGACGTTTCAATAGAGGTCCAGCAATCACAACGAAAATGTACAAACTACCATGGTTGGGGATGCTGATAGTGAGGGAGGCTCTGGATATCTGGAGGCACAGAAGAAAGGGGAACTCTCTGCACCATCAGTTTCACTTTACCATGAACCTAAAACTGCTCTAAAAATTAGTCTTAAAAGAAAAAAAGACAAATGAGGCACATGGAAGCAAAACGTGTGAAATTCACATGTTTCCAAGCAAGGAAGGTTCTCAGCCTCTGCTATGTTGCATTTTCCCGGATGATCCTGCCTCCCTGTATCTGAGTGCTCAGGTGCAGTACCTGCTCAGGTGCGGTACCTGGTGTGCAGTAGGACAGCAGGAGCTCAGCATGTGTTTGGTGTCAAATGCATGGAGGATTGAGGAGGGGCCTCAGGTCCTCTGAGGAGAGAGTGGCCCGGCATCTCCACGGGGCAGGCAGGGTGGATGACAACTGCTGATCACACAGCAGAAGCCACGGCAGCCGGGACGTTCCTGCTGAACAAGGTCAGCTGCCTTAAGGAGGAGAGAGAGGAGGGAATCTTCAGGAAAAGGCAGGTGCATAGGAGGGGGGAGCAGCATTTCTAAGCCCTCGTGGTCAGACATCTCTCTCCTTATCTGCCTTGAAGACAAATGACCCTTTCTGCTTCGAATGCCATTTCCAGAATGTATTTCAACAGCAATAAGTTAAAATATACCTTGCTAAAAGAGAGGGAGTTTTTGAGGCATTGTGTGCCCTGGGGCCACTGCCAGTGTGGGTTTTGAAGTGTTTTATATCAGTCCGACCATCATAAAATAACCATGGAAACAAGGTAGAAAGCAAGTCCACGTGGGTCTGATAGAAACGAGCTTTGTGGGAGAGGAGGGAAGAGGGGATACTAGTCTTGGTCTTCTACTCTGACGCCAACTTTACTCGGAAACTTGCCAGGTAGGTAAATGTCCAGAAAAGCGAAACTGCTGTCAAGGCCCCCAAGAATTAGCAATACGAATTATTTAGGGCATTTAGAAGATTTCTCACCAATACACTGTTTCCTGGAGGCACAGGACACTCTGTGGCCATAAGGAGTGCCCTGGTCGGTGCAGAAGCTAAGTCAATTTTAGCTGCTCTTTAAGGAGGGCCTCGACATCCTGTGGGGCTCGGTTCAGCCTCCATCCACCTGCAGTTGTCTAAGCCCACAGGGAGCCTGGGAGTAAGGTCAGGTGCATGGACTCAGTGTCTCTATGGGCAAAATACTCTGCAACCAGGCCCCGGGGCAGTGCCAGGGCAGCGCAGGTCAGGCATGGGTCTTCTGCGGGCTATCACACAACAGGTGGCCAGGGCCATAGGAGGACTGAGTGCCTGAGGACCTGCGGGAGGGTTAGTGTCTGGTCAGGGACCAGGTCACTCGTCTGCTGCCGAGGGTCTCCTGACACACCAGGAAGGGAGCTGCTCTGCACCCTGCAATCTCCCACATCAAAACTCAATGCACTCTAGCCCCAGAACTCATGACTTCTCAGGGCAATACATGGGTCTGCATTTCCCCTCTTATTTGTTTATTTATTTATTTATTTTTGAGATGGAGTCTCACTCTGTCGCCAGGCATGATCTCAGCTCACTGCAACCTCTACCTCCCCGGTTCAAGCAATTCTCCTGCCTCAACCTGTTAAGTAGTTGGGACTACAGGTGCATCCCACCATGCCCGGCTAATTTTTGTGTTTTTAGTAGAGATGGGGTTTCACCATGTTGGCCAGGCTGCTCTCGAACTCTTGACCTCAGGTGATCCAACTGTCTCAGACTCCCTCCCCTCTTATTTTTAAAATAACGTGCTTTCTTTATAAAATAATACATTTTTGGGTGGGACACGGTGGCTCATGCCTGTAGTCCCAGCACTTTGGGAGGCCGAGGTGGGTGGATCACTTGAGGTCAGTAGTTCGAGACCAGCCTGGCCAACATGGTGAAACCCCGTCTCTACTAAAAATACAAAAAAATAGCCGGGTGTGGTGGTGGGAGGCTGTACTCAGGAGGCTGAGGCAGGAGAGTTGCTTGAGCCCAGGAGGCGGAGTTTGCAGTGAGCTGAGATCACGCCACTGCACTCCTGTCTAGGCAATAGAGCAAGACTCCATCTCAAAAAACCATAATAATAAAAATAAATAAATAAATAAAATAATATACTTTCAGTATTAAAAATTGAAATGCACATAAATCCAAATAAGAACATAAATATCTCCCACCCAGCATCAGTCACTATTGACGCTTGGTCTGTACTGAGGATCCCTGGGTGAGTTCACTAAACCTTCTGTATCTCAGCACCACAGATACACAGGGCAGATACTTTGCTGAGGCAGCTGTTCTGGGCCTAGGAGGATTCTGAGCAGCATCCCTGGTCTCCACCTGGTGTCCACCCACCAGAGACCAATAGCACCTCCACCAGGTGTGACCATCAGAAATGTCTGTAGACATTGCCAGTGTTCCATGGGGAGCCAAATCAGCATACTCTTGTGCTTTCTGTCACTTACAACCAACAAGGCCTGGTTCATTCTAGGAACTCTTGCCTGGCGTGTTTAGGTAATTGCCTGAGAGGGTCTGCAAGCAGGAGGGGCTGGTGGTTGGGGATGATGGACAAGCCCTTGCTGCTGCTCCTGTCAAGTGAACAGGAAATGAATGCAGAGTTGACGGAAAATGAAAACGACAGATTTAGGGAGCAGATGGCTTGAACTATTTGGATTCTGCCATTCATGTGCCTGATGCAGCATAAGAGCACACCAAATAGGAGGGTTTAATTAGCAAATTCGTAACAAGTCAGCACTTGGTGATGCTGGGAAGAAGGATGAGCTTTGGTGCCGCTCCTTGTCCTTGATGGGACGCTCCAAGCTGTATGACTGTGGGCAGGTCATTCACCTGGAGCTTAACAGTTACTTCACCTTGTTCTTGGGCAGGTCACTTCATCTCAAAGGACACTGGTCTCCTCTGCTGTAAAACAGGGATCCTTTCATTCAAGGCCATTGCAAGAATTCATGAAAGGATAGAAAGTGACCAGGCCAGGGCCCAGTGCAAAGCAGAAGTGGAAGACATCAGCACTGATGGTGTCACTAGCATCATTATTATCAATTTCCAATCACGTTGATAGCACTAAAACACAGAGTAACCCGGGGAACCTCCTCGGCACCCCCACAGCTCTGCCAGCTCCATAACCGTGTCTGCTGTCGAGAGGGCATTCGGGCGTCAGTGTGTCAAAATTCTGCACATTTGGGGTTCAAATGAAAACAAATGCATATTCTAGGATTTGACAATGTCTTTGAAAAAAAGAAGAGAAAAACTGCATGAGACCAGAGGTTCCACTCAGAGGGAGCTGGCAACCTTCCCCCCGCCAAGCGGCTCTCTACCCAATGCAGCACTTTGCGAGGTCAACCACGGAGGGCCAGGAAGCTGACCAGAACCTGGCAAGCACCTACCTTCCAATCACTTGGAATTCTGCTGGTCCGGGAGTGTGTGGAGCCCTGTGCCAGCCGCGTGGAGAATGTAGAGACAAACCCTGTCCCCAGGGTGCTCTGAACCGCACTTCAGAGAGAGCAGCCCTGGGGGAAGAAGGGGCGCTGCTTCTTCTAGCCGCAGACACCAGCTCTGCACTGCTCCTCAGAGCGCGTCCAGCACTGAACGACCTACAGCATGGCATCGCAGTGCTGTCACCAGGACCTGCACGTGCTGTATTAATTCAGGCTGCCTTAATCCGGCGCCACCGGGCAGCACAGACAACAAGGAGTCACTGTCTGACAGTTCTGGAGGCTGAAAGTCGAGGCCAGGGCGTGGGCAAGGTGGATTTTCCCAAGGCCTCCTTGGTTTGTAGATGTCGCCTTCTCCCTGTGTCCACACACAGGCCACCCTTTGTGTGTCTGTCTCCTTATCTTTTCTTCTTACGAGGATTCCAGGCAGACTGGACCAAGGCCCACTCTAACAACCTCATTTAACCTCAATCACAGGTTATGTGAGGCCACTTTTGTAATGATATGAAGGAATACCTGAGAGTAGGTAATGTATAGAGAAAAGAGGTTGAATTGGCTCACGATCTGCTGGCTGCACACACACTGCCAGCATCTGCTCCTGCTGAGGCCTCAGGGAGCTCCCGCTCATGGCAGAAGCCAAGGGGAAGCCAGTGCATCACATGGCAAGAGGCAGAGAGGAGAGGGAGGCACCACACTCTTGTAAACAACCAGAGTTCACGTGAACTCAGAGCCGGAACTCACTAATGACAGTGCGGGCAGCACAGAGCCGTTCGTGAGGGATCAGCCCCCACGACCCCATCACCTCCCATCAGGCCCCATCTCAACACTGGGAATCATCTCATTTCAAATGTGACTTGGAGGAGACAAGCATCCCGCCATATCACCCCTGTAAAGACCCTGTCTCCAGACACAGTCATCTTCTGAGGTCCTGGCAGTTATGAATTTTGGGCAACACAGTTCAGTCTGTAACAGCTGGGTTTATGATTCCAAATTTACAGGCCAGAAACAGCGCCTTATGCCTCAAGGCTACACCTCTTATAGTTAACATCTCTCCGTCTCGGTATCCTGGGCTATCAAAACCATTCATCCAGCTAGGACTTGTTGCGATCACGCAGTGCAGTGGCCACTGGGCCATTCCCTGCTCATGGAGCTTGCATTCTCCTGGGGTTAATAAGGTCTTCCTCGTAAGATGACTGGGTTCCTGTGCTCAGGGCCATCTTTGTGAGCTCTCAGGGGCACTGGCCAACTGAGCCTCTCCCTCACCTGTCTTCCAGACAGATGCCCGGCCACAGCCTGATGCCCCATCTCCATGGGGGCCCAAGGAGTTCCACATGCTACAAAGTTAGAGCTTAAGGGCAAGGTATCAGAAAAGCTTAGGGCCTTCCTTGAACTTCAGAAGCAGGGAGCATCTCGCTATCAGAACTGAGGAGGTTCCTGCAGAGGCAGGTCCAGGTGTGTGAGGACACAGAGCAGTATCAGCCGATTCTCCCAAGAGGTCAGGAAAGACTCCAGGCTGTCAACATGGAAATGGTCCACAGAGGCAGGGATGGGCACGGTTACCTAAGATATCCAGGCCACCGCAGAGTCACTGTCCATCTGAGCTCCAGAGGCAGCGGCTGTCTCTGTAGTTGTATTAGTTCATTCTCAAATTGCTATAAAGAACTACCTGAGACTGGGTAATTTATAAAGAAAAGAGATTTAATTGGCTCATGATTCTGCAGGCTGTACAGGAAGCATAGCTAGGGAGGCCTCAAGAAACTTCTTCTTTTTTTTTTTTTAGATGTAGTCTCGCTCTATCACCCAGGCTGGAGTGCAATGGTGCCATCTCGGCTCACTGCAACCTCTGCCTCCTGGGTTCAAGCGATTCTCGTGCCTCAGCCTGCCAAGTAGCTGGGATTACAGGCACACCCCACCATGCCAGGCTAATTTTTGTATTTTTAGTAAAGACAGGGTTTCACCATGTTGGTCTCGAACTCCTGACCTCATGATCCGGCCACCTCAGCCTCCCAAAGTGTTGGGATTACAGGTGTGAGCCACCAAGCCCAGCCTGGTTTATTTTTCTCTTGCTGTTCTGTCTTTTGTTAGAGGCATCACAGCTGAAAACTCAGATGGGTAGAGGGGAAATTATTCTTTTTCCTAAAATCTCACATCTTGTCCGCAGCCTGTGGTCAGGCCAGAGATGCTCAATGAGTGAAGAAAGGACTGAAACACTGGGTGTTCACCGGGCCATTGGCGGCTCATGGGGCCCCTTCCCCGGCCACGGTCTGTTTCTGAAATGCTCCATCTTGAGAGACGACCCTCAGTGCTTTCATTTCCTTGAGGTGACGGTTCTTTCATCACCTCCGTGGGCTCAGTGTCACACGACGGCACGTTTGCTCTGATGGGTAATTAGGTGTGAGGGTTTCTAATTGCATCACTTTATGTCTGATATGAATCAGGGCCTGATGGCTCCTAATGGGGGAAGCTTCTCAATGACTCAGAAGCTGCTTCCATTTCCACTGGAAATCCAATTACTCATGGCATTTTCCTTTGGATTAATCTGGAATTTTAATTTCAACAAGGGGATCCATCAAAGGATGATATCTATTCAATACAAATTAATCCAATTGGTTACCATAATGTGAAAATTAACACGGTGCCCGGAGTGCTTGTTCCACACGTTAGTCAAAGAGAGTGGGCGGATCGAAACAGCATCACCTGCACCAAGGGCGTTCCCCTCACCTTGTTGTTACAAACCTGACAGCCCCCTGAGCCTGCAGGGATGGCCCAGGGTTGAACAAGGTCTCAATTTTGTGTGGTGGGCAAGTTACCACATCTTCTCAATTGTTTTGGGGGGAAAAATCCATATGGACCTGACTATTTATCAAATGCACCAGGCTGAGGATTTCCTAAGGGAAACCTGGGTCTTCTCGCCTGAAGCCACGGCTGAGGCCAGGCCCTGTACACGGTGCCCAGTGGTCGTTGCACCGATGAAGGGGTTTTAATTCATAAGCAATGGTGTAGTTTGGCTTAGAGGCCCGGCGTTCTGCTCAGCCCCTCTGAGGTCCCCTCTGCCCAGCATTCCGGGCCCAGTGACTTGTGGTACCTGCCCTCCCAGCTGGAGGGTGAGCGCCAGGTGAGCAGGGCTGGCAGGAGCGTGAGGAAGTTTTACACTGGTTTTATATTTTCCTCTGAGTTGGTTGGGAGGCCCCTCTCTGGAGGGTGGCTGTGAACTCTAGCCCTGCCCTGACGGAGCTCAAGGGCAGGTAGCTGTGAGTGTCACAGTGCATCTCTCAGGGATACTTCTTTATCCTGACCCCATGGTCTGATGCCTCAGTGTCTGACTGTGACCAGGTGTCCCTCTCACAGGAAACTCGTTTACCCTGTGACACCCTGTGGCTCTTGAAGGACCTGTGTCCAGTTTATTCCCACCAAGACCGCCACTCCCTAGGAGAGCCCGGGAGAGAGTTAGGTCTGGGTGTGTCAGTCAGGTGGACAGCACAACAGAACACACAAAATAACAGAAGCGGTTTATCACTCCCAGGTCCACAGAGAAGAGGGTCCCGCAAGGAACTGCGGGAAGTCTGGAGACAGCAGGGAGCTCAACCAGCAGGTGGTGGGTGGTGGAGAGGAAGAGAGAGACCTGTGGGACTAAAGCCTTGATTGGAATCAAGGTGGTTACCGGGGCAGGTTTCCCATAGGGAGTTCTAATTGGTGGGTTTGGAGCAGGCAGGAGTTCTGTGGGATCATGCAGTGGCAGATGGGGGTCACTGCTGCGTAGACCTACACAGTGCATGTGGGGGTGAGTTCACTGCTGTGTAGACCTGCACAGTGCATGTGGGGATGGGGTCACTGCTGTGTAGACCTGCACAGTGCATGTGGGGGTGGGGTCACTGCTGTGTAGACCTGCACAGTGCATGTGGGGGTGGGGTCACTGCTGTGTAGACCTGCACAGTGCATGTGGGGGTGAGTTCACTGCTGTGTAGACCTATACAGCGCATGTGGGGGTGGGGTCACTGCTGTGTAGACCTGCACAGTGCATGTGGGGATGGGGTCACTGCTGTGTAGACCTGCACAGTGCATGTGGGGATGGGGTCACTGCTGTGTAGACCTACACAGTGCATGTGGGGGTGAGTTCACTGCTGTGTAGACCTGCACAGTGCATGTGGGGATGGGGTCACTGCTGTGTAGACCTGCACAGTGCATGTGGGGATGGGGTCACTGCTGTGTAGACCTGCACAGTGCATGTGGGGATGGGGTCACTGCTGTGTAGACCTGCACAGTGCATGTGGGGGTGAGTTCACTGCTGTGTAGACCTGCACAGTGCATGTGGGGGTGGGGTCACTGCTGTGTAGACCTGCACAGTGCATGTGGGGGTGGGGTCACTGCTGTGTAGACCTGCACAGTGCATGTGGGGGTGAGTTCACTGCTGTGTAGACCTATACAGCGCATGTGGGGGTGGGGTCACTGCTGTGTAGACCTGCACAGTGCATGTGGGGATGGGGTCACTGCTGTGTAGGCCTGCACGGTGCATGTGGGGATGGGGGTCCTTGGGTTGTATCCAGCTGTCCTGTAGGGCACGGCCCCCTGGCAGGTGGTGGTATAAGGCAGACATCTGGATCGACTGCCTTGAGGAACTGGGAGGAGGTAGAGAACTGGAACTCGGGGCGAGGGTGACTGAGCTTTGCTTCTGGTGTGAGAGTTAAACCTATATTCGGAATGCACGCTGAGACAAGGTAAAATCACAAGAATTCACTGCAGTGGGCCTCATCAGATCAACTTTCCTAAAGAGCTGAAGGGACAGTGGCTTGCTTATAAGAGCCCTGGGAGGCTGGAGAACAGATGAGGGTGGCTCAGCTAGGTGTTGGCAGGACAATGGTGTGAGAAGGAGCAGGATCTGGCCAAGGCTGTGGGGACAGTGCCATCAGCATTGCTGCTGGATTCGACATGAGTGAGAAACGGGGAGGAAACAGCCGACCCCCAGGTTTGCTTCTCAGAGCTGAGTGGAAAAGTCTGAGAGAGAGTGGGTTTTGTCTGGGCAGGGTTGTGGCCTCACCGAGCATGCCTTCAGCAGGATGGGCAGATTCTGGGGCAGAAATGGAAAACTCAGCATGTCAGCGCCGATGTAACAAGACTTACTTCTCCCCACGACGTCCACCAGGGCTGGTCTGCCTTCATCTCTTGCCCTCCAGAGCCAAGGTCCCCAAGGTGCTGAGAGGTGACAGCGCGCTGGCAGTCCTCATAGCCCTCACTCGCTTTCGGCGCCTCCTCTGCCTGGGCTCCCACTTTGGCGGCATTTGAGGAGCCCTTCAGCCCACCGCTGCACTGTAGGAGCCCCTTTCTGGGCAGGCCAAGGCCGGAGCCGGCTCCCTCAGCTTGCGGGGAGGTGTGGAGAGAGGCGCGCACGGGAACCGGGGCTGCACCCGGCGCTTGCGGGCCAGCTGGAGTTCCGGGTGGGCATGGGCTTGGCGGCCCCGCACTCGGAGCAGCCGGCCCCAGGCAACGAGGGGCTTAGCACCCGGGCCAGCGGCTGCGGAGGGTGTACTGGGTCCCTCAGCAGTGCCCGCCCACCGGCGCTGCGCTTGATTTCTCACTGGGCCTTAGCTGCCTTCCTGCGGGGCAGGCCTGGGGACTGCAGCCCGCCAGGCCTGAGCCTCCCACCCCCTCCGTGGGCTCCTGTGCAGCCCGAGCCTCCCCCATGAGCGCCGCCCCCTGCTCCACGGCACCCAGTCCCATCTACCACCCAAGGGCTGAGGAGTGCAGGCACATGGCACGGGACTGGCAGGCAGCTCCACCTGCAGCCCTGGTGCGGGATCCACTGGGTGAAGCCAGCTGGGCTCCTGAGTCTGGTGGGGCCTTGGAGAACCTTTATGTCTAGCTCAGGGATTGTAAATACACCAATGGGCACTCTGTATCTAGCTCAAGGTTTGTAAACACACCAATCAGCACCCTGTGTCTAGCTCAGGGTTTGTGAGTGCACCAATCAACACTCTGTATCTAGCTGTTCTGGTGGGGCCTTGGAGAACCTTTAAGTCTAGCTCAGGGATTATAAATGCACCAATCGGCACTCTGTATCTAGCTGCTTTGGTGGGGCCTTGGAGAACCTTTGTGTCCACACTTTGTATCTAGCTAATCTGGTGGGGAGGTGGAGAACCTTTGTATCTAGCTCAGGGATTGTAAACGCACCAATCAGTGCCCTGTCAAAACAGGCCACTTGGCTCTACCAATCAGCAAGATGTGGGTGGGGCCAGATAAGAGAATAAAAGCAGGCTGCCCGAGCCAGCAGTGGCAACCTGCTCCGGTCCCCTTCCACACTGTGGGAGCTTTGCTCTTTCGCTCTTTGCAATAAATCTTGCTACTGCTCACTCTTTGGGTCCACACTGCTTTTATGAGCTGTAACACTCACCACGAAGGTCTGCAGCTTCACGCCTGAAGCCAGCGAGCCCACAAGCCCACCGGGAGGAACGAACAACTCTAGATGCGCCGCCTTAAGAGCTGTAACACTCACTGGGAAGGTCTGCGGCTTCACTCCTGAGCCAGCGAGACCACGAACCCACCAGAAGGAAGAAACTCCGAACACATCTGAACATCAGAAGGAACAAACTCCAGATGCACCACCTTAAGAGCTGTAACACTCACCGCGAGGGTCCACAGCTTCATTCTTGAAGTCAGTGAGACCAAGAACCCACCAATTCCGGACACAGTGCCACTGCAAGGGAAACCATGGGGGAGGAGCAGTCCCTGACTCCCTTAAGGCACCTGGGCCATTTGCTGAGTGCTCTGGGCTCAATATGGGCTTGCCCTGCCAGTCTGCAAACATATCCAGTGGGATAAGCCCCCAGCCAAGGACAGAGGGGAGTGCTGCAGGGATCTCGTGTGTCAACTGAAGAACTATAAGGTTCAGAAATTGGGAAGGGAGAGCTTTCTTTCTCATTTTAAAGGGCTGCAGCCTGCAGGTGGCCATGCACAGGCTGGGAAGCGTAGCCTCTGACATAAGCTGGAAACAGGCACTTGGAGGGAGGGAAGCATAAGACAGGAATGTATAGTGAGTGGGGAGACTGGATATACATATTCAATAAGCTATGAGAAGAGCCCTGAATATTTACGAGAGCAGGAGACACATGCCCATGCCCATTTGAGCTTCATACCTCTTCAGGGGTCACATGTTCAAAAACTGGCAGCATTAAGGTGACCCGAAGGTGGAGATTTTGGCCCTCTAATGTCAAAAGGTGAACCACAGCACACAGAAGCTGTCACTGGGCATCCCCTGAAGACTGGCCCGAGCCCCTCCGTGGCTGGTGGTCTCTTGTCAGGAAGGGGTGCGTTGTGAAACTGGCCAACTGTCACATCTGCAAAGAGGGAGAGGAGCTCAAGCGCAGACTCAGAGGATTGGCTAAAGGTGATGAAAGGAGTCGTCTGTTCCTTGGAAAGAGTCATCCAGAGCTGGTTTCTGCTTACTCCTTAGGAAAGCATTCTGGTTAAAGGTTAATGAAGAAGGGACACACGTTGGCATAACAGACCTCCCGTCTCTTCCTGGCTGGGAACTCCGTTTTCAAGGTTTCCCTGGGGACTTCTTGGCCAAGAGGGGGTCTATTCAGTCAGTTGAGGGGTTTAGAATTTTATTTCCATTTAACAACTGGGAGTGACTAGGGTGTGTGGAGCCTGAGGATGGCACCCAGGGATCAGCATTGAGGAGGGAAGTCCACGGACCAGGCCCAGGGCATCAGTGTCCAGGGCTTGGGGTGGTGAGAAGGAAGCAGCAATGGTGGCTGGGGAGGAGCAGGTGGGGAGGCAGGAAGAGAGTGGGAGATGGCAGGACAGGGATTGCAGGAAGGCCCCTGACTCGCAAATATCACTCTCATGATCTCAGGGCCTCAACCGCATTATGACATTGAATTTGTCCTCTTCTGTCACCATCTTTTAATATGGGCATTTAAAGCCTCATTAACTTGGCTCTTAACATCCTAGAGACCAAGGAGCTTGGACTGTCCAGCAGTCATGGAGAAAGCCCTGGATCTTCCTGGACCTTGGTGGCCTTGGGCAAGTCACCTCCTCTCTCAGCCTACACTCAACTCCAGGACACACCCTCTCGGCCAGCACCCCAGGCTAGCCGTAGAATTCACGACCCAGCAGGTGGCAAAAGTCTTTTGTTAACTGGAAAACCCTTTGCAAATATAAGCTGCTATTATTATATTTCTTCCCCTGGTACCAAGAAGAACTTTGCAGAAACCACATAAAATGCTAAAATAAATGAGGTTTTCTCCTGCCTTTCCATAAGTGAACAGAGTGTAATTGAACTTCTGGACTTTCCCCCAGCTTTTGAGTGTAGGTTCCTTTTGACTCCCTTCATTATTGTGGAAACATTTGAACCATCATCCTTTAAGTTTATAGAGGGATCCCTCGGGACGAGGCATTCCCACTGGCATTATTTTGATTGGCCTTCACAAGATGTCCTGAGTGTGCAACCTGGTGTTATTTTGAGGACAGCTCAGGATGCTGAGGAGCCCCGTCTTGGGCAGGGTTCAGATGCTAGACCTGTCATCCGTGCCAGCGGTGCCTCTGGGTTTGGAAGGTCATTCTGTGAGCAGCCTGGAGGGTAAGACATACAGGTGAACTTCGAGACACTAGGTCTGAAGACAGGGAAGACATCACAGCACCCCATGCATGGATCAGTGTCACAGAGGGGCTGTGGGCTCTCCTGCTGAGATCCATAAGGTGACCAGTTTTTCCTGCTTCTCCGACATGCTGGGATATTTCATATCCTGGTGTGGACATCTGGGGTGCAGTGATGGGTTTAAAACCAGAACTGTTCTCTGCAGTGTTTGTAGCTTCAGCTGATGGTTGTCCATATATGCAACAACCTTGTGGATAAACATCCTGGCACAGCAGAACTGGAAGGACCCTCAGAGGCCTTCCATGTCCAAATTACAACTCTCATATGTCAGGCAGGGGTTGAATTTCCCCAGAGAGGGAAAAACGGAGCCCCAGGACAGCCAGCAGGAGAGAGGCCAAGCCACAGGGTGAACCTGCCCTCCGCCAGCCACCTGCTTGCCTCACTGTGGGAATGGTGATTAAGTACACAAATCAGGGACCCCCAAAGCCACATTCATGGTCTGTCCAAGTGAAAATAAATAACAAAGAACGTGGGGCTTGAAGAAGGGAGGTCCACGTTCATTATTTGTTCAATTGCTCAGCCTACGTAGAGCTCCCACTTTCCCAACTGCAAAAAGGAAAAAGCAAAACCCGGAGGCACTTCTTGCCACACGAAGGGCTCACGGCAGGGTAGTTTTTTCCCCACTTCTACCCCCTAACTAGAATTAAGCAGAAAGTTCAAGAGAAAAATTGAAGGAGAGAACAGCAGACCCCAGGATCACCTGCAACGTCTGCAATGCTGCAATTTAAAGCAATTTTGCCAAGTGAGCCAAACAATCAGGGGAGACCAGCTGAGGGTGGGTGATTGAAAAGGTTGTTTTTAAAAAAAAAAAAAATTGCTTGGGCAAATGGTTCACACCCTATCAACATGACTTATTTTCAGTTTGATATTCCCCAGTGGCCATTCTTCATTCATGGAAAGGAGAGTTGGCAACAGCCCAGAGATCTCACCAAGCATTTTCTCTATTGATTTTTTTTGGAACTCATTGACTAATGGGGCCATTTGGCACTGGGATCACGGAGAATCAGAGAGAATCTCAAGTCTGGTGTTGACTTGGAAGCTGAAATGTCTATTCCTGGAAGGGGGATGGGGAAGTGTCCAAATCGATGTCTTCTTCATGTAGAGAACCACTCAATCCAGGTAGGATGCCTCACTCCACACTTAGTGCATGACACATGGGAGCATTTTAGAGCTATCTTGCTGTGGTTTATTAACAATATGTATTTGATTTTTGTCCCTGGTTCCTGGCAGAGGGCACCTGAAGCTCTTGGAATTTCCTGAGTGACAGGAGTGTCTTTTGTTATTCATATTCATATCGGGGTGTTTGCTAATAAGGTGACAAAGGATGGGACTCCTAGATGGCATCAGGATGGGCTGGTCACCAGGAAGTCCAAGGAATTAGAAGTGGGGGAAATCTTTCAGCCCCACCCTTTCCACACTCTCTGCATTGCCCCTTCACTCCCAGGGGAAGGAGGCTGGAGGTTGAACTCTATAAAAGCAATTTTTTCTTTATTCATTTAATAAAGAAAACTAATTTTGTAAAACTAATACCTTTCTGATGGAAATTCGTTTTTTCAGTTGACAAAAATTGTATGTATTTGTGAACCCTGACTATCTGAGACAGTTCTCGGTTACTTTCAAAAGTTCATTTTGCCAAGGTTAAGAATGCACACCCATGACAGCCTCAGGAGGTCCTAAGACATGTGCCCAAGATGGTCAGGGCACAGCTTGGTTTTATACATTTTAGGGAGACATGAGATATCAATCAACATATGTAAGATGAACATTGGTTCCATCTAGAAAGGCGGGACAATTCAAAGCCATGAGGGGGCTTCCGGCTCACAGGTAGGTGAGAGACAAACGGTTGCATTCTTTTGAGTATCTGATTAGCCTTTCCAAAGGAAGTAATCAGATGTGCATTTATTTCAGTGAGCAGAGGGATGACTTTGAATAGAATGGGAGGTAGGTTTGCCCTTAGCAGTTCCCAAACTGACTTTTCCCATCAGCTTAGTGATTTGGGGGCCCCAAATTTATTTTCCTTTCACATTTCCCCCTTTTTCTTTTTAAAATGTTTTGGAGAAAGCATTTTAGAAGAAAATGAGTCTCTGGTCTCAGGCTTCATCTGATCTCTCATGGCTAGGACAGTTTATTCCTACATGGGTAGGTTTCAAGTTATTAGAAAAGCTCATTTTTAGCAGGTTATGAAGTCTCTTGTCCTACAAAGAGAAAATAGCGGGAGGAAGGGAGAAAAACAACAACAAACAAAAGAGCAATCCCGGAAAACTGATATAGGCCACATTACTCTGAAGTTCATAATAATCAGTAGGCAGGTATGAGAGTGACTTATGTATGTAAATAAGTTGCTGTTATTTTCTTCTGGAGTTTAAATTATCTAGCTTCAGTTTGAAGGGCTTTAAGAAAGCACAGCCTAGTTTTCAGTGATTTTAAATTAGGAAAAATGGAGGAGAAAAAAATGAAAATATTATTTTGGAGATTTGTAGCCAGGAAAAATTAGAATTCAGTCCAAACTGTAGAAAATAATAAAAATTGACAAACATAAGGCAAGACTGGAATTTAACAACAGGTGTACTACATTTTTTGAGACATAATTTTTCTCTCTCCAGTTTCCCATTTTTGCTAAAGACAAATCATGGTAGGATTGATTTTCTTTATTATACTTGGCCATATTATTTGTATAAAGTGCAGCAAGAATAATTATTCTTCACATAGGCTTTTTAAATTGACTTTGATAGAACTTTGTTCCAAAGAAGGAATCTCAGATAACATTTTTTTTAAAGCTGAGCTCAGCCATGGCTTTGTACCATCAAATACCTATGAGTTGGGTAAATTCCTGTCCTCTTGAGGTCCCAAGATAACTTAGGGCTCCTGGGCCTGTCAGAAAGTGACATTCTTTACTTATGACAGGTTAGGAACCCTGTACAGGGACTGTGTAGACAAGGTATGCAGCCAGTTTCTCCAAGGGGCTTTTATTGGCTCTGTAAGTCAAATTTGATTCCTTAAAAGAAAGCACACCATTCCGGTCACAGCCTTGGTAAAATAACCAGCTTCTCCAATGGTGTCCTGTTGCAAAAGAAAACACTCTTATTGCACTTATGCAAATAACTATATTGCCATAAGTTAAGAATACTCACAAATAGTTTCAAAATTCTGGAGAAATCAGGTAGAGAGAAATAAATATGCTCCAAATTTTTTTCACAGGAGTATACTTTACTCAATTGCTACATGCTGTAAACAGTTCAAAAGAACGGTTTCTCAACTCTGAAAAACAAAACAAAGGATTAGCAATGTTTTAAGCAGAAAAGTCAACAGATTACTTTAGTCTTCTATTAGTTAAGTCCACGCAGTTAACTCCTGTTTGATATTCATGAACATCCATGAACATTCCAGCTTTCTGTGAGAGTCCAGAAAGTATTTTCCCCTCTATTCTAATGTCACAATCTCCAAAGTTATCAGAACAGCTATAAACTGTTAGCTGATTATAAAATCACCTTCGAAAGAGGACCAAAACAAGGCAATAATTGTCTGTGGATGACAAAAAATTTTAGGAAAGCCATAGCCAAAGAAACAATGTGTTACTCTGTGACAAGGAAATGTGTTACATCTGTGGCACACAATAGTTTAACATAACAGTTAAAATTATTACTGATAACATACACTAAGTCATATCAGAATTATAGGAGTTTCCCATAATTTTGGAACACATACCAATAACAACATATTTATACAAATACAGCCCCAAAAAAGCCAAACACCATTTCATATTTGACAATGTTTCCTGTATGATTTTTATACCAAATAAGCCAAATATATTATTTTTGGACTTTAGAGAACCTAATATCTTAAAGGATTAATTAGGTCAGAAAAAGATATAATTTGGCCAGGCATGGTGGCTCAAGCCTGTAATCCCAGCACTTTGGAAGGCTGAGGTGGGCAGATCACTTGAGGTCAGGAGTCAAGACCAGGCTGACCAACATGGTGAAACCCCATCTCTATTAAAAATACAAAAATTAGCTGGGCTTGGTGGTGCACACCTGCAATCCCAGCTACTCAGGAGGCCGAGGCAGGAGAATCACTTGAACTCAAGAGACAGAGGTTGCAGTGAACTGAGATTACGCCTCTGCACTCCAGTGGGCAACAGAGGGAGACTCTGTCTCAAAAAGGAAAGAAGAGAAAAGAAAAGAAAAAGACATAATTTATAATTTGATTTTGGAAAGTTTGTCAAATATCAAAGGTTTAAAACACTTGATATCACAAAATAGGATCACAGGTCTTTATAAAATAAGTCATTCATTTAACCAAAGTGATAACTCAAGGATTTCAAAAAAAGGTGAAAACATTCATTTTTTGAGGGAGGAGACTTAATTTTCCAAACAATAAACCCTAATAAAAATAGCATGATGCCAATTAAATTTGTTTTCAAAATTTTATAAACAATCTATAAAATTTTAATCATCTTGACCATAAGATATAATTTCAATAAGCCTTTTATAACTTTTATTAAGGAGTTGGTTAATGCTTCAAGAAAACCTTGTTAATCTGATACAGGGGCCCATATGCTGATCTTGTATCAGTGTGCCTTTGACATCAATGGTTAATTTATAGAGAAACTGAACTTATTTTATCTCTCAAAATCAGCCCTTACAATCTCACATGCCCCCCTCTCCTGCAATAGTCCCTGGGCCTCGAGGAGTTTAATAGAGTTAATTTCGGGCCCTGCGTCTCACAAACCCAGCTTACTTTCACTGGCATCTTCTACAGGGTCTATAGATGAGGCTTTAACCACTGTCAATGTGAAGATTTAGCAGCTCTTGGTGTCCTTTTAGACTCAGGAGTCAAAACCCTGTAACTTAATGGCACAAGGACTTTAGAAGCACACACAGAAAGTTACACACATATAATAACCTTAATTTAAAAAAAAAGTAATCTCATTTTTTTCTAAGTAAACCAAAACGTAATAATAATGTCACAGGAATAATTTCAATAAAACATAAAATCTGTTACAATATATTAAATCAATCCCTTAAGAAAATTCCATTGTCTAACCAGCTCTTTAGTGTATAAGTGTTTTTTCACATTAAATCCAATTTCTAGAAAGATCATTATAATTTCCTTCTAATTACAGAAAACTTAATCATAGAAAAGTTTTTTTATTTTTTATAAATCCTCTTATCGTGATTTACACAGACCATTCATGGACATGCTTGGACTTTCTGGTTTGTCCTGAACTTCCCTCTTTCTTAAGCAACCAGTCATTTTATTCTAAGACTAAATTTGCCATATAAGATTTTTTCTCATATAAAATTATTTCTCTTTAAGCTTTCTTACCAAAAAATACCTCTTTATTTCTATAATTTTCTTTACATCTCTCTTATTTCCTGGTTCCTTTTATACCTTACTTTAAACATAACCTTTAGATAAGCTTTGGAGTCAACAAAAATTATTCACTTTTTTAAAAAGGACACACACACACACACACACACACACATATATATACATAAATACATATATATTTATTATATATATATATGTATTTTAGAAAGAATGTTTTCCTTCAATATATTTTTATTGGAAAATACCCAAATAATGAAATATCTGGTATTTAACTTTAGATTCTAAATTGTGACAAGTCTGTCTACAAGTATTTATCCCATTACATGTACCTAATTATTTTAATCATTTACCTAGATTAGTTATGAAAACTATAACAGTCATCATTTAAAGTTATGAAACCACCATCGCAAAATAATAACTGAGACAGTGAAAAAGATCTGACCTAACTGATTCCATCTTGCTTCTAATCTCTAAGCTGTCCTTGTTCATTCCTAGGTGTAGGCCAAACTAACTTTGGGAGGAACTTAGTTTGTAGTTTAGCTTTGAAACAAAGGCAATAATAGTCCTTCCCAAAACAAACCCCCTTCCTGCCTGGGAACTAGACTGACTAAAGCCACAAGATTAGAAATTATGGTTATTTTACTAAATAATTCAAGATTTGGCTATTTTCATTAAACCAATATCAATGCCTTATTTATCAAAAATTATGCAAGCAAAGATCATTCTGTTTTGGGCTTGGTTTTATAGTTTTGTAACCCATATGCCAAATTTTGACACCTTATGGTATTTGGCAGGGATAAGTATGAAATTGCTTGATCAATAAATGCAACTGAAAACGTATGCTGATAATTCTTAAGACATTTCTAATATTACTTTACCAATACTTTTAAAGCTAGGTTATTTATTAAAGGTTTTACTTAGGTCACATAAACTTGAAAAAGGATTTGACTAGTCTTTCCTTTTTTCTGATAAAGTATGTCATTTGAGCACTTTTATTATTCTTTAAGCCAATTAATTAGAGCTCTTTTATATATTTTTAGTAGTGAAATATTGTGCACACAACACATAAATATGTAGACGTATTAGGCATACCAATAGAAGTACATGTTATAGTTCATAAGACCTCATTTTTTTCCTATTTTAGACGAGCAAACACTTCATAGCCTGTTTCATTATCCTGGCAGTTGTCAGCTAAATAGCCCTAAATTGGCATATTGAAGGAAACAACTCTTAGGTGAAAAATCAAATACCAAAATGAACATCTCAAGGTACAGAGAGAAAAAGTCTGGTGGTGCTAGAGGGAGATTAAAGATGCATGCCAAATCAAACATAAAATTATTAGAAATCGATCATAAGATTGTGTAAGGGGACCAATTTATTTACATAGGGACTACCTATCTTTCAACTGGATCTCTGAAATCTAGGCAGAGCCCACACTGAATCCTGGGTCTCCAAAAAGGGAGAGTTGTTATGAGCTAGACCATGTAATGTTTTCACAGGGCACATAAAAAAATTTTTTTAACTAAGACATTTCTAGGTGTCTAAACTACACTCTTCCTTAAAAACCCAAGAGTAGCCTCTGTTGCACTATTTTAGTGAAAAAATCAAGTAACACAATATAAAAACAAACAGTTTAACAGTTTGAGATGAACATGTCTGTTTACACTCCTTGGGTTTCCACAAGAAAAAACAGAGGTTTCTCCCCAGAATGGAGTCTGGCACCGTCTCTATTTTTTGAAGGAACCCCAGGCTATTATAAACTATTTTGAGTCCCTCATGCAGCAGGGGGTGCAAGAGGAAAGAAGGACAGCAGAAATAAATGAAGAAAACAGAATTCAGTCAACTAAGAAGAAAAAACTTTTGCTCAGAAAAGGCAAGGTCCTAGGAGACAAAAAAAACTAAAACAACAACATGAAATCCTTTTAAATGCAAACACGCCCACACACCCACACACATACACATCTTAGATTTTAGCTTTTAATTAAGCTGACTTTTAACCATTGAGCTCCTTTAAAAAAAAACTTTTTAAATCTCATTACCATATTTCAGCTAGGAAAAATTACTGCTATTTTAGGAGTAGCAAGTATCAAACCAGAAAGGGCTTGATTTAGGAACCAAACACAGGCTGTGCTGGTTTAAAAAAAAAAAAAAAGGCAGAACCTTAGCTATGGAACTTCAGCATGGGGCAACAGCTATTGTTCTTTCAGAATGGCCCGACTAGCAAAAAGGTGGCCTTGTTATGTAAATAAAGCCTCTTAAGTGGTCAAAATAAAAAATCTTTCCTTTTATTTTTCCTTTCGCTGGTCATTTTTCTCTTCCCCACCGCAGCATCTTTGCATGTGTGGGGCACAGGGAGGGGGTGGGGGCGGAGTTAGGCTTCATTCCCTATAATTTGGAACATTCCTTCGGATTTGATCAAGTCAGATAGAGTTGGTCAAACCCAATGGGAAAAAGACTAAAAGAACTACAAAACAGAAACAAACAAATGACAACAACAACAAAAAAACAGGTAAGCAAAACAAACAATCAATTGCACAACTTATACAATTTGTGAGCACTCTAATGGTAAGGAGAAAGTAAGTCCAGCTGGTTGTTAATCTTAACTTTGTCCAAGACAAACCCCAGTTCAGTTACTTACCTACAGACAGGTCTCAGGCTGAAGACTGCTCTCTACCATCCTAGAAGCAGCAAATAAAACTCCACAAAGGGCCGGGCTCAGTGGCTCACGCCTGTAATCCCAGCACTTTGGGAGGCCGAGGCGGGTAGATCATGAGGTCAGGAGATCAAGACCATCCTGGCTAACATGGTGAAACCCCATCTCTACTAAAAATACAAAAAAATTAGCCGGGTGTGGTGGCTGATGCCTGTAGTCCCAGCTACTCAGGAGGCTGAGGCAGGAGAATGGTGTGAACCCAGGAGGTGGAGCTTGCAGTGAGCCGAGATCGCGCCACTGCACCCCATCCTGGGCGACAGACCGAGACTCCATCTTAAAAAAAAAAAAAAAAAAAAACTCCATAAAGGAGTTAGCTGCCTTCCATCATCATGGAAGCAGGAAAAATTTGCCCTCCTTGTGTTGGAAGCAAGTAAAACTCAAAAAAAGGAGTTGTACAGCGAAATAAACTTTAGATCTCAACCAAATTTGGGAGGATTAGGGATTCTCTGGAGGGGGTGCTTCCAGACCTCAGCAAATTGTCCTATTGGTTTGAGCCATAAAGTTAGCTAATGCTGGTACCAAGTACCGATAGGAGACTGGTCAAAGGTCAGGGGCACCCCCACCCAGAATCCCTTTGTTATTATCAAAATGTGAACCCCTAATATCTGAGACAGGTCTCAGTTAATTCAGAAAGTTTATTTTGCCAAGGTTGAAGATGTGTGCCGGTAACATAGCCTCAGGACATGTGTCCAAGGTGGTCAGGGCACAGCTTGGTTTTATACATTTTAGGGAGACATGAGACATCAATCAACGTATGTAAGATAAACATTGGTTCCGTCCAGAAAGGGGGGCCAACTCAAAGCAGGGAGGGGGCTACCAAGTCACAGATAGTTGAGAGACAAATGGCTACATTCTTTTGAGTTTCTGATGAGCCTCTCCAAAGGAGGCAATCAGATATGCATTTATCTCAGTGAGCAGAGGAGTGACTGAATAGAATGGGGGGCAGGTTTGCCCTGAACAGTTCCCAGCTTCCCTTTCCCCGTTAGCTTAGTGATTAGTGATTTGGAGGCCCCAAGATTTATTTTCCTTTCACATATTCATGATGTACAGCACGATGTTTTGACATATGTGCACATTGTGGGTTGGCTACCTGAGCTAATTAACATATGCATTACCTCACATAGTTCCTTAAAATCCCAATGAGAAATCACCTCACGCCTGTTAAGATGACTGTTATCAAAAAGACGAAAATAAACATTGGAAAGGATGTAGAAAAAAAGAGAACCCTTGTACACTATTGGTGGGAATGCAAATTAGCACAGCTATTTTAGAAAAACAGAATAGAGTTTCCACAAAACGTTAAATATAGAACTAAGATCCAGCAACCCCAGTTCTGGGTATTGAGAAATAGAAATAAAATCCTAAGTCCCCCAACCGAATGAACAGACCTTCTCTTGGACAAAGGATCCCCAGGGAAACCTTAAAAACTGAGTTTGCAGCCATGATGGCATGGAGTTGGCACACATCTCAGCATAGCTTCCTTATTAACCTTTAACCAGAATTCTTTCCTGAAGAGGAAGTAGAAACCAACTCCGGAAAGCAAGAAATGGTCTTCCTTTATTCCTTTAGCCAATCCTCTGAGGCCGAGACTGGACTCCCCATCCCTCCCTCTCTCTTTCCTGTTTTTGTTTTTTGTTTTTTTATTGAGACAGAGTCTCGCTCTGTCGCCCAGGCTGGAGTGCAGTGGCATGATCTTGGCTCACTGCAACCTCTGCCTCCCAGGTTAAGCGATTCTCCAGACTCAGCCTCTCGAGTAGCTGGGACTACAGGCACGTGCCACCACGCCCAGCTAATTTTTTGTATCTTTAGTGGAGATGGGGTTTCACCACATTAGCCAGGATGGTCTCCATCTCCTGACCTCATAATCCACCCGCCTTGGCCTCCCAAACTGCAGAGATTACAGGCGTGAGCCACCACGCCCAGCCCTCTTTCCTGTTTTGGTATGACAGCTCGCCAGTGTCCCAATGCATTCCTTCCTAAAAGCTGACCACCATCTCCGCACCAGTTTTGTCTGACTCTCCCAGGATGGACAGTGAGAGTTGCTGGGTCCTCTGCTTCACCTTTTGATTTCAGAAGGCTGAAAACACCACCATTTGGTCATGCTAATGCTGCCATGTTTTGAACATGCAACCCATAAAGAGACATAAGCTCAATCGTGCATGTTTCTCCTCATAAATATTCACGACTCCTCCTTTAGCTTATTGCATATGTATATTCAGCTTCCCCAATCAGCATACATTTCTGTTCCCTTTACCCCTCCCTGAAGTGCTTACTGTCAGCTTCTGCCAGAGGCCATGGTTCCCAGCCTGCAAGCTGCAACCTTTTCTGAGAAATAAAGGTCTCCTTTCCAAACTTATGATTCTTCTGTTGGCATGATGTATCCAAATGATGTGAAATCAATATGTCAAGGAGATATCTGCACTAGGTTTATTTTAGGATTATTCACAATAGCCAAGATATGGAAACAACCCCAGTGCCTGCCCATGGATGATTAATTAGATATAGAAAATGTGGTGTAGGCACGCAGTGGAATACTATCTAGTCTCTAAAAAGAAAGAAACACCATCAACATGGATGAACAACATGGATGCCACATGTTGTTTGCCACAACATGGATGAACAGAAAGGACATTATGTTAAGTAAAATAAGCCAGGCACAAAAGGATAAATGTCAAATAATCTCACTTTATGTGGAATCTAATAAAGTTGATTTCACAGAAGCAGAGAGTAGAATGGTGGTTTCCAGGGTCTGGGGTCAGGGCCGGGGAGGAGGATGTTCATCAAAGGATAAACAAATTTCACTTCAACAGGAGGAATAAACACAAGAGATTCTCTTACAACATGATGTCTGTTGTTAATAATAATGTACGTATATACACAGTCCCCGACATATTTGACATGTGGTTCTTTTTTACTTTAGGAGGATGTGAAAGCAATACACATTCAGAAACCTTACTTTGAGTACCCATACAATCATTCTGTTTTTAATTTTCAGTAGTATTTAATAAACTACATGAGCTATTCAACACTTTATTATAAAATAGAGTTTGGGTTAGATGATTTTGCCTGACTATAGGCTAATGTAAATGTTCTGAGCACATTTAAGGTGAGTAGGCAAAGCAATGGCATCCAGTGGGTTAAATGCATTTTTGACTTACGATATTTTCAATTTACGATGGGTTTATCCAGACATAACCCCACTGTAAGTCAAGGACCATTGGTACTTAAAAACTCTTAAACAAAGAGATTCTATGTTCTGGGAGGGTGATTGTGCTAAGGAAGGGTGCGGAAGCTCCACGTCCGCACCCCGAGTTCCACCCCCATGCCTGGTCTCTGCATCTCTTCCACTTGGCTGTTTCTGGGTGTCATACTTTATAACCAATGGATCATAGTAAGGGAAGCATTCTCCTGAGTTGTGTGAGTCACTCCAGCAAATGATTGAACCCGAGAAGGGGGCATGGGAGCCCTTGAATTTGTAGCTGTCCAAGCAGAAGTGTGAGTAGCCTGGGCACCCCACTGGTAGCTAGTGTGTGATGTGGGGGCAGTCTGCTGGGGCCTTACTCTCAGTGGGGTCTGCATTTACTCTAAGAGCTGGTGCAGAATTAGATTGAATTGTAAAACACCCACCCAGTGTCTAGAGAGTTGAAGAACTGGTGTCAGGGGAAGAAAAAAACATACTTAAACAATTGTAAAAATGAAAATAAATGGTAATATGATAGTCTAACAAACATGATCATAATGTACAGTTGGATGCTCCCCAGAAGGGCAGGGCTGCCCATTTCCCGGGCTGATCAGAACCCATCTGGCTCTGTGTCCACTTGGGGCGTTGTATTTGAAGATCAATATTGACCTATGGGGAGGTGGCAGGGCCTGAGAGCTAGGAGCTCTGAAGGCCGAGGGAAGGACAGGGAGGAGGGTGGCACATGCAGCCCGGCAAGGCAGAGCATCGTAAGGTGGTGGATCTCAAGTCAGCACGGGGAAGGGAGGGGATGAGTGTCTCAGTCAGAGAAGGCCCCAAATGAACCAAGCTGTCGGAAGAAAGCTGTTGCTCCTGGAAATTGTTTACCAAATTTGGAAAAGACTGAAACAAAAACAGTCTTGGCTTATCTGTAAAGTGTGAGTTGTGACCGGAATGAAGTTACTACCGTTTATTCAAGGAGTTCAGTGACTTGTCCCAGCCTTCCCTCTAGGGGACCTGTTATCATTTCCTGCCCTGAGTAAATGTTGCCCCTCTGTCCTCTGGGGCCATTCCAGCTCTGTGTTCTACACTCCCGCCTCTCCTCAGCTCCAGAGGAAGGAGGGGCCCTATAGACTTGTCCTGTGTCCTGGGAGGGATTTGCTGTCCCCCAACCCCCACCAACCACCTGCAGACTGGAGTAACTTCACGATGGATTTGCACTGAATTTGCCTTACTCATTTACAGAAGTCCATCTATTCCCATCTATTCTTCTGCAAGGGGGTCATTGCAGCCTTGGGAGTCACTGGTGAGCCTGCAGGCAATGCCTCCATGTTCTGATGGAGCTTCCCAGCAGCAACCCCGTTGGGTGTTCAGCTCAACCCACTGATGCTTGGTCTTCCCCATTCAGTCCACCCAAATCCACCAGCCCACCCTGCACCCACAGGGACAGGACGAACAGATCAGTAGCAGCTACCCTGGGAAACCACCGTGGATGCCACAAGACAGGCTGAGACAGGGAGGGGGTTAATCCAACCCATGGTCTGGGGGCCCAGAAGGACACATGGGTCTTTCCTGCTGCCCCACCCACCCCTCACCACAAGAAATCCTTCCATTAGGGAGGAGAAGGCTGGCTGAACAGGAACACCCCTCTCCTGGGGATAGCCCGTGCCCATCTGGCCACTACAAATTCTATGAGAATGATTTGGGAAAACAAGTGCTTTTTATGAGCTATTCTCAACTAATAGGCAATCAATATGCAAGGACACCAGATTGTGGGCTCAAAGGAGTAGGGTCTCCCGGGGGGTTGTAAGTTTTTCTGCTGTAAAGCATCAATTATTGTCCGTTTCTTTCCCCTCCCCGCCTCATCACCAATGCCAACCGGGAAAAACAGACAGATACGCAAACACATACACAGGTGCATACACAGGCACACATATGCACATACACTGCACACATATACGCACCGTTCCATGGTGAGCAGGCCTACACAAACTCACACCCAAAGGCCAACAGAGCTGAGAGGCTGAAGAGAGGCTGACAAATCCAGTTTCTCAGAAAGAAACATTTCACAGGGACTTAGGAACAGAAGCCATGTCTCGAGTGGCTAAAATGTACCCCCCAGACCCAGGGCTTAAATACCACAGGGAAAGGGTAAATTACTTCAGAAGGAGTGTGGCACCAAGGTTGTTTTGACCGGATGGCAGGATTTACAGTAAGTACATGCTCTTAACAATAGATGAAGCAGAAATCTCAGAGGCATTCTGGAAATGGTGTTAATCAGAAGTCAATATGGCAGATTAGCATCCAAAACGGAGGTACTGTAGCCTACACACACACACACACACACAGCACAGCACACATAAGCACACATATGCACACACACATCATACAAGGCACACACATAAAACACATATGAACACATATGCACACATCATACAACATGTACACACATGCACCCACACATCACACAACATGTACACACATGCACACAGTTGCAAAGACACATGCAAATCCACAATTACATGACACGTACACACATATGCACTCATGTACACACATGCACGCATGTGCACATACACATTCAAGCAAATATCTTCCCAACCACCCCCAGTCAAAATTGTCCAATATGTAAAATGTACCCAAAATACAAAGGGAAACAGTGTAAATCACCGTTTTCCTTTTATTGGATTCAGAACACTTTTCCAACCACCAGGGGCACTGACAAACCTCAGACAAGCTCAGCTTTCAGTCCAAAGGTTGATTTCCAAAATGGGAATTGGAACATTGAAGTTGGCCCAAAGTGTCTCATCCCTGCAGAAAACAGGCGAAACTCTTCTAAACGTAAAATCATAAGCTGAGAACACACATAACATGACACATGCTGCGAATTAAATAAAGATACGTATGAACAAGAGAGCCAGGAAATAAAAATATGTCACACACTTTATATTCATGACAGACCTCAAAGTGGCTGCGCATGGGCGGAGCAGAAAGTGGGTGCGTGGAGAGCGTCCAGGGACAGCTCCCAGGGGTGGGGTCAGGATAGAAGGGCTGTAGTGGGGCTTCCTGGGAGACAGCAGGGGAAAGAGTAATGGGCAGTCTGATGAACTTAAAGACAGTGAGAAACGTGTGTGGCACACACTCAAGAAACATTTACATACTGCATGGCTGAGGAAATATTCCATAATTAATTTAAAAGACCACCTAAAATTCTTTGCTGCTCTGTTTGGAAAGATAAATTATAATGGACAAGCTATTCTCAGACTTACAAAATTAAAAAAAATAATAACAAGCTCATGTTGTAGAGTGGAAATCCAGTGTCATCATATCCCCCAAGCTCCCTATAACGAAGCGTTTGAAGCTGTCCAGGAGCTCGGACGGGCAGCCCTCAGCCAGGTGGCTGGCCCACAAGGCAGCATGCACTTCCCGTGCTGAGCGACCATGCGGGTCACCCAGGAAAGAACAATGCTTCGCAGATGCAGAGACCATATGCACTGTGACGAAGCCTCGCATTTGGAGTCTCTCCAGAAAGACAGGGACAGGCCACAGAACTTGAGTGTGAACCACTGATATTCACCATCCTTTGGCTGATCTAGGACCAGCGTTTGGGAAAATGTCCACATCACGCAGAGGCGTTAGCAACCCACCACCTTCTGCAGAACCTGGCTCCCGGGATTCTGTTCTTGGATGGGATGGTTGTGAGATCGTCTTGCTCCAGTCCTAAGGCACTTGAGAATGTCAGAGCTTCAGAAGTGAGAGGAATAAATTCTCAGTTCATTAAAGATTTAATCAAACCATTTACATGATCAGGGTCTCCCAAACATATGGGAAATTTGATGGTGCGCTTGTTTCACAGGCTGGTGTGAAGATCTGGTGTGTGGTTTGTGTCGGCCACACAAGGACAAAGAAAGGAACATATTGCAGTCTATATAAACAATTATTTTCTCATAAGACAATTAGGGAAATGAACTGGAAGTGGGATCGTGAAATGGACTTGTCACCACATCTAATTACATTCTGCTGGTGGTGACTGGTACTGGCATGGAGGTCGGCTGAACGTGAATTAGTACTTGCTGCTAAGCTGACAACTGGGCCTTTTTCTGATGCATTGAGTAGGAAATGGCCAATGGTGGGGAACAGGTTCAGGGCCCAGTGCAGTGGCAGGAGGGAGGCAGGGCAAATGCATGAGGGGCTCAGGATTCAGAGGCACAGGGTAGTCAGCACAGTCGTGCCCACTCTGTGTCTTGTCATCCCTCTGGTGGCAGCTGAGGCCAGGCATAGGTGGATACACCATGGGGCTCCAAGAAGGAGGCTACCCTGGGTTCCTCTGCCACCCATAGTGGCTGGTAGGGTCACTATGGTAGTGGCAGCTAGTGGTGGTAGGGCCTTGCCAAGCATCAGGGTGACCTTGCTATGCAGCAAGCCCCCGTACTGGGTGGCCACTGTCACTGCAGCCCAGCATCACTGGAGCTCTCCTGCGAGGCTGGCACTGAGGTCGTCTGTCCTGTCCCTCTCAGTGGGGGAGGAGGAGCCTCTGGTCCCCACTTGCTAGTAACCAAGTACCCAGAGATGGCAGGCTGGTGCTATAACAATTCTCTCTCCCCACATTCAAGAGAAGTCCTGGGTTCTAATATTAAAGAAAGGGAGGGGCTGGGTGTGGTGGCTCACACCTATAATCCCAACACTTTGGGAGGCCGAGGCATGTGGATCACTTGAGGTCAGGAGTTCAAGACCAGCCTGGCCAACACAGCGAAACCCCGTCTCTACTAAAAACACAAAAATTAGCCAGATATGGTGGTGCACACCTATAATCTCAGCTACTCAAGAGGCTGAGGCAGGAGAATGGCTTGAATCCAGGAGGCAGAAGTTGCAGTGAGCTCAGATCACACCATTGCACTCCAGTCTGGGCGATAGAGCAAGACTCCATCTCAGAAAAAATAAAAATAAATAATAATAATAATATTAAAGAAACGGTGGAAATTGACTGGATCCAGGGATCGTAGGGAAAGAAGAGACAGGCCTGGTTTTGCCCAGCAGGCAGGAGAGGTGCAGATGCAAATTTGACACGTGTGGAGGACCTGCTCCGCGCCAGGGACTTCCAGTGACTGCTAAAACCTCCTTTTAAGGATGCATCTATTCCTCATGGTCTATCACTTCACCGATGAAGATGCTGAGGGTCATAGAGGCTGGATTAGTCCTTCTAGCCTAGAGCTGACAGGCAACAGAACTTGAATGTGAATCAAATTCTCAGGTTCTAAATCCACCATTCCTCAGGACACCCACAGTCCCCAGGGGGAAAATTGAGTCATTTTTCCATTGAGGCCCACACAGAACAGGAGCTAGAAAGGGAAGCAGTGACAGGCAGTGAGAACGCAGCCTGTCCACCCTCGCAGACACCAAAACACAGGAATGTCTGACAGAAAAACGAAGCTCTTGGACAGGTTTCTGCTGCAACAAGAGGAAGAGTGGAGTTCCCAGGACGTGTCCAGTCCGGCATCTGAAGGTGGAGACAGAGCGCAGACGTCAGAGGGATGACAGTGGACAGGCCTGGGAAGCGAGCAGGAAGGACCCACAGGCTGGGGAGACTCCAAGCCGCACACCAGCTGCTAAGAGGGAAGGCCCCACGGTGTGGCGGCTGCAGACGCTGCCTCCTTGCTCCACCTCCCGCGGCTGCAGACGCTGCCTCCTTGCTCCACCTCCCGCTAGCTGCACCTGCTTGGGTACATTGTGAATGTCCTCTCAGCTTGTTTCCTCATCTGCAAAAATGGGAGTGAATGCGAGGTCTGCGCCAGAAGAAATGTTTGTGATAACGAAATATGTGTGTAAAAGTTTTAGTAGTAAACACAATGCTACACGAACTCCTTGGCCAGCCCCTGAAGATGGAGGATGCTTGTGAGATGCACACAGCCTCTGGAGAGCAAGGGCAGGTTGAAGAAATGAGATGGGTTGACCACCCAGCGTCCACCACAAGGGAAGCATGCAGAGTCCCGGCTCCCACCTGGCCCGAACACCATGAACACAAACAAGACCACTAGAAATGTGGCTGCTGAGGCCTGTGCAGCAGAGGCAGAAGCTCCTGCCTGCAGGCTGACAGCTTCCCACCTTCGCTGAATCAACCCCCAGAGCAAGAAGCACCCGGGCACCAGCACGAGACACTCAAGGCGACACTGACCCAAAATGAAGACACGCTAGCCTCCAGCCACCACTGGGCCACACAGCCCCACTCCTACTGCACCAAGGCTAGTGTTTCCATCATGGCCTGCATGGGCGGAGCCAGCAGTGACCCACACAGCCACTACCCCAGTCATTCCCATACAGATCAGTCTCTGAAAACTCAGCCCTCTCTCCCATGACTGGGATTGCCAAGATGAGAGCTGAGAGTGGTAGAAGCAAAAACTAAATAACACAGAAAGAAAATGGTAGCCAGGGCCCTGGTCAACCAGGGTGCAGTGGGAGGCACCAGAGAAAAGAGACTCACTCCACGCAGGTGCTGAGGGTATGTGGGAATGTCCTGGCAGGGGAAGCCCCCTGGGCCTCACAGGTGAGAAAATGCCTGGCTGGCATCAGGACCCCGAGAGCATTTCAGACCCCCGCAGCCTCAACAGAGGCACGAGGAGTGAAATTCGCTCACAGATCAGGGCCTCTAGAGCTGAGGAGACGCAGGCCAGGCACGTGGGCAGCGAGGACTTATTCTGTGGACCTGGGCTTCATTGTGCGGCTCAGCAGGGAAAGGAGAAGGTGAATATTCAGATGCTTTTTCCTGGAATTATTTTCCTGGCTACAGCATACGGGAGGGAGGAGGTCAGGCTGGAAGAAGGCCTCAGACCCAAAAACATCTTCACGTCTGGGAGAGAGATGGGGGAGTTGTGAGTGGTGCTGAGGCTGTCAACCTAACTAACAGATAGAGAGAGCCTCTCTAAAAGAAAAGACGTCCACTCAGGAACAGGCCTTGCAAAGGGAATACGTGTGCCACAGTGAAACTAGGTGCATATGCAGGGAGGCAGAGGACAGTAAAGGTTTTTCAAGGAAAAAATGAGGGTTATGTAATTGTTTTGAGATCATTGTCCTTGGTGATATGGTTTAGCTCTGCGTCCCCATCAAACCTCATGTTGAATTAATTGGAATCCCCAGTATTGGGAGTGGGGCCTGGAGGGAGTGACTGGATCCTGGGGCTGGGTTTTGCATGAATGGTTTAGCACCATCCTCTCGGTGCTGTTCTCATGACAGCGAGTGAGTTCTCACGAGATCTGGCTGTTTAAAAGTGTGTAACACCTCCCCTTACCCCCTCCTCCTGCTCCAGCCACGTAAGACAAGCCTGCTTCCCCTTTTCCTTCTGCCACAATTGGAAGTTCCCTGAGGGCTCCCCAGAAGCTGATGCTGCTCTGCTTCCTGTACAGCCTGCAGAACCATGAGTCAATCAAAACCCTTTTCTTTATAAACTACCCAATCTCAGTTTTGTTTTTTTTTTAGATAGAGCCATTTCGGCTCACTGCAACCTCCACCTTCTGGGTTCAAGCGATTCTCCTGCCTCAGGCTCCCAAGTAATTAGGATTACAGGCGCCTGCCACCACACCCTGCTAATTTTTGTATTTTTTGTGGAGATGGGGGTTTCACCATGTTGGCCAGGCTGGTCTTGAACTCCTGACTTCAGGTGATCCACCCGCCTCAGCCTCCCAAAGTGCTGGGATTACAGGTGTGAGCCACTTTGCCCGGCCTCAGATATTTCTTTATAGCAGTGTGAGAACGGACTGATGCCCTCAGCTATGAGGATCAGTAACAAGGGTGGCACCAGTCCAAGGTTGGACAGGCAGCTGCTAGGCAGACGTCCTCATACAAGTATTTTTTGTGTAAGGTTGTGATGGCCTTTGGGAAAAGTGGTGGTTGTTGCAGTGTCTTCTGTGATAGATTTTGTTGTCTGGCTGGAGAACCCTCTCTTCATGGCCTTCCTTGACCGTGTTTGTCAGAGTTCTTTTTAAATTTTTTTTTTTTTAACACAAGTGACTCCATTTTGATTCTAACCACTTTCACCAGGCCCCCAAGGAGCAATTGTTTCACTAGGGTGTGGGTCAGGCTTCTCTCATCCATATGTGCTCTCTGCGTCATCAATTTTAAAAATGCCTTAATTAGGGGGCCTGACTGGCATCGCCATTCCTGGGCCGGAACTGAACTGAGCCTCTGGCTTTCCGGAATGTTCTCCCCTGGTCCAGCCTCCCGCCTCGCCCCAGAGCCTCTTGGTTTTCAGAGCCGTCTGTCAACGGCTGTGTGACATCAGACAGCTGTTGTGGGTTCACCCTGAAGCGAGTGGCACTTCATGGCGAGTGAAGTAATTTCTTGATGTGGCTTCTGTCACATTATTTATTTTTATGATGTGCTTTTGATGGAAGGCATCATCCCCATGGATGTTATTGATGGCTTGTGTGTATTTGCATTAAGAATATCTATGATCTGGAAAATGGAATTTGTGTTGGCCCAAGCTTGCCAGGCCTCAGCCACAGCCTGTGCTTCGCGTGTTTATCCCGAGCAGCAGAAAATGTGACTCAGCCCCACTGTATCCCCATGCAGGCACTGAGGGCCACTCAGGGGAGAATAAGACCCACACCCAAGCATCAGGGGCTCCCAGCCCTAGGCCACGAGGTCCAGAGAAAACTGGTGGCTGGGTCGACAATGGCCCAGGATGGCACTGAACAAAAACAGCGGAATACACAGATCACTATGATCAGGGCTCAGGAAAGGCTTTGCAGAGAGCAGATGCCTGGGTTGGTCCCAAAGCACAACTACATGGGATTTTCCTGAGCCCTGGCAGGGGCCCGAGAGCACTGGGGAAGGGGACAGCCTGGTGCGCTAGAAGGAGAGGGGACAGGAGCTGCAGATACAGGGGCTCTGAGCCAGGCTCACTGTCTCTTACCTGGACTATTGAAACCTTCAGCTATGACCACTTTAGTCACTGCCCACACTGCAATCAGAGTGTCCTTTCTAAAATGCCAACGGCCGTGATAAAGTGCAGACTTCCTTGGTCTACCCCTACAAGCTGTATGGCCTAGGCAGGTTCTCTAACCTCTTTGGGCCTCAGTTTCCTCATGTGTAAAAGGAAGACTAATAATAGTGTCTCTCTCGTAGGCATGTTGAAGGTTAGGTTAGTGAATATGTGTAAAGCTACTTAGAACGGTGACCGGCATAGGACAGTCACCAGTAAATGTGAGGATTAATCATCATAATTATTGCTAATAATAATTGTTATTTTTATGAAACTCATAATTATCTCCCCCCTCCACCTGTGCCGCATAAAGACCGTGGTTCCTGATGGCGCAGTTGCTCTATGAATCTCCAGCCACACCCCTGCTCCCGTGGAACTGTGTTCTCCCCAGCACTCGCACTGGTAACACATCCCTGAGCGTAGCATGCTTTCTGCAAACTCTTATCTAGATATCACTTAATTTTCAAGCCACACCAACTCCATGAGTCTGGTCTACAGAAAACGTCACACATACTCTAACATTTACAAACCCACGCACACAGACGTCCATGGAGTAGCCAGACCCTGGCAGGAACTGAAATGCCTGTTAAGAGAGGAGCAGGCACAGAAGCTCCGCCCCTCCACAGCTGGCAAAACGAATGTGATCAGCACAGTGACGTGCTGTGAATTGTGACGACAGGCTCTCCTGAGAAGGTAGGCAGATGACTTGCAGTGTTTGGTAGTTTCTGTTGTGTAAATACAGTCCCTCCACCATGACAGACCTCAGGATACCAGCCTGATGCCCATCAGCTCACGCAATTCCTGAAATGTTGACAATGAGCTCTCAGCAGCCCATATGAGCCAGCTCTGGGGCACTACCAGATGGACCTAATGACAGGGAAACATCTCAAAGGCCGCTGGTTAGGAGCAAAAAGCACCTTGTGGAGCCATGCATTCCATAGGATCTCCTGTGTATATGACCCCATTTGGGTAGAAACGCATGAGCTGGGCTTCCGTGTAAAGAGTACGTTTCTCCTCATTGCAGGAGAACCTTGTCACTAATTAAGACAGCCCAGACACCATTGTTTTAGAAGCTTTCTGGACTCTGGGGCCAACCTCCATTTAGCATTAATTACCTTTGTCTTTCCTGCCATGGATCTGTACACTTCCTTGGGACAAGCGTGGGGGGCAAGTTGTTTCGTATCGAATTCCCAGAGCCTATCCCAGGGCATGGCCCCCAGGAGACCTTCCCTAATACGCTGATGAATGCAGCAGACGGCATTTACTCATCAAGCACCCACCCATTCCCAACCCTGTGACGTCTTACCTTCGGGAAACCATCACCATTCGGCATCAACCCAGAGTCAAACCCCTCCCTGCTTGCTCACTTGGCCACACCCTCTCCTACCTCTTCAAGCCTCTCCTACCACAGCTCCGGGACAAAGTCCCCAAAGGGAAACACATCTACGGTCTGACTCCTTTGACAGCCAACAGGGAACCTGCCCTGCTTCTCACACTGACCATGACCCAGCCAATGACAAAATTCCAGGAGCCCACGCGTTCAGACAACTGAGCCTCACCAGTATTTCTCTGGAGGTGCTTCATCCACAGAGACCTGGCCTCTCTTCCCTTCTCTGGCAGCATTCTGAGAAGGTACTAGGTGCGTGGGGACAAAGGAGGGCCGCGTGGGGAGAAAGGAGGGCCACTTGGGGCCAGGAAATTGGCCCATCAGAAACACGGCTTTTGCATCTTACGGGTTGGATACTCCTTTTGAACATTAGATCTAATAAGCTGATTTGTCTTCCAAGATGAGCATTTGGAACTGACCCACAAAAGACCACAGAGGAGAGGAAACTCTACACAGAGCAAATCATTAATTCTCTGCAGCCACAGCAGGCTCCCTCACTTGTTCCCTGGCTACAGATCCAGATATAAAGCAGGCAGCATTTTCTCCATTCCACAGATTAGGAGGCAACATGCCATAGAAGATGAAAACAGCGCTCTGACTTCAAATTTCATGCTCATTATAAACATTTCAACTTCTCTTCTACCCTGACCCCTCAGCACCCAACACAGGACCGAGTGGACAGTCCCAGCTTTCAAAATGCTGGTAGATTTGAATTTAGCTGGTCAGCTCCGGGTTGAGGTCATCCCACTGCAATGAAGCTAATTAATGTGGACGCCCACACTCACTACTTGGAGCACCCTGAGGCAAAGTGCCCCGCAATATTTGTTTCTACCCATGATCCCAGCTTGGACAGGGCATGTGGTGTGGTTGGTTTCCATGCTCTCCTGGCACAGAAGTCTACACTGCAGACAGGCAGTGAGCGTGACCCCTGCTTCTTGTGTCTGGGTGCAGAGGATGAGCAGAACGGTGGGTGGTGCTCATCTGGACGTGCACGCGCTCACACCCATGACGGCCTCCACTCCCTCCCTTTTCCAGCCGTCGACTCATCCATCAGCAGCACCCCAGGGGCCAGCTGCAGCTGCTTTGTGCAAACACCCCTCCTTTTCTCCTAAGAGCTATTTGATCATTATCCTGTGTCATGATTATTTTGACAGGATAATTTGAAAGATAATTTATTGAATACTTAGTCATATTTGTCAAATAAACAATTGAAAACCGTCTGTTTCCCCTCAGTCTCTGAGTGCGCACCCGCCCACCGACTTCAGGATTCATGGCTTCCTCCCACTGAAAGCAGCAACTGTGGGCGAAGACAGAAACTGGAGCTGGCCTCAGGCTGTATTTTGAGAAAGTGATATTTGTCTTCCAAATAGGTTGTCCAACCCTTCCAGAGCCCCTTTTCCTAGACAGATGTCGCCTTTCTGGGCAGTTTGAGTGTTTGCGTGTTCCTCACCCTCACCATGAAGGCAGCCGCTAGGTCACCCGCTTTCCCACTTGATAAACGACGTGCTGGCCCCCTTTATTCCCTGCACACGCAGGGACGCACACAACCCTCCCCGGCCACCCCCTCCCTCACCCCCTCCAAGTCAGGAACCTGGACCCACCCTGCAGTCTGCCTCAGTGCATCGTTCCGGCTTCCACCGACATCTGCTGGGCATGTACCGGGATCAACTGCCAGGCCAGACACGGGGGCTTCAAGGAGGAAATGAGGCCTGCCCCAAGCAGCCCACCCACCTGCTGGAGGGAGGCAGAGTCCATCTCTTACCCCAAGAACACGGCAGCGCTTGCACCATGAAGTACACCTGAGAGGCAGAGAGGGGGTCAAAGTGTCTTTGTCCAGGATGCCCGAGTACAGCCGAGTCCTGATAGGCAGCGTGGATTGAGCTGGATGAACAAAAGGAAAAGGCTCCCTGGGTGGGAGGAATGGCCCCTGCACTGCCTACACCTGCTCCTTTAGCTCTTCCCGTCCTGCTCCCTCCTGACCTCTCTCCAGCCAGGACTTCGCCCCCAACACCTCCCCAAACAGTTCTTGTCAAGTGACCCATGACCTCCATGTCCAATCCGGTGCCCGTCCTCAGCTCCCACCATGCTTCATCCTCAGCAGCGTTTTGACGCTGACTCCATCGTCCACCTTGCAGAAGTCCTCACCTGGCTCCCAGGCCTCTGCTCTGCCCTGGCTCTCTCCATCCTTGTTGACTGCTCCTCATCAGTGTTTGCCTCCTCCCCAGCTCCCTCTGGGACCATGGACAGCCCCACATGCCTGGCCTCTTCTCTGTGCAAACTCACTGCCCCCAAGGCTTCACCAGCCACACGGCTGTAAGGGCCACAGTGCTAACAACGCCCAGGTGTCCCTCCTGACCATGAGACTGATGCAGCCACTGACCATGAGACCCATGAATCCACTCCCCTCCTAACATCACGGGGATGTCCCACAGGCACCTGTAAGCACACACCCCAAACCCAACTCCAAGTCTCCACCCCCTGAGCCCCCCACGCTCTTCCCAGTCTCAGGAAATGGCAACTCCATTGTTCTCATTCTCCAGACTGAAATCCTTGATGGGTGATCCATCTGCAAACTCTGCAGCCTCTATTTCCAAAACACATGAGGAATCTGGGCCAGTGGTCTCTGCCCTGGGTTACTGCAAATCTTCCAGCTGGTCTTCCCAACTGGCCCCGACCTCACCTCTTCCCACAGCCCATTCTCGGCACAGAAGCCCAAGCATGCATTTAAAATCCAGGCCAGAGCCAGGCGTGCTGGTGTGCACCTGCAAGCCCAGCTATTCAGGAGGCTGAGGCAGGAGGATTGCTTGAGGTCAGGAGTTCCAGACCACCAGGCTGGGCAACATAGCAAGATCAGCCCCTACACACACACACACACGCACACGCACACGTGCGCGCGCGCACACACACACACACACACACACACACACACGCACACACATATCCAGGCTGAATGAGGCCCCTGCTGTGCTTAGAGCTCCTGCTCTTCAGCATTTTCTCTTCACATGGAGACGGCCGGCCTCTCATGCCCCACAGGCATCGCAGTCTGCCCCTTGCTGCTGGCCTGGCTGGGCACTGACTTCTGCGGACTCCCCAATGCTCTTGGAGCACCCATCTCCTCGATGCTTCTCAGTCTCGCTGTGCAGGCTGTGGGATCTAGCTGGACACACTTGGGGTCTTTGCAGTTGTTGCTCTCCACACCTGGAGCACCCTCTGCAGACAACCCCTGGTCCTCCCATCAGCCACTTTCTTCGAGCCTGTGCTCTGCACCAGCCCCTCCCAAGGGCCTCCCTGACACCCTCCAGGGTGGCTCACGCCTGTAACCCCAGCACTTTGGGAGGCCGAGGCGGGTGGATCACAAGGTCAGGAGATGGAGACCATCCTAGCTAACACGGTGAAACCCCGTCTCTACTAACAAAATAGAAAAGATTAGCCGGGCATGGCAGTGTGCACCTGTAGTCCCAGCTACTTCGGAGGCTGAGGCAGGAGAATGGCATGAACCTGGGAGGCGGAGCTTGCAGTGAGCCGAGATTGCGGCACTGCGTTCCAGCCTGGGCGACAGAGCAAGACTCCATCTCAATAAAAAAAAAAAAAAAAAAAAGTCTCCCACACCTGGAACTCAACCCCATACACTTGATTTTTCCCCACAGAATTCATTGTCCAATGAAACACTTTATAACTTACTCTTCTTGCACATTGTCTGCCCTCACCATCAGCACCAGGATGTAGGCTGCGTGAAGACAGGGGTCTTTGTTGTTCACTTCTGCATCCCTCATACCTGCAATGCTGCCTGGCGTGCAGTCGATGCTAAGTGAGCTGAAGGAGGCGCAGGTGCATGAATGTGACGGCATGTTCAGGGCAGCCACGTGGCCACAGTGCTGAGGCTGCCAGGGCAGGTGATGGATGAGGTGAGAGAGATGATTGACACCTGCCCTGGGGAGGAGCTTGAGCTTCAGCCTTAGTTGCATGGGGGAACCACTGGTGCCCCCAAATGGAGGGAATGCCATGCTTATAAATTCAACTTAGTCCCCTCTGTTCACAGGGAGGGAACTTGACAAGAGGACCAGACCCAACCCATCGGGTGGTAGTTGGGATCACAGATTGAGAGATCACAGAGAAATGGAACCCAGGAGGGGGCAGAGGGCCAGAGGGGAGGGGCCGCCTGACCGGGGGAGTAGCACATTGGATGCCAGCTGTGTCGTCAACTACCCATCAAGCCTTTCCTTTTCCTTCAGCTTCTCCTCCTATCCTCCATGTCAGCTCCCACCGTATGCATCCTGGGTTACTTCTCCTTTCCCCGGATCCCTGACATCCTGCTGCTCTCAGTGAGAAGAGCCCTGCTTGGCTGGGTTTTCACGTCTCTGCTCCCTGCCAGGACAGATGGATGGTCCCTCTCCCCTCACAGGAAATAAATGGGCAATCGCACCCATTTCCTGGGTGCCCCCTCCTGTGGGTTCCAGAACACCTCTGCTGTGGCACTTAGGGTGAATTGCAGTTGATTTATCCATCTCCTCCCCATGGCATGAGCTCGCCAGAGTGAGACTGTATCCCATTCCTCCCCACACGCCCAGTGCCCCTCTCAGAGCCTGGTGCATAGTAGGAGCTTAACAAGTGTGCAGTGAATAAATACACAACGCAGGGGCCAATGAATTTTTTTGTCACCACCCTTCAATTTGCATACATTTTATGGTGTCTGCAATTTCCTGGACAACTAGACAGACCAAAAACAATAGGTGGCTTAGCACTACATGGAGAAGACATCTAAGCCTGGAGTGATATATTTCACAGGAAAGGGGAATATGGATTACCTTGAAAATTAATGAAACATATACAAAAAATTAATGATATGAAAAATGGCTTATGAAAGCAGCAAATAGCTTCTATTGACCATATGCTAAGCAATTCTCTGCCTCTTAAATCATAAGAAACCATTGCTCAAAACATTATATACCTTTGGTAGAGACCAACTGTGGGTACCTGCTCACCTAGCTTTGCATCTGGCCTGCCTCTGCCTCCCACCAGTGACACCTCAAGCCCCCAAGCTCCGGTTTTTCATCCACAGGATGCAGACAACATGACTCTAATGCCATCTCAAGGGTCATATGGAAGATGAGATGAGTGGTACCTGCCATTAGATAAATTGTTGTAGAGCTGTAAATACTAATTCAACATTTAAGTTAATTTGGAGGTGTACCTGTAATTCACTCAGCATATGTTTGGCAAAACTGACCCTGAAGCCTATCATCTAAACAGGATCGTAGGCCCTCTCCTTTATCTAGGTACAAACAATAAATAAATAAAATTGGTATCAAATCTTTAAAAGCAATCATTTAAATATAATAGCCTGTAGATGATGCCTACCTAATAAAAGCTCTTTACAGTGCTAATCTGTTAGAGAGCAGATGGCTTGCAATACTACATCTAGCAATAATACAGTTCTTATTTTAAAAAGTGACCATTTAGACTTGCCATGGGTCTTTAGACACCCCCCATACACACACACGCACACATGAGAGCACACACACATACACACATTAATCCACAGTTCCCTTAATGCAGGTGGTGAGTGCTGCTGGGGAAATCCCCAAGGGACCCTGGTATTAGTCAATTAGTCAGGGCTCTCTATATATATCCTAGTAGTTCTGTCCATATATATATATATAGACAGAACTACTAGGATACACACACACACACACACACACACACACATATATATATAGGAGTTTATTAAGAAGTATTAACTCACATGATCACAAGATCCCACAATAGGCCATCTGCAAGCTGAGGAACAAAGAAGCCAGTCTGAGTCCCAAAGCTGAAGAACTTGGAGTTTGATGTTCGAGGGCAGGAAGCACCCAGCACAGGAGAAAGATGTAGGCTGGGAGGCTAAGCCAGTCTAGTCTTTTCACGTTCTTTCTGTCTGCTTTTTGTTTTGGCCACGTTGGCAGCTGATTAGATGGTGCCCACTCAGATTAAGGGTGGGTCTGCCTTTCCCAATCCACAGACATTTCAAATGTTAATCTCCTTTGGAAACACCCTCACGGACACACCCAGGAACAATACTTAGCATCTTTCAATCCAATCAAGTTGACACTCAGTATTAACCATCACACCTCCCGAACAGAGTCCTTGGCAATGTCCAGCTACCAGGCTCCTCTGGCCCCTAAGCTCCCAGGGGCAGCCCCTTCCCTCCTCTGCTTCCTCACCCACTACATATAATCCCAACATCACAAACCTGGAGGTAAAGTCAGGCCAGGCTCTGGGAGAGGAGGGGGATGTCAACAAACACACAGTGTCCTCATCCTTCCATTGGTTGAACCCACAGGTAGGGACCCAGCACGGGTTGGTGCCCTTCCTCTCCAGTGGGCAGCGGGGACTCTGCAGGCTGAACAGGATCTGCCTCCTGGGTCTTCCCAGTCAGTAAGGAAGCCACACCCTGGCCATTTCCACACGCACCCAGCTCACTCCCGGCCTCTGGCCGTGTCCAATCCTCACCTCCTCTGCTCACTGGAGTGGGGGCCCTCAGAAGCAACACATGGGCTGCCCCATCCCCACACGGGGTCACATTCACAGGTGGCACCACCAGTGCTGGTGGACCTGCAGGCCGCACAGAGACTCTTCTAGTACTCACTATCATGGCTCCAGGGCCCCCTAGGCCACTGCCACCCTCATGTCCCAACCCAGCCGTGGCCACCCCCTCTGCAAGGAAGCAAAGACACTGGCCCCACAGCACACACCTGGGTGCTGCCAGCTTTCTGTGCTTTGCAGTTTCAAAGGCCTGCGTTAACAGAGAACCCTACTCACTCCTCTGGCCCGGTTCAGATCCACGGGCTCATCAGGATAGAGAGTGTGGACCAACCACCAGGCACATGCTAGGCAGTGCCTCCCCACTTCCCTGGGCTGTTCTGGGGGTATGGGGGCACCTCAGAGACCCAGCACAATAGACCTGCAGACACCCTGGCTCCTTTCAAGCAGGGGCTCTGGGGGCCTCTCTTCCCTTTCACCACCGGCTATGACCAGCCCAGCTTCCGTGAACTTCTCTGCATTTCCCGAGGCCCCTGCATACCTGGCTTCAAAATGAATCCTTGCCATTCCCTCAGTCCTCCCTAAATGTGTCCTCTTCACACCCAACTGCTTCACCTCTGGGCTCAGGGAAAGGGGTACTCACCTCCTCATCCAGCCAAACCCTCTCCCTTGCCCCCTCAGGACCCTGCTGCTTCTGTTGACCCTGTTTCTCAGTCTCTTAAACTTTCAGCTTCTTCCCTAAACACTGCGCCTCCCAGGACCCTCACGTGCACCCTTCCTATTCGAGGCCACGTTTCTGGAAAATTCTGGAAACAGGTGTCAACACTCATTGTCTTCTCCAGTCCTCAGAAAATGCACCCAGGGGACTCACCGCAGGCTTCCTGACATTCACCAATGCCCCTGACGGAAACCCACATGCACGGACAGCTGCTGTGAGATCCCAGAAACCCACACATGTGTTTGGATGAGATGCCGTTGTAGGTGCTATGGGCTGAAGTGTGACCCCCATAAATTCATATGTTGAAGTCCTGACCTCCAGTAGCTGGGAATGTGACTGTGTTTGGGAGGAGGGCCTTTGGAGAGGTGAGTAAGTTTAAATGAGGTCACAAGGGTGGGCCCTGCTCCAGGGTGACCGCTGTCCTTATAGGAAGGGATGAGGACACATACACACACAGTAGAAAGGCCAGGAGAGGACACAGGGAGAAGATGGCAGCTGCACATCAAGGAGAGAGGCCTCAGAAGGAACCAACCCTGCTGACACCACAACCGTGGACTTCCAGCCTCCAGGGCTGCAAGGAAATGAATGTCTGTTGTTTGAGCCCAGGCTGTGGTGCTTTGCTATGGGGCCCTAAAAGACTAAGACAGTAGGGCACTTTTTTCAACCCTTGAAAGCCCATATTTCCTTTTAGATAATCATACAAATAGCACATCACCCTCCTTCCAACCAAGGCTCTGCTCCTCCAGCCCCCGCTCCAACTCAGGCAGAGAATCCCCAAAACCACACTGACCTCACTAGGCCTGGAGCCCCTGCTGCAGTGGTGAGGTGTGATTCCATCTGCCCTGGCCCCGTGCTTTTGATGGATGCTCCCCTACCTACACGATTGCAGCTGTTTTGGATAACATGTCACTCACTGGTTCAGGAGTGGTGGCTGTATCCATGCTGGGCCAATCAGAACCTCTCCCTGATTCTTGGCTTTGGGGCCCAGAAAGAGTTGAGGTCATTTCTCTGGGGCTGCTGGAGGTCTTATTTTCTGCCTGGAGGATGAATCAAGGAGCAGAGGTGGCTGGTCTGCTGGGCTGGGCAGGTGAGCCATGCCACTCAGAGTGGGAAGGCTGAGCAAGAGGCCCTGGGGTACGTGTGTGTTTGTTAAGGCTGTGTGTCTCTGGAAGGCCATCCCTGATCCTCCATCCTTACAGAGAATCCCGCCATGGCCAGGCATCAATGCACTGAGGACCCGGCCAGTCTTCCTGCCCCCAAGAAGATTTCTCTCCTGCTTTTCATACCAGGTAGAGTAGTGGTGCCCCCACCTTTTTGGCACCAGGGACCAGTTTCATGGAAGACAATTTTTTCCACAGAGGGGTAGGGGATGGTTTCAGCATGATTCAAGCACATTATATTTATAGTGCACTTTATTTCTATTATTATTACATTGTAATATATAATGAAATAATTACACAACTCATCATAACGTAGAATCAGTGGGAGCCCTGAGCTTGTTTTCCTGCAACTAGATGGTCCCATCTGGGGGTGATGGGAGACTGTGACAGATCATCTGACATTAGATTCTCATAAGGGGCATGCAAGCCAGATCCTTCACATGCACAGTTCACAATAGGATTTGTCTTCCGATGAGAATCCAGTGCCATCCCTGATCTGACAGGAGGTGGAGCTCAGGCAGTAACGTGAATGATGGGGAGCAGCTGTAAGTAGAGATGAAGCTTCTTCACTCATTCACTCACTAGCTGCTCACTTCATGCTGTGCAGCCAGGTTCCTAATAGGCCATAGACTGGTATCAGTTCGTGGCCTAGGGGCTGGGGACTCCTGAGGTAGAGGATACCAGAGCTGTCCACACTCCGAGACAGAAATCAAGGGGCAGTCCCAGCCACTCCTCTACTTCTCTCTATCTCAACCCGCATCTAATCCCATCCTCAGGTCTGGGGATCTCATGCTTGGCTCACGTTGACTTTGGTGCCCGCTCTCATTCTCTCTCTCTGCCATCCTCACCACCTTCCCATTGACTTTGGTGTTCTCTCTCATTCTCTCTCTCTGCCACCCTCACCACCTTCCCAGCCACTCCTGGCCTTGGGTAGACCCTCTTTATCTCTCACTGGATAATTTCAACAGCAGCCTTCTGTGTGGCTGTCCAGCCCCCAACCTCAGGCCTCTTCAGGTCTCTTCATGTTATCACCAGAGTAGTCTAACTAAAGGCAGTGACCTCGCCACCCTGCAGGAAACCTTCAACACCCCCGTCCCCTACCCCTCGGCCAAATGAACATGCTCTGGATGCTCAGCTTGGCGTCTGGCTCCACTAAACAGGCTGCCGTGCACCTCACCAGCTCCTCCAGCCTCAGTTCCCACCACTCCCCAACCCCCAAACACCAGCAAACCCAATTATTGGCAGCTGCCCACAAGCCCTACCATGGGATTGCCTCTGAAGTTTTCACACTCTTCCCTCCCCGAGAAAGGCTCTTTGCCATTTTATTCACTAGGCTAATTTCAACCCACTTGAACCCTACAATATTTTGGTCAAATATCACTTCCTTAGAAAGACTTTTTTATGTCTTTAACAACAATATTATTCTCTTAAATGCTTATGTTCATAAGTGCACAGATGTAATCAATGCCGTATTGTTTAAGATATAAATAAAACTGGAGACAGAAAAATTATTTCGTGTTTCAAATTATGTAAAACATGGTTCCCCTCTTCCATCTTGCAAAGACATAGTACTCTTATTACACCTAAAATGTCGAACAGTAATTCCTTAAGATGATCAAGTAACCACTGTTTGAATTTCCCTTATTAAATATATCCTAAACACAAAAACTGGTGAAACAAATCTTAACTGTTTTAGAAATCATATTGCTAACAATGACACACAGTTCTTGCTATTTTTAAATAGTTTTGACCCATAAGATAAAGCAAAATAGTAACTGTGTTAATATCATTAGAAACCAAGAACTTCAGCATCAAACAAAAGAGATCAAATATAAAGGAAAAGATGTCAAATAAAAGCTTGTAACCTAAATTTGAATTGGAAATATCAGTACAAATACTTGGTATCATACATTTTCTTTTAGAAAAACACAGATCCCAGATTTTCAACTGAAAAACTACAGGATCAATGATCAGCAAAGCAGCAAGGAGCAGACTAGCATCTACAAGGGAGCCTCAGAGACTGTTTTCCACTAGAAGGGACCAGGGAGGCTCAGGGAAGGGTCTGGGACAGAGGAAGTACGCGATGAGCCCAAGACGTCTTGCAAGGGCAAAAGCAAAGAACAATGGGGCTATGTCCCAAGGGCACAGGTGCCACTTAAAAAGTTCCACTGGCCAAATCTGGAATGATTTGAGCATTAACTTAATGATAGCAAAAGATTAAAGGATTATAGCTCATTGAAAGCAGAAATTCAAGTCCATACTAATATGGATGAGTGAGCATATAAATAGATGGATGGGTGGATACATACATACACACTCATACACACACATACATACACACAAACATACATACATATTCACACACACACACTACACACATACACAAACACACACATACATACACACACACACATATACACACATACACACACAAATATATATATGCATACATACACATATATAAAGGCATCTATACACACATCCATACACACACACACACATATACATACATACTCATACATACACCCACATACATACACACATACAAACACACATACACACATACATACACACACGAACACACATACATACACACACATACATATACAGGAATATGTACACATATACATATAAAGGCATACATACACATCCATACACACACATACACACATATATACATACATACACACACATACATATGCATATGCACATACATGCACACACATACATACACGTATAAACATATATACACATGTGTACACACACATATACATACACACATCCATACACACATACATACACATATATACATACATACACACATAAGCATATCACATGCATGCATACACACATACACACACATGCATACACACTCATACGTGCACAAGAAGGCTCCAAACAGTAGAAGGCCAACTAATAAATGTAGAAGGAATATGTATGGAATTAGAAAATTACCATTTGGTAACCATTATAATAATTGATTCAGGCAAGCGTCATCAAAGGATGCTAAAACTAATGGCGGAAAGTTTGAGGAACGACAGAACTTTTCCATAAACTGAAATTACCTCCTTCATGTGATATTTGATAGTTATAGAGGTGAAATTGTGGCTTCACAGTGTGGAAACCTAGAAGACACCCCCTTCACCAAGTGATCAGCAGTAGCTTCACAATGGGGCAAGTGGGCACCATGTGCCGCCTCCTGTGAGGCACTGAGAAGAACACAGCATTACTTTTGGGTGTTTCTACCAAAATTGCATAATCCGAATTGAATACTGAGGAAACGTCAAATAAATTTAAAAAGAGAGGCATTCTACAAAATTCTAATGAAAAAGTCAGTGTCATGAAGGACAAACATAGACTGAGATACTTTTCCAGATTAGGGGAGACTGAAATGCAGCACATGGCTGGACTTGCTTTTGCTATAGAGAAACTTGTTGGGATATTTGGTGAAACCTGAAAGTCTGCAAAAAAGAAAATAATGTTTAACTGCTAACTCTCTTGTACCTATAGTTACGAAACAGAATGTTGTTGCTTTTAGAAAATACCCACTCAAGTATTTGAAGGTAAAGGGGCATCAGTCTACAAATCATTCCCAAATATTTGAGCACAATATGTGCTAAGAACATAGCAAGTACACATAGGAAAGAAATCAGCAAAATTCAAAATATAGAAAAATCTCTAGGACAAGAAACAGATAAAAGTATAAGAAAAAAAAGAGGCATGAAAAACACCTAGATTAAAAGAAATTAAGAAACATCCATGAGTCACTGAAAGAGTAAAAGAGTAATAATAATACAAACAGAGAAACTTGAACACAGATTATTTTATCTTAAGGAATTATTGCTAAATGTTTCAGTATGAATTTCCTTTGCCTCTCAGCTTGACATGAACGCAAGAAGAGCTGAGATAATCGTGGAAGCTGGAAGATGGCTACATGGAGTTTCATTATCCCACACTGTTACTTTTATATATGCTTGGAAATTTTCAAAATACAAAAAAATAATGAGACAGATCTACATGTTCTGATATGGGAAGATGTGTAAGGCACGTAAAGTGAAATGAACAAAGTGAATGATATGTACAAAATGACTCCCTTTCTGTGAAAAGGATAACTAGTGATACATAGATAGATGATCGATAGACAGATATATAGACGATAGATATTAATAGATAATAGGTACATAATAGATAAATAGATACATACATACATATATACATATAAGAAATGTATCGCTCTTCTCCTCCTGCTCCAGCCATGCAAAGGAGCCTGCTTCCCCTTCACCTTCTGCCATGATTGGAAGTTCCCCGAGGCCTCCCCAGAAGCTGATGCTGCTCTGCTTCCTGTACAGCCTGCAAAACCATGAGCCAATCAAACCCCTTTTCTTTATAAACAACTACCCAGTCTCTAATAATTCTTTATAGCAGTGCGAGAACAGACTGATACACATCAAGAAATGGACTTTCTTGAATTATACAGATATAAGTAATATAGATTAGATTAGATATAGGTATGGGTAGAGATTAGATATGGCTATAGATTAGGTATAGATTAAATATAGATATACATCTACATATATATATGGATATACATTAGATATAGATATAGACCAGATATAGGTATAGATTAGATACAGATGCAGATATATATTAGATATATAGATATAAGTTGGATATAGATGAGACATAGATATACACAGATACAGGTATAGATTAGATATAGATGCTTGTGAATGCATGAAAACTTTCTAGAAAGGTACTATTAGCAGTTGTTACTTCTGAAAACCAGGGGTGAGGGGAAAGGTGATTTTTTTTTTTTTTTGGCATACCCTTCTGCACTATTGGTATTTTTTCTACGATCAGTAGTAATTTTACAATTTAAAACCAATTTGCATTTCAAAATAATAATACCTGATAAAAACTGGAAAAGCATAAATATCTTACTGATTAAATAGAGAGACTGATTAAACAAATTAAATGAAAAGAGACAGCTGAAGGGTCTGAGTTACCCACTTAAAGAATGATATGGGGCCAGGCGCAGTGGCTCACGCCTGTAATCCCAGCACTTTGGGAGGCCGAGGCGGGTGGACCACTTGAAGTCAGGAGTTTGAGAATAACCTGGTCAACATAGTGAAACCCCCTCTCTACTAAAAATACAAAAATTAGCTGAGCGTGGTGGCAGGTGCCTGCAATCTCAGCTACTTGGGAGGCTGAGGTAGGAGAATTGCTTGAACCTGGGAGGCGGAGGTTGCAGTGAGCCGAGATCTCACCATTGCACTCCAGCCTCAGCAACAAGAGCAAAACTCCATCTCAAACAAAAACAAAATACAACAAAAAAGGAATGATGTGGATCTGATTTAATTGTCATTGAAGATGGAAAGAAAACAAAAGGACATGTTGTAAAATGACTTGTATAACCGGGTCCCAATTTTAACACATCTGGACCTATGTCCACCAAATGACTATTTCCAGATAGAGTGCTCATGAGTGACATCTCTTTTCTTTTCACTTACTTGTAGTTTCAAAAATTTCCAAAATGAATACAAACTAATTCTGAAATTTAAAATAATTAAAGCTTAATGTGATCTGTTGATGTATCTTTTCTCCCTCTCCCTGAGAACAAGAATTATCTGCACACCCCAACCCCTTGTACTATGCCTGGCAGAGTCGGGGCTCAGTGAACATTTGCTGAACTGAATGGAACTGTTTTGTCCAAATCAGTGGGGGCTAGACATCCACATAGTCGGATGGTCATGTGGCTTGTTCCCAATGCACTAAGCCTGTCCGCTTCTTCAGGACAAGCCAGGTCTTCAATATTGTGTATGAGGAACTCGGCTGAGCTTTGGGGATAAAACACTGCAGAGACGGAGGCCTTCTGGGAGCTGATGTACAGAGTTGGGGGCAAGCACAATAAAGACATGAACATCTCGCAGTAAAGTAAGAGCCAGAGCAGGAGGTGAGCATGGGGTGGGAGCCCACACAGCCGACTCTGCTAGGGGAGACCAGGGAACACTTCTGTGCTGATTGGGGTTGCTGGTCTACCGCCCACGGTTCTCTTGAGATGGAATGGATGGATACCTGACAGGCATCTTACAAACTCCATGCAAATGACACTTGTAAGCAATATACCAAGTGGATCAGTTTCCTGGGGCTGCCATACCAATTACCACCAATGGGGTGGTGTAAAACGGGATGCATTCTCTCACTGTTCTAGAGGCCAGAAGGCTGAAGCCACGGTGCCTGCAGAGGCTTCACCATCTGAAGCCTCCAGGGAGGACCCATTCCTTGCCCTTTCAGCTTCTAGAGGCTCCGAATGTGCCTTGGCTTATGGCAGCCTCACTCTAATCTCTGCCTCCATCATCCTATGACCTCTGGCTTTTGTAAGAACACTTTAGGCTGGGCATGGTGGCTCATGCCTGTAATCCGAGCACTTTGGGAGGCCAAGGCAAAAGGGAGGATTACTTGAGCCCAGGAGTCTGAGGCCAGGCTGAAGTGGGAGGGCTGCTTGAGTCCAGGAGTTCAAGGCTGCAGTGAGCCATAATTGCACCACTGCACTCTAGCTTGAGTGACAGAGCAAGACCTTATCTCAAAAAAAAAAAAAAAAGGAAATAAGAAAATAAGAACACTCTCTTTGGTTTTAGAGCTCATTCTACTCCAGGATGACCGCATCTAGACCCTTACCTTAATTACATCTACAAGCACCTTGTGTCCAGCTAACATCACATTCCAGGTTTTGGGTGGACCCGAATTTGGTGGACACTATTCAACCCACTGCACTGAGGCTCCGCGACATGTACACGGTCTGTCATTGCCAGGATGCATTGTTACTGGGCTGGCACACTGCCCAGGTGAGAAAACACAAGGGCAGAAGTGGGTTCATGGGTGAAGGATGTGGACGAGGCACGACCTGTGCCCTCTCCAGGTCACAGTGAGGGTGACTGAGATGGAGGCTTCTCTGGGAACTCCCAGCTTTTGTGCAGTGGATGGTTTTCAGTTAAATAAGCTGAAACAAGCCGGTGAGGCATTCAGCAGTTGCACGGAAGAGCAACACAATAGGCGGAGATGATTGTGGGCCAGGGCGGTGCATCCCGCAGAGCTGAATCTGTTTGGAGAAAACCGCGTTCGGGTCTTCTCCAGGGGGGTGGGGGGCAGGAGGCCCTGGGGTCATTTGCCTTAGTGGAGCATCTGGGCGCTGCTCCTTCATAATGACATAGCTCTGGGAAAAGCATCTCAACTCTCTGGGCCTCAGTTTCGTCAATTATAAAATAAAGACAAAATAATCTTACAAGCCTTAGAAGGCTCCTGTAAGAATTGAGTAATGCGACTTTGGAGAGCTTATAAAACCTCCCTCGCGAATGAAACCCGGGGAGGCTTTGCCACCATGATCACCCTTTATCCCCATCCATGCTGCCAGCTGACCACTGGTCCAGAGTTCCACGGCTTTGCCAGGCAGGAAGCTGATGCGAACTTACAACCTGTCAATGTGGTTTTGGAAAGTTGTTCTACCCGCTTCCAATGAGAAGCATACACGCCAGGGGTTTCACAAGCCACTCAGGCTACATGGCCTCTGGTGTGAGTTGAAGGAGCCTCAGGATATGCATGGGAAGGTGCCAGCCCACGTGGCTGTCGATGCCCAGCTGAGCCTCTGGCCTCTGCAGCTGGGAAGTGGGGATGTTCTGGGAATGGAGGAGGTGCTTGGCAGTCCTGGACCAAACTCAGAACTGGGTGCCCCAGGAAGGGGCTCTGGGACGTTGGTAACTGGGGCATGTCCTTGCCTGGACACTTCTCTACTCTCTTCCTGCTCTTGGCTGGGGGCTCAACCAGGGGACCTTCAAAGCCATTTCCCTTGAGATACTTACATGCAACTTCAATGGGCAGGTTAGTGTCAATATCTCTTATTTGCCACTGTGTATTTCGGCAATCACAAGGTGTTACTGATTGGCAAATTCAAATGCATATTGTCCTTAATTTGAGGTTAATTATATATAACATTTCAAAGGAGGTAATCTCATTAATTTTGATTTGCTTCTAACAGTATTAAAGCACGCACTGGAAGACTAACTCGATTAAAACGGAGCACATTGGGGGAGACGTCGGGCTCTTCCGAGATTGTTATGTGCATTTTATTAGCCACAGCGAGCCAAGAAGGACGCTGGTGAAACTTCTCCAAAAGCCGCAGCCTGCATAACTGAAGCCACCCAGCCATCAGGCAGCCCTGCTCACTGTGCACGCTCCCAGTTCCCTGCCTGATATATATCAGAAGCTTCGTAGACATTAATGGATGAATAAAGGAATGAATGGGAGATCCCAGCGGGGCAGTCCTGGCAGGATATAAAAGGGAACTGGGATGATCTGTGTCATTCTTTCATGCATTGATTCAACCAAAATAAAAGCACAGACAATGTTTACATGCCAGGTACAGTGTGAGAGAATCACAGCCCATTCCCTGGAGAAGGTCACAGTCTGAAAGGAAGGTGCCCAAGCACCCCGCTCGGTGTGAGTCTATAAGAATTCACTGTATGCTGGGCACGGTGCGAACCCTGGGGGAACAGTGGCAAGTACAACTGGCCCTTCCCTGCCCTCGTGCCGCTGGTGGCTTGCCTGACTGATAGCACAGGTGAGATTCCAGGTGGAGGACAGCGCTGTGATGAGGAAGGGTCCCAGCAGGAGTTCAAGAAAGGGGTTTCAGATGGCAGAGAAGTTCCCATGGGAAGAGCAGGAGCCAAAAGAGACAACAGAGCGGACTTACCAAGGCCAGGAAGCAGGAACCCCCAGCCCCAGGAGTCACAGAACAATCTCCACTCGGAGGACTCCGAGGACACAGCCCATTCTGGGGCTTGTCTCAGCAGACACAGTGCAGGAAAGGAGTGGGGACATAAGCAGCACTGTCCCCCGGAGGTGTGACATTGTCCCCTGGAGGTGTGACACTGTCCCCCAGAGGTGTGACACTGTCCCCCAGAGGTGTGGCACTGTCCCCCAGAAGTGTGACACTGTACCCCGGAGGTGTGGCACTGCCCCCGTGGAGGAGGAGACAGTGTCAGAGACAGCCCAGGGGCCTCTGAGAACTGAGTGCAAACCGAGAAGGATGAGGGGCAGATCTGCATCCAGCAAAGGAAGACGAGGCCAGCCATGCAGCGGGGCAGGCTCCCGCCCAGCCTACGGTCAAGACCGGCAGCTGGGCTCCCTCATGAGACCCCCCAAGCCCCCACATCACTGGCGGGGCCCTGTGCAGCTCCTCCTCTCTGGAGTTCCCTGCCCACTGCACAGGAGCTGGCCACACACAGAAGAACCTTTAAACAACAGCTCAAAGGGACAGGTTTGTTAGCACTGGGAAGAAGCCAAGCTGCCCACCCACTGCCCAAGGCTTTTTTGGAAACTGTGATTCTATCCCAGGCTTGAGGCTTTGACTCCCAAAGAGCCTAACCTCTCCCCTACCTGATGAAAAGGAGCCAGGCCCAGCGATCAGGCCCAACCTGTCTTTCCCACTTAGTCTCAGGTAGAGAACTTGGCACAGAGGAGAAAAGACAAATGGGGAGATGCTGGCCGTGGGGCTCATCTAAAGAGAAGGAGCCAGGCAGCCAGGTACTCGATGGATCCAGCCCCAAGAAATGAGGAAGCCCAAGTATGCAGGCTGGCCTGGGAGCTCTGACTGCAAGGCGCCCAGAACCTGGCCCAGCCCGATTTCAGATACCTGCGGGTCATGCCGAGAACAGTCCCTCCTCCCCTAGGGGCCAGTGAGCTGGGGAACTGAGCAGAAGCTCCCCAGGTGAGGGAAGGGCCAAGTGCCAGCCTCTGTAGGAGCAGCAGAGGCGTAAAGAGGGAGAGAAATGCCCCCAGAACGATGGCTGGCGCTGACCGTCGGCGCTCATACGTCATTGTGATGTGCAGTCTGGAGTCTGTCCTGCGTGGGGACTCCGGGTGGCTCCGGCTCCACGGTGGGCCCCACCTTCCTGCTGTTGCTGCCAACCCAGGAAAGTCTGGCCCTTGGGCATTTAAAGATCAATGATCTGTGCATAGTGCCCAGCTGTGATGTTAGGCAGGTATATGACGTCATACCTCCAAAAATGCAGAGAGGTAAGTAATGTTCCCTTAGCAAGGAGATGGACCCTTCACGAATTAATGAGTGCTTTTCACCCCCGACAGTTTCTCTGCCACCCTCAAACACATCGCTGCCTTTAGCAAAACTTTTCCCTGCCTTTTCCCACTGCCCATGACAGGGGATGGGGATGGGTGGAGCTCAAGGATGGCCCAAGGCCAGCACAGTAAGACCCGAGTGCCCACATCCATGGGCACCCTCTAATTCTGTTGTCCATGAATTCGACAGTCACCTCCAAGAACCTCAGCTCAGCCGGGCATTGGAGGAGCTCTCAGTACAGAGAGGAGCCCGAGAGAAGAGGGCCCTGGGCCAGCAGAGAGCGGAAGTGCTGCTCTGCCCACAGCAGCCTCAGAAGGCAGAGCAAAGTCTCCCACAGCCCACGAGGGCACCACCATGGTGCCCACGCTACAGATGAGGAAGCTGAGAGTCACAGAAGCAAGTCAAGCTCCCCACAGCACGGATGGGATCCCGCTGTCCTGTCCACCGTTCCCCCACTGCAAACCCAGCGGGCCCCCAGGAGCTCAGGGCCTCCAGGAGCTCAGGGCCCCCAGGAGTTCAGGGCCCCCAGGAGCTCAGGGCCTTCAATCAGGCTTGGCTTTCACACATGTTCTGTAGGCAGTGAGGGAAATGAGGATTTTTTTCTTATTGTTTGAAAATTACATTCACTGTGGTTGCCGATTTCAACGACCACCAGAGATTAGGCCCATGGATCATACCAGGGTCCGTTTCCCGGTTTTGATCATGTGCCTTCGCTCCATGGCATGATAGACCCACTGGGGAAACTGAGTAAGTTCACAAAGGATCTCACTGCATTATGTTTGCAAATTCTGTGACTGTATAATTATTTCAATATAAGAGGTTTTTAAAAAGCCTATATATGCCCTTCGTAGAAGGTTAGAGGAACACAAACAATGGTGAAGAAAATAAAAATCACCGGTAATCACATAGCTCATTTCCCTAATTTTCTAGTATGTTGGTGCTTTTTTTTGTTCAGGGATGTTGACTCAGTACAGATAGATAAGTGAACACAGAATGCCTCCCCAGTAGCTGGGATCACAGGCGCACGCTATCATCTGTCATGTGCACATTTTTGTATCTGCCTAACGTTCAGTAACCCCTGTCCCTTTCTGCCATCGGTGGCTCTAAAACTATGCTTCCTGGCGGCTGTGTAAAGAGGTACCCTGCAGCTGTCCAACCACCCAACACCATTTATTAAAGGCTGAACGTGCGCCAGGCACCCTCTGCAGACAAAACCCTGCTTCTGTGGAGCTCACACGAAGAACACGGGATGTGAATGTCAGAGCATCAGCAGGGCAGGTTCAGGTGCAGGTAATAAAATGGGCACCCCAGTGGGGATAAAGTGGCGACACTGGGCAGGTGGTCAGGGAAGACCCCTCGAGGGGGTGCTGAGGCTGCAGGATGAAGAGCGGGCCAGCCACACAAGGGCATGCTCCGGGAGAGACAGATGGCAGGGGCCATGACCTGGCACAGTTGCCACTTGCCCAGTGTGGCCATAACAGGTGGCCCTGAGACCCCATGCCAGGAAGCCAGGGTGGACAGGCCAGAGTGAGCTCAGAGCAGAGTCACAGCAGTGTCTGCTGGGGCCGCAGTGCAGGGTGGGGAGCCCGGGAGGCTTTAGGCAGCCAGGCCAGGTCTGGTTGACTTTGTTAAGCGATCACTTTGGTTGCTGTGTGGGCAGAGGGTCTGGAGGGCATAGGAGCGGCGCCTGCAAGGGCTTCCACTCTCCAGCACCCCCCAACTGTGGGAACTTTCGATTAAAAATAGCTCAGGCATTCTACATTGTTAAACATCTCATGAATATAAAGGAGCATATTTGGGCTACTTTCTATTTTTAAGCAATGCTTCTATCAAAGTCTCCCCTCCCTCCCTCCCTTCCTACTCACTGGTGGCCGGACGCTGCCCAGGCTGGGGCTCAGAGAACCAACGGGGTCCAGGAGTCTTGGGGAGGGTCAGTCCCGGGCCTGAGCCTCACCTGCCACAGGTCCAAGATGTGGGTTTGTTCTCTGAGAGCCACCGAAGTGTTTAAACCTGGAGGGTAACCCAATGGGGGTTCCTTCTGAAAATGTACCTGACTTCCAGGTGCAGAGCAGTGGGGAGGGGCCCACATCAGACCCCACCTGGGTAAGTGAGGGGCTGTTGTCAGGACAGGATGGTGCCTTGGCTGAGCCTGAGGCAGGACAGCAACAGGCCAGATGGACAGAAGCCGAGTGTCAGGAAGCATTGGGTGACGAGGAGGAAGCAAAGGCCCGGGCTCAGGACTACACATGGGAGGACAAGCCCCCAAGTGGAAAACAGCTCAGGGAGAAGATGATAGGTTTCATGTCAAATATGTTTTGCTGAGGGGCCTTGAACTCACCAAGAGGGGTGCTCAGGAGGGGCCTGGGCACCAGGACAACACGGGAGCACCGGGGGCCTCTAGCAGCAGTTTACAGGGTGGCGACGGGGCCAGGGCAGCCGAGTACGAAGGAGGGAGGTAGGGAGACCAGGAGGGGGTACACATTGGACAGGGAGCTGAGGCACACAGTGTTCATCCTTGGAGTGGATACAGGAGATCCCGAGGTCAAGAAGGTGCCAAGGCTTTTTTTTTTTTTTTTTTTTGAGATAGAGTCTTGCTCTGTCTTTCAGGCTGGAGTGCAGTGGCACAATCTCGGCTCACTGCAACCTCTGCCTCCTGGATTCAAGTGATTCTCCTGCCTCAGCCTCCCAAGTAGCTGGGATTACAGGTGTGCGCCATCACACCCAGTGAATTTTTGTATTTTTAGTAGAGACGGGGTTTTGCCATGTTGGCCACGCTGGTCTCCAACTCCTGGCCTCCAGTGACCCGCCCTCCTCAGCCTCCCAAAATGCTAGGATTACACGCCTGAGCCACTGCGCCCAGCCAAGGCTCTTAATAGCAGTTGGCAATGACAGTATAAAGAAGGGGTGCAGTCTTCAGAAATCAAGACTGACACATTGGCACAGGTCTTGAGAGAGGCATCCTGGACATTTCCTTAGGAAACTCTGGGAAAGGGGGTAGGAGCTGCAGGGGCAGAGGTGGTGGCCAGTTTCCTGACACGTTGCACTGTTTCGTACGGAGTCATCACTGCCATTAAAAACAGCTAATTTAAAAAAGGAAGGAGCACAGCAGTGTGGAGTGGCGACCAGTTAAGGCAGTCTTGGGCCACCCAGGAGCCAGAGTCCTCCAGGTCCCGGCTCTGCCCTCTCCATCCAAAACCCACAAGCCCTGTCAATCCTCCAGAGGTCCTGCTACATCAAGCCTTCCCTTCTCCACACTGGATGCCCTCGGTTCCTTGTCAGTCTCCACTAAAATCAGTTTCAAATCCCTTCACCATCATGGACTTGACTCCTGGAATCAAAATGGAAAAGCAAAAGGGACCTTCCAACAGAATCCATGTTACTTTCGACAGACAAAGAAGCTAGGCTGGGAAAATGATAGTCTCAAGTCCCACACTTCCAGGGGCAGGCAAAGGTGACATGTGGGCCCCTGGCCCTCACCTGTCCAGTGCCCTGTGCTTTCTGGGTACCAGAGTGGCTTCTAACACCATAAAACAAGTCATGTTGCTCTAAAGGAGAAAACCAGATCCCATGGCAGTCTCTGGGATGGTCAGTGTTTCCCTGAACCCGTCAAGGGATGGTCAGGTCTCCCTTTTCATACCTGCCATTAGCCACTTACACATTGCACCTGCAATTATCATCGTGTTTATAAGAATCGCATACAGCTTGTCTTCCCCACTGGCTCAAAGCTCTGTGAGGAGCAGAATCATGTTTATATCTTTCACCAGGAAAGCCTAATATAATGCCTCACATGGAATAAGCACTTAATAGATGTCTGTGGGATGAATGAATGAGAGAATCACTGCATAGCCAGAGATTATCAAAAGTGCTTAATTGCTGCTAGCAGAGACCTGACTGCATCAGCTTAATCATATTAAGCAGAAAATGGGTCAGTTGTCCAGTGGTTTGGGGCTGGTACTGAGACATCTCAGGGTCACTGGAGACCTAAGCTTCTGTCTTCCTGTTCTAGCATCCTTAGGGCTGGCTTCATCGTGAAAGACACGAAATGGCTGCTGGAGCTCCGGCCATCATGAGGGCATCCTAGGCAGTAAGACTGAGAAGGAGAAAGAGTAAAACAAGCTTTCTACCAGTGCACTTTTAAAAATATATCACTGGTCACCCCATCTACAAGAAATGCTTAAAAATGTAATATTTTTAACCCAGTCTCATTTCCTCCATGACTAAGATCAGACTTCTCTCACTAAGGAAGAAGGAAAGAATGAAGGTCAGGGAGGATAGTAGAGTGTCTTTGCCTAAGGAACACTTAGTGGGCACTGACTGCATACAAGCCACCTATCCTGAGTTATCTTTTTCATCCTCCCAGTAACCTGATCATCTCAGTCTCCAGATGATGATAGTGGGGTGCTTGATTGCTTGTCCAGGGCCATGCACTAATAAGCTACAGACCCAAGACCAAAATGGTGGGGCACTCTGCCCACAGCCCCCATGCCTACCAGGAGGATAACTGCATGCCCTTCCTTTTCTCCTCCCCAGCACAAAACCCAAACCTTCCCCAGGTCCCCCTGCAAGCAGAAGTAGTCTTCACATCCCTTAGTCTGCCCTTCATGAGGCTTCCAGGTTGGGGGCATGAAGAGCGAGGTGACCAATGCAAGGCTGGCCAGAATGGCGAAGCATGGTCCACACTCCCCATCTCCCTTCTCTCAACCCTGCCCAGCCTGCTGCTGTCCAATCAGAGACCGTTCTGTTCCAGCCCATAGGCACCTGGCCACCAGGAAGGCATGTGACACTTGTAGAGGAGACGCATGCCCTTCACTTCACGTCCCATATTATGGCAGCACTAACTCACTTTTGAGGATAAGCAGAGTTTTTCCAACTGTGAAACGAAGACATCAAGTCTGGGCACTGAAATTGTTTGGAGAGAAAACAGGAAAAGAGGATGAGGCCCAGTGGATGGGGAATTCCACAAGTGGATGACCATAATGACCGGCTTTCAATCTCTATTCTGAAAAGCACACCCAACCATAAACACATCCAACCTGATGACAGCAAATTGAAGACAAATCGAGAGTAGAAAAGTAAATCCAATCAAGTTATTTGATTTGGGGTATCTATTTGCAACAACAGAACTAGATCGTATATTGATCCCAAATAAGGGCAAATTCAATTTTTTTAAGGTGCAATATATTTTGGAGCCTCAACCAGAAGGAAAAGACACAAATAGAGGATGCAATGATGGCTGACTCTGAATTAGACAGGCCCCTTGGTATCTGAATTGATTGGATAGATTTTCCACTTTATTTCGTTGGAGAGAAGTTTATTTTATGCCTTTTCATGTTCACCCCAGAGGAGTCCCAAGAGGGGAGTGGGTCTGCCCAGAGGCCTTCGCAGTTGATTGGGGCGAGTCAAGCTTTGTGAGAACATGGTGGCTGTCTTACTCCACTTGGGCTGCTATAACAAAATTCCATAAAATGGGCAGCTTATAAACCACAGAAATCCATTTCTCACAGTTCTGGAAGCTGGAAGTCCAAGATCAAGGTCCAGCAGATCTTGTGTCTGGTGAGGGTTTCCTGGTTCACAGACAGCACCTTCTCTGTGTCCTCACATGGTGGACAGGGTGAGCTAGCTCCCTTGAGTATTATAAGGGTATGAATCCCATTCCTGAGGGCTCCACCCTCCTACCGTCATCACCTCCCAAAGGCCCCCTCCTAACACCATCACCTTGGGGTGAGAATTTCAACATGAACTTTAGGGGGACACAAATATTCCAACTGTAGTAGTGGGGATCAGCTCAGCTCCACCGGCAGCCCCCTGGAGACTCCACTAAGGAGGCTACAGTTGGTCTTGACTTGGGAAGATGAGCAAGTGTCCACAGGAAGGAGGGGCTGGAAGGGATTCCCTGCAGAGGGAAGAGCGTAAGCAAAAGGCTGGCTTGGGCAGCTCGGTTTAAAGGAAGACAGAGCATTGAGGAATGGTGTCTAGAGGGTCACGGCCAACAGCAGCCTTTAGCACTGCTCAGAGGATGTTGGACCTCATCATGCACTTATTCATTCCATAACATGCCTTGATGCTCACCTGTGTAGACGTCAGGTAAACTGGTCAATATGGTTCTGCCTCATGGGGCTTCAAGTCTAATTGGAGGAGAGGGGAAGTACCTTAAGAATGCACCATGCATATACATATTTAATCATGAATTGTGTAAGTGACAGGAAGGAAACAGCACTGGGTGCTCTGGGAGAAGCAAAGAGGTCTCACGTGGCTTGAGGGGCCAGAGAGGCCTTTCTGAGGAGGTGGAAGTGAGAACCCAGGCTCGGGGCTGGACGTGATGGCTCACATCTGCAATCCTAGCACTTTGGGAGGTCAAGGCGGGTGGATTGCTTGAGGCCAGGAGTTCAAGAACAGCCTGGCCAACATGGTGAAACCCTGTCTGTACTAAAAACAAATATAAAAATTAGCTGGGCATGGTGGTGGGTGCCTGTAATCTCAGCTACTTGGGAGGCTGAGGCAGGAGAATCCCTTGAACCCAGAAGGCAGAGGTTACAGTGAGCTAAGATCGTGCCACTGCACTCCAGCCTGGGCGACACAGTGAGACTCTGTCTCAAAAAAAAAAAAAAAAACCATGCTTAGGTGTGAGTCCCCCTGACAAGGCAGGGTAAAGAGGCCTCCACTGCTGTGCAGAGGAAGATAGAGAAGCGGAGGGGAGTGTGCACAACATTAAATTTAAAAATAGATTTTTATTTCTACAAACCACACACTTTAGGGAGAAAGGCAGGGCCCAAGCAGACATGAAATTATGATTTCAATCAATTCATGAATCACAAAATAACATTCACTTTGGATTTTAAAGCCTATTACAAAGCTAAAATAATTAAAAGAATATGGCATTAACACCAGGATAGAAAAGAAAAAGAGGATGAAAGACAGAGAGAAGGAGAAAATAGGGTGACATTTCAAATCAAAGAAAAAAAGAGGATTATTTTCCATCAATATAGTAATTAGTGTAATTAGCCATTTAGGAAAATATTAAGACAGATTTATCATTTACACTTACACCAAAATCGATCCCAGATGAATAGAAGATTTAAAACATTTTTAAAAGCTTAATCAGTAAGACAATATTTACTTTTATAATCTGTGAAGCAATCATATTTTTATAACCACTGGATGAGAAAAGCTTTTCTGTTCTTTTCTCTACTAGCAAATCTATAAAGTAACACACCAGTAATAAAAACTATATAAGAAAAATAGAGACCACTGACAAACCTCTTTGGTAGACAAAGAGCTGGTTTTTTAAATATTTGAGAAGCTTTTACAAATCATTTATAACAAAAGAAGCCTCAATAGAAAAAGAAAAACTGGGCCACAAATTTGAATAGATAAAAATATGTTCAGCTTCACCAAAAGTCAAATAATTATAGGGTAAAACAAAGCAAGATACGTGTCCATTGGGCTGGCCAATATTTTAAATAATTGTTATCTCCAATATTTGTGTGAGTGTGAGGTACAGGTGCTGGCATTCACAATTTGGAGACGTGTATGTTGGCACAAGCTTTCACAGAGCAACAGGCACCAGCATCACAGAAAATGGCCCCGTCTTTGACTTACTAGTACCTTCTCTAGGGATTTATCCTAATAAGCACAGTGTCCCATAGTGTACAAAAGTCTATGCACAAGAACGCTTATGAAAGCATTTCTCACAGTAATGAGTTAAAAATAATCTACATACAGAATTTGTTAAACATGTTTTTATGAATCCCCCAGGCAAGACAATACTATACATGCACTAAAAATTAAAATCATGTGAGTGAAGTCTATAATACACCATAAAGGGTTTTCAAATCTCCTTATAAAACGATATGTTGTGCCACCATACTCATTTAAAATTTTTTTAAGAAATCCTGGCTCCAACATCTATCTACCCGTGTTACCTAAATAGTAATGTATGCCTTAAAAAAAATCTAGTAGAACAGATCCCAGCCAAATCCCAGTCCTTAGAGGTCACAGATTTATGGTTGAGTGTTGTTTTCATCAGACTTTTTGATATTTTATGTGATTTTTATGTTAAGTATGTAATACTTTAAGAACCAGGAAATAATAAAGCTATTTCCAAAAAGAGTCCAAAAAAATGCTAGGTTAGTTAATAGTATATAAAGGATGATTCCATTTTTTAAACTGTGTGTTTCTGCATGGAAGAGTGAATAGGAGGAACAGTCACTAGCCAACAGTGGCTTTCGAACAGTAGGGTAAAGAGTAAATTTTGCTTTTGCTTTTTTCCCCCTTCATCAGTTCCTACACTGATTAAACTTTTTACAATGTGCATAGACGACTTTTTTTAAAGATAGGAAATAGTAATAAAAGTGTGAAGAGGCTGGGCATGGTGGCTCACGCCTGTAATCCCAGCACTTTGGGAGGCTGAGATGGGCAGATCACGAGGTCAGGAGATCGAGACCATCCTAGCTAACACAGTGAAACCCCGTCTCTACTAAAAATACAAAAAATTAGCCAGGTGTGGTGGTGGGCACCTGTAGTCCCAGCTACTCGGCAGGCTGAGGCAGGAGAATGGCATGAACCCGGGAGGCAGAGCTTGCAGTGAGCCGAGATCAAACCACTGCACTCCAGCCTGGGCGACAGAGCGAGACTCCATCTCAAAAAAAAAAAAAAAAAAAAAGGTGTGAAGAAACCCTGTGTCAGGGTAAAGCTAATCCCATGCACACAGCCGACATCTCTTAGAGAACCAGGAGTTCGGCTGCTCTGTGGGCTGCTCTATCTCTGATTTGGGGGACTGGCTGGGCGGGCGGGGGGTCTCCCAACTGGTCCCTCTGCCACCCTCACAGTCGTGGGTGGCCTCCCGTGAGGAGGGGAGTCTGGCAGGGGCCTGGCTGTAGCCCAGACCCCAGGATGAGCTCACTCAGCCCTCCTGCTGCACCCCGTGGCTGGAATTCAGTCACATGATCCCCTCACTGCAAAGGACCTTGGGAAATGTAGTCCAGTTGGGTGGCCATGAGCCTAGGTCCTCTGTCCCTGGGGAGACAGAGGAGAATGGGTTTCACTGAACAGCTGGCCTTCCCAGCCACCAGGGGCAGGGAGGGTGTCCCTCCACTCCCCAGTTTGGGCCAGGGCTAGAGCAGGAGCAGCACTCTCAGCTCACCCCTGCCCTTACACCATGGCTTAGCCAGTAAGGGACTCCTAGAGCAGATGAGTGAAGCTCTACTGGCACTGGACAACCACCATAGACACGGGACACGTGCAGGGCGATGGTGCCCAAGGGAGAGGGCTGCAGTTACCCACCAGTCTTGCGCCCGGAGCTGGGCGTACTCATTGCTCCAGTTTAGGGCAACTGTCTGCAGGCTTATTTGGACCTAAAAGCCAGGCAGCTTGGTCAGCAATAAAGCCAGCATTTTACTCCCCAGCTGTGTGTCTTCTGAGCCTTAGTCCTTATTTGCTTCCAAATTCAAGAGAAGGAGAAAGTAGGATTGCCCATTGCTCAGCAGCCTACCAAAACATCAACCATTGACTCATTTGTGTTTAATTTCCAATCCCAAGATTTTATTTGAAGACAGATAGACACACATACACGCGCACACACACACACACACACACACACCCCGCCTGACAGCATGGTAATATCAGGGGCTGTTGGGATGGAAGGTGAAGGTCTTCAGTAGTTCCCACGTCAGGGGCTTTCATACAAAATGAATGAGAGGCTGGCCCTGGCCCCTGCCGTGTTTAAAACTCTCAAGCAATGTCCTGCAATGGCAGGACAGGTTTAATTTGGGGATGAGGATTTGTTTGAGCAGGAGATGCCAAGAGGCTCATTCTGAGCAGGGCATGGGTCCCAGCAAGGCTGCAGGTCATCCTTCCTTCAGCTGACCTGTCTTTGGGAAGTATGAGTGTCCCACTTGGAAGACTTCTTTCTTCCACTCCACTTCTGTTAACTCTTTCATTACCTGCACCTTGTTAGTCTCCCACTAACCATATGTACTATTAACCTTACTCAGAGAGTAGAGTCTGGTTAGGCCTGTCTAAGAGCTCCTTTCATTTTGACTTGGGGTCTGTGCCTCACACCCCAACTGCAGGACTGACTGGGATAAACCCACAAATCTTGGCCACTTCTTGCAGTGGCCATTGAGAAAGACAAGCCCTGCCATCTGCAGAGAGGGAAAGGTGCAGGACCATGGGAGCTTCCAGAGAAGAGAACATCCAAACCACAGCCCAATGTTGCCATAGGGTTTTCAAATTCCTTGTCTCACTTGACTCCGTGGAGACAAAGAATCACCCCATTGTCATGTCTACAGGCAAGGAAGCTGGCAGTCAGAGAGGTTAGGTTGCTACTGAAGATCACTCAGCAGTCAATGGATGTTCTGTTTTTTTAAATTTAATTTTAATTTCCAGGATACACGTGCAGGACGTGCAGGTTTGTTACACAGGTAAACATGTGCTATGGTTGTTTGCTGCACCCATCAACCCATCACCTAAGTATTAAGCCCCACATACATTAGTTATCTATCCTGGTGCTCTCCCTTTCCGTACTCCCCCTACCACAGGCCCCATTATGTGTTGATCCCCTCCCTGTATCCATGTGTTCTCATTGTTCAGCTCCCACTTATAAGTGAGAACATACAGTGTTTGGTTTTTTGTTCCTGTGTTAGTTTCCTGAGGATAATGGCTTCTAGCTCCATCCAGGTCCCTGCAAAGAACATGATCTCATTCCTATTTAGGACTGCATAGTATTCTATGGTGTATATGTATCACATATTCTTTATCTAGTCTATCATTGATAGGCATTTGGGTTGATTCCATGTCTTTGCTATTGTGAATGGTGCTGCAATGAACATACGCACACATGAATCTTTGTAATAGAATGATTTATATTCCTTTGGGTATATACCCAGTAATGAAATTGCTGAGTCAAATGGTATTTCTGGTTCTAGATCTTTGAGGAATCGCCACACTGTCTTCTGCAATGGTTGAACTAATTTACTCTCCCACCAACGGTGTAAAAGTGTTCTTATTTCCCCACAGCCTCTCCAGTATCTGTTGTATCTTGACTTTTTAATAATCGCCATTTTGATTGGCATTTTGATTGGCATGAGATGGTATCTCATCGTGGTTTTGATTTACATTTCTGTGATGATCAGTGATATTGAGCTTTTTTTCATATGTTTGTTGGCTGCTGCATAAATGTCTTCTTTTGAGAAGTGTCTGTTCATGTCTTTTGCCCACTTTTTAATGGGGTTGTTTTTTTCTTGTAAATTTGTTTAAGTTCCTTGTAGATTCTGGATATTAGACTTTTGGGGCAGTATGGCCATTTTCACGATATTGACTCTTCCTATCCATGAGCATGAAATGTTCTTCTATTTGTTTGTTTTCTCTCTGACTTCCTTGAGCAGTGGTGTATAGTTCTTCTTGAAGAGGTCCTTTGCTTCCGTTGTTAGCTGTATTCTTAGGTATTTTATTGTACCTGCAGCAGTTCTGAATGGGAATTAATTCATGATTTGGATCTCTGCTTGTCTATTGTTGGAGTATAGGAATGCTTGTGATTTTTGCACATTGATTTTGTATCCTGAGACTTTGCTGAAGTTGTTTATCAGCTTTTGGACTGAGATGATGGGGTTTTCTAGATATAGGATCATGTCATGTGCAGAGACAGTTTGACTTCCTCTCTTCCTATTTGAATACCTTTATTTCTTTCTCTTGCCTGATTGCCCTGGCCAGAGAAGTTCTGGGTCTTTATCTAGGTCTCCTAATTGCTGCTTCCACACTCTGTGTTAATCTGTTGCTGCATAACAAAATTATCCGAAGACTTAGCAGCTTAAAACAAGCCATTTATCATCTCTCCCAGTTTCTGAGAGTCAGGAATCAGAGGACAACTTAGCTGGGTGGTTCTGCCTGTCTCCCTGGAGGGGAGCCTGGGACTGATACTAAATGAATGCAACTGATTGCAATTTTTAAAAGGAAGTGGCTACACCCATGTTCATAACAGCATTATTCATAATAGCCAGAAGGTGGAAGCAACCCAAGCATCCATTGACAGATAAATGGATAAAGAAAATGTGGTCCATCCATACAATGGAATATTATTCAGCCCTGAAAAGGAAGGAAGTTCCGACACATGCTACAGCCTGGATGAACCTAGAGGACATGATGCTCAGTAAAATAAGCCAGTCACAATAGGACAAACACTATGAGGTTCCACTTACATGTGGTCCCTACAGAAGTCAAATTCATGGAGACAGGAAGTGGAATAGAGGAGTGCCAGGAGCTGGGGGAAGGAGGAATGAGGCGTTCAATGGGTACAGAATTTCAGTTTCATGAGATGAAAAGAGTTCTGGAAATGAGGGTGGTGGTGGTTTTATGACAAAGTGAATGTATTTAACACCACTGAACTGTATACCTAAAAACTGTTAAGACGGTAGATTTCATGTTATGTAAATTTTAACAGAATAATAAAAGGGGCAGGACTCATACACAGAGAGAGTCTTTTCAGAAGCAAGAGTGGATCGTCCCTGGGATGGCTTACAATGGCAGGTAAGCTCATCACCTGAGATCCTTTCTGCTTGTGGGTCCTCTTTCCCCATCAACTTTGGCTGTAGAGTATTCCACTGCAATGCGTTGTTCTCCTATGTGCTGCTGGGGAACCCCCACTCACAAAAATATTTTGGTGAAGATTCTGCTTGTTTTCATTTCAAAAGTTAAATACCTACCAGACTAACACTGATAGAAAAAAATGTAAGAGATGAAACATTACCTGTGAAAAGGATGACTACAAAAGTCATTTGAAAATCAGGGGGAAAAGGTGCTAATTAAAATGTATTTTTATATACTTTAGTCTACAAGTGTTTTCATTATTTGACCAGAATCCAAGAAGATAAGTTTCTTTGTGGATTTTTTACAGACTTATTTTCATGATATGAAGTATAGTTATGCCTAATTCTTTAAAAAAAATTAAAAAGAAAGCAATTTTTTGCAATTTTTAAAAGGAAGTGGCTACACCCGTGTTCATAACAGCATTATCCACAATAGCCAAACAGTGGAGGCAACCCAAGCATCCATTGACAGATGAACGGTTAAAGAAAATGTGGTCCATCCATACAATGGAATGTTAAAAAGAAAGCAGCACAGCAAAGAGCCAGGCTGGCTGGAAAGGAGGGGGTGGGTGCCCAGGTAGGGGAGGTGGCATCGGAGGTGGACGCTCCCATGAAAGGATGCAGGCCTGGGTACTGGCTGCCCACCATGCTCCGGCATCACAGCAGCTCCGCCCAAACATCTTGAGAGGCTGCTCGGTGTTTACAGGCAGCTTCCAAACCCTCTGTCTAGCTTTCCAGGTCCATGTACCCCAGGTCAAGTCCTCAGTGCCCAGCACCTGGTGTCCTCGGCGGGCACCATGCTCAGCACTCTGTCTCATCATGTCCCAATTCTGCAGGTGCTGCTGTGTCTCCCTGCAAATGTCTTGTCCCTTGGTCCTCAAGACCTGCTCATGGCACCTCCTGCAGGATGCTGCAGCCTAGCCCTGAGGGGCCATGTGTATTTGTGCTGTCTCTTAAGCAGCTCTCAGTGCCCAGGAGGCCACTGTCAATGTGGCCATGGGAGGAGATGAGCAGTCGGGCCCCTCTATCCCCAGAAATGGAGCTGGGACCCTCAGCCTTTGCTCTGGTAAGAGGCCTGCAGGGATGTCTCCTGCCTGTGATGGCTATGAGAGGTGTCGTTAATTGAACTGTGTCACCCCAAGATTCGTACGTTGAAGTGGTAACCCCAGCACCTTGCAGACATAATTAAAGTTTAGATGAGGTCATAGTGGATAAGCTGGACCCCTAATCCAACAAGTGTAGGGTCTTTACACAGTGGGGAAATTTGGACGCATAGACATACAGGCATGCAGGCAGAACGTTGCATGAAGACAGAGGCAGAGATTGGAGTGATGCAACTACACACCAAGGAATGCCAAAGACAGCCAACAGACCCCAGCAGCAGGGGGAGAGGTCTGGAACAGATCCCCCCTCACAGTCTCAGAAGGACCCAGCCAAGCTGCCACCTTGATCTCGGCCTCATGGCCTCCAGAATCGTGGGACAATCTATTGTTGTTTCAGCCACTGGGTTTGTGGTTCTTTGTTAGGCAGCTGGGGAACTGACAGATGAGAACATCTACCTCATGGACACAGAGAAGTTTGGTACCACAAATGTGGGCCCTGTTTCCCCAGCACTGGCCTACGGAGCATTCCCTCTCACAGACATGGTGAGGGCCAGGCCGGGCAGATCCTGCTGGCTTTGGCATGAGCCCAGCAGACAGGCCACACACTTTCCCCCTGCCTGCCATGGGCTTCTCTACAGGAAGGTCTCAGTGAGGAAAGGGCAGACTGCAGAGACCCCAACCCTCACCACAGAGACCCTGGAGAGTGGCCTTCTGGGCCCCAGATGTGAACACGGCTTGCGCTAAATAGGCCGCACATGCCCACGGGCAGCTGAAGCTGGCTTCTCCCAAGAAGGAAAGCCATGCTAGGCGGCCACTTGCAGCAGACATTTCCAATCATGTCTGTAACCAGCAGTTGACAAAATATAGCAAGTCGAGAACTCTGGAAACCATCCAGAGCTTGTTTGTTTCAAGAATTCTTTAGGCTTGCTGGGTTTTTTTCAATCCATGTTGCTTTAGCTAAGACTGTCCTGCAACTTTTTTCCTCCACCTGCCTCTGACAACACACAGAATAATCTGAACAGCAAATAGTCTTACTTGAATTGTTTCCTTTCTTCCCCCTTTTACCATCACCCCCCACCTCCTACCACCACATGAGATGTCTCATATGAGGAATAATGAGGCCAAGTCCACCTCCGCCTGTGTTGGGAGGCACTGTCTGGGGTCCTCATTAGAACGTGATGCTTTTAGAGATGATGAAAAGACAGTTTAGAAAGCTTTAGCTCCCAGGAATTCACCAGAGCTCACTCACAGAGGGGTGAGTGACAGCCTCTCCTCTCCTTGCCGACTGAGTGTTGAATTCAAATGCAGCCTCCCCAGTCAGTGTAATTGTCATCTGCTAAATATAGGCTGATTACAAATACCAGTGATCTGGGCCTCCAAGGGGAAGTGCCTCCAAGGGAGTCCTTGTCAGCACTGGCAGAGCTAATGGCAGAGCTGATGGCAGGCTCTTGGAAGATGTTTATGCAAAGGAAGGAGAAATCAGAATTCGTCCTCTGGGATCCAAGACAGCTCCCAAGATGTGTCTTCATCAAATGAAACGTCCTCCTGTTGGCATGGCCCTTGAAGGCACTTGGGGCACATTCACATCCTTTGTCCCACTGGGTCCCCATGGTAAATGCTATGCAATCTCCTTGTCACAAATGAGGACCAAAGCAATGACACCTTCCATAATAAAAATGAAAATCCAGGCTGGGCGCAGTGGCTCACGCCTGTAATCCCAGTATGTTGGGAGGCCGAGGCGGGCAGATCACCTGAGTTGGGGAGTTTGAGACCAGCCTGACCAACATGGAGAAACCCCGTCTCTACTAAAAATACAAAATTAGCCAGGCGTGGTGGCACACACCTGTAATCCCAGCTACTGTGAAGGCTGAGGCAGGAGAATCGCTTGAACCTGGGAGGCAGAGGTTGTGGTGAGCTGAGATCGCACCATTGCACTCCAGCCTGGGCAACAAGAGTGAAACTCTGTCTCAAAAAAAAGAAAGAAAAGAAAGAAAATCCAGCCTCTCCAAGATTGGGAGGGACTCAACAGAGTCTCCAGGTGCAGACAGATTGACGGCTGGTGGCCCAGACGTTCCTCCAATGATGCACCCCTTCCTGGCTCTCTCACTGAGTCCTTTGATACCAGTATCATCTCATCAAGAGAATGCTGAACCCTCAGGCCCCAGTGCAACCTGAGACTCATCCTGTAGCCCAGCCCAAGCAGGTTGTAGATGAAAACAAGACTTCTCTCAAGGTTCAGGATGGAGGATGGGAGAAATACCATACACACAATGGGCCTAATTCAATTTGCTCCAGGGGCATCCTTCAATAGCTACATTTTTAAACATTTACCTGATGTCCCAGTCATGTAAGATAAGGCCAATGCATTTACATTCATTATGATTGCTGGAAGACTTTGAATTATTTCTGCTATCCTGTTTTGGTTTTGGTTTTGGTTTTTGCCACCATATTTACTCGCTTCTCTTACCTCCTTTCCTACTTTCTCTTAATTTGATGGTAGTTTCTTGTTTCTCTGTTGTGGCAAAGATTCTTTGCTTGGCGAAACTTTAGTCAAACATTCTCCTAGCCCCATCTGTGCACTTCCCCGTAAAATAGAGTTTTAGCAAAAGAACCCTGCAGAGTCAGTTCCACAAGAACCCCAACTCTTTTTTTTTTTTTTTTTTTTTTGAGACAGAGTCTTGCTCTGTCACCAGGCTAGAGTGCAGTGGCACGATCTCAGCTCAATGCAACCTCTGCCTCCTGGCTTCAAAAGTTCAAGCTACTCTTCTGCTTCAGCCTCCTGAGTAGCTGGGATTATAGGCATGCACCACCATACTAGGCTAATTTTTCTATTTTTAGTAGAGATTGGGTTTTGCCATGTTGGCCAGACTAATCTCGAACTCCTGACCTCAAGTGATCCGCCCCCCTCGGCCCCACAAAGTGCTGGGATTACAGGTGTCAGCCATTGCACCCGGCCTCCCACACCCTCTTTATCTGATCATCCTCATTATCTGATCAGGTTCCTCACCCTGCACCACCCCCGAGGTGATGTCGGCCACCCTGGCCTGTCCTCAGCAAGAATCCTAATGGATGGATTTGGCCAGAATCCCCTTCACCCTGATGTCTCCTCTTAGGAATTTCCCATCCCCTTACTCCATCCTGCTCCTTGGCTATTAATTCTCATTTGCCTGTGCTGTATTCAAAGTTGAGCCCAATCTCTCTCCCCGACTACAGCACCCCTTTGCAGTGGCCCCTATACCTATTGTGATGGTCCTGAATAAAGTCTTCCTTGCTGTACTTTGACAGGGGCCACTGGATAATTTTTTTCCTTAACAGTTACGGTGCCATGACTTGGATAGGGTCAGATTCATCACTGAACCCCCAGGCTTCCCACCCAGGGTCCTACATGCACGGTTTTGAGGCCTTTGTCTTCACTCCTGACCGATTGATTTGGGGATCCAGCGGTGAGTCAAACTACTGAGCCACTGCTCTGGACAAATGTCCGTTGAAGCTGGTAAGGATAGAGTTTGATTCTTAAGGTGTGGGAGTATGCTCTCAAGCTGGGTCCGAGTCCCAGGCTTCTTCGGAAAGGCACCTTCTGTGCTGCCAAGTCTTCTTCCTGGCTCCTTGTTCTGAGTGGGGATTATTCTCTGACTCCTGGGACTGGGATTCTTTGCTTCCTGGCCTCTGTAAGGCCACGTTCTCTCTTTTGGATGCTGATCCTCCTGTGGGAACTTCTCTGCCACCTGAAGCCCCTTTCTTGAACTGCTGACTCTGTGCTCTACCAGCTCTGTCCACTGCATCTTGTTGGCATGGTTTTGCCCTCCAGTTCCCTTGAATTCTTTGATATGCCCTCCTTCGAGCCCCTACCTCCTCCATCCTCTGCCCACCCCTGCCAGGCCCTTTCCTTCCCCACTCCAGCCTCTCAGTCACTTGAACTTAGGCCCCCTACCCTCCCCAGGGGCTTCTCAAGAGACTCAGGAGCCCCCACAAGCAACCATGTGAGGCAGAAAAGAGAGAAAAAGAAGGAACTATTTGGAAACTGGGTAAGTGAAAAATTTTGAAATGCTTCTCTGCAAATATTGGTAAAAAGCTTTAGCCCTCAATAAGCTCTTAACTTGTCCCATTTTTGTCAGAAACACAATTTATATAAAAATATATAATTTTTTATATTATATAAATCTTTATAAATAGATATAAATATAATATTATATTTATATTATATAAATATAAAATTATATTTATATTATATAAATATAAAATTATATTTATATTATATAAATATAAAATATTTACATAAAAATATAGATTAGAGAAAAACCAGTGAATGTATATCACTCTGTTTTATTCCCTCATGACTAAAATTTTTTAAATGAAAAGCCAATGAGATCAGATTGCAACTATTGGTATGTTTATGTATATGTACATGTATGCTTGTATGTTACATATACATGATGTTTTCTACATCTGATGATATCACCTAACTAAAATACCCAAATAGACTTAGGGATAAATTAATGCTTAAATGAATTAAGTATTCATAAAACTCTCAGGAAAATAGAAACCATCCCAAATGGGTTTTTTGTTGTTTTTTTTTGTTTGAGACAGGGTCTCAGTCCGTCACCCAGGCTGGAGCGCAGTGGCACAATCACAGCTCACTGTAGCTTTAACTTCCTGGGCTCAAGCAATACTCCCATCCTTGTTCTGAGTGGGGATCACCACACAAGATTTTCACAATCCTTTTACAATCTCTTAAAAAAGATTTTTTTTTTTTTTTTGCTTTTGCAATTGACATGCATCAGGTCTCCTGAGTAACTGAGACTAGAGGTACATGCCACTACATCTGGCTAATTTTGTTGTTGTTGTTGTAGAGATGGGGACTCCAAAATGTTTTTTTTAAGTTCATATAATCTGATATAATCTTTGGAAAATAAAAGCTGGTTTTAAAATTGATTGTAAGATGAAAGTAAAAATGTCTTTAGAATTGTCAGGATTCAAGATAATACACACATACATTTTTGCCTGGGTTTGCTGCTAAGTTTGTGTTGTGTCTATTAGATGTTAAATAAAACCATAAAAGTATAAATCTAACCTAAGAGCAGGATGTACAGTAAAAATGAATTGCCTGATGCATGTCAATTGCAAAAGCAAAAGAAAATCTTTTTTAAGAGATTATAAAAGGATTGTGAAAATCTTATCTTGTGTGGTCAAAGCTCACTGAGATTACATGGATTCATTTATAAAGTTTTATTAAAAATAAGTTCTACATTGATGCAAAGTAGAATTTGGCCTTTTCTGTTAAAATGACAACATTCTCTTGGAGTATTGGTCTGAGAATGTAAGGGTTTTAAAAAATATTTTAAGTAAGTGGCCTAGAAAACAAAGATTTTGTGTTTTATCAAGGGAATTTTTTGTACTTTACAGCTTTTACTAGGTCTGTGATTACTTAAGAAAATTGAGTCTCCCCAATATTAAAAGAGGTAAGATTTTGTTCAAACTCTATAAACTTTCTGAATTTGCCTTTAAAATATTTTATTGTTACCTTAATTAGATAACCAAAATCATATTTAATCAAGTGTTCTAAACTTTTTGACATTTTTTACAATCTTCCCAAGATCAAATTCCTAATTAAGTCTTTTTGACCTTTAGCTAACTTTGGGACATTCTGGAGGGCCCTGGAAGGTCTGAAGGGATCTGTAAAAGAAAGATATTGAACTAATTAGGCTTATTTGATATATTAAGTTGCATGTGAAACATTGTGAAATAAAAAATGATATTTACCTTTTCTTGAGTTAAATTTGTATGGCTATCTTATTAATATGTGTTCTAGAAAGTATATGAAATTTCTAGAAATCTGATGTTATCAGTCATAATTTCAGTTATTATGTAAAAATGAGACAGGGTCTCATTTTTACATATTTCTCTGGAAATAACCAAATTTCCCTATCAGTGTGTCATCATTATAATGAGCGCTCATCAGATTTTTAACCATAGTCATTTTAAGTCTTTGTTATTACAGACAGTTATTGTTTTACTTTAATTCTGCTGTAAAGTCCTTGCAATCAGCTATAGTCCAAAATTGCTTCTTTTTCAAAGAGACTCATGAAAAGGACTCTGACAAGTACAGGTTTCCAATAACTTTAAGATCATGCCATTTAATTGGATAAGAACTTTCAGAACTTTAATGAAACTGACGGGTTCATAAAACAGCTCTCCTGAGATCAAGCCAAACAAGAGTTAATTATTACATGGGACTAAATGAACTAAATGAGGATAAATTTTTAATGACATTTTGTTTAAAAAATTGCTGGTTTTTAAAATCTTTTGTTTTCTATATTTAAGGAAACTTTTTTTTTCTTTTAAGCTATGTATAGCTTACATCAATTTGGTAAAGTGTACTTCTGTGAACAAAAATTGAAACATTTTTCTTACTTGATTTCTCCAGAATTTGGAAATGATTTGTGAGCATTCTTATTTATAGTAATATAGTTATTTGCATAAGTTCCATGATAATCTGTTCTCCTTATAACAGGACACAATTGAAAACACTGGTTACATCACCAAGGCTGGAATGTTACATTGATTGGAATGTTATATTTTCTAATACGACCAGACAGCTTAAGGAACTAAAATTGACTTTGAAGAGCCTGGGAAGACACCGTGGAAAACTGTTTCAAACCTTACCAATGAGAAAGGAATGTCACTTCCTGCCAAGTCCAGAAATCTTAGATATTTGGGGGACCTCAAGAAAAGAGGAATTTGCCACATCTATAAGTGTTACAGATGAAACCTGTTGGCAAGTCCTTGGCCTGGCTTCCTTACCTTCAGAGGCTTCTACCAGTTCAATCTGAGATTCCTTTTCTTTTTTTTTTTGAGACGGAGTCTCGCTCTGTCGCCCAGGCTGGAGTGCAGTGGCGCGATCTCAGCTCACTGCAAACTCCACCACCTGGGTTCACGCCATTCTCCTGCCTCAGCCTCCTGAGTAGCTGGGATTACAGGCACCCGCAACCATGCTCAGCTAATTTTTTGTATTTTTAGTAGAGACAGGGTTTCACCATGTTAGCCAGGATGGTCTCGATCTCCTGACCTCGTGATCCGCCCACCTCGGCCTCCCAAAGTGCTGGGATTACAAGCGTGAGCCACCTCGCCCAGCCGAGATTCCTTTCCAAAAGATCCAGCAAAGCAAACCTTAAAAGAGTGTGTATAATCAATCACTATTCTTGCTGCATGTATGTAAATATCCAGGCAAAGTTTAATGAAAATAAACTTATTTTGCAAACAGCCCAGTCTAACTGATTATCTTTGGTATAAATGGGTGTGACTTTAGAGAGAAAAAGTATGTTTCAGAAGAAAACTTCAGCTGAAGCTCCAGCTGAGTTTGGATGAGGCTGGATGACTTGAAATAAACTTTAGAGAAAATGATATGACAGGTCATCAAAGGACAACCTTGCAGTTTCATGACATCCAAACTGCAAACTAGGAAAATCTGCCATCTGCCACAGCCTGCCTCACACCAATTGAAGATACTTCAAGTCCAGCATCTAGAAATCTTTTTGACTGGCTGGCCTCTGGACTTGGAAATGGAGTGTCCAAATATTATTTTTTGTTTTTATTTTATTTCCATAGAATCTAAACTCCCCTCATTAAAGGCCTGATGGCTCACACCCTCCAGCAGATCTTTCATCCCAGTAGATGATTCAGCGGATCCTTAATTAACCAAAGATCAAGCAAGAAAATGGACTGCTAATGCTTACAGAAAAGAATGCCTCTTCTTTCCTTAAACAAGGGGTAGAAAGATTCTCTGCCTCATCAAGGTTTAGTCAGGCTTCTGAACCTTCTCCTAGGCCCATCTGTGTGCTTTCTTGTAAAATAGTTTTAGCAGTCCGGCGCAGTGGCTCAGGCCTGTAATCCCAGCGCTTTGGGAGTCCAAGGTGGATGGATCACGAGGGCAGGAGATCGAGACCATCCTGGCTAACATGGTGAAACCCCGTCTCCACTAAAAATACAAAAAAATTAGCTGGGCCTGGTGGCACGTGCCTGTAGTCTCAGCTACTCAGGAGGCTGAGGCAGGAGAATCACTTGAACCCAGGAGGCAGAGTTTGCAGTGAGCCGAGACTGCACCACTGCACTCCAGCCTGGGTGACAGAGCGAGACTCCGTCTCTCCAAAAAAAAAAAAAAAAACAGTTTAGCAAGAATCTAAGTCAGTTTAGCCACAACCCTGCCCCCTTGATATCTGGTCCACCTCAATATCTGTCTGATTGGGTTCCTCATCCTCCACCATCCCCCAGGCGATGTCGGTCACCCTAGCCTGTCTTCAGCAAGGCAGAATCCCCCGGCCCCTGATGTTTCCTCTTAGTAACTTTCCATACACTGACTCCACCCTGATCTTTGGTTATGAATCTCCACATGCCTGTGCTATATTCAGAGTGGAGTCAAATCTCTCCTACTGCAAAATCCTATTGCTGTTGTCCCTAAACCTATCTCAATGGCCCTGAAAATGAAAAAAAGTCTTTATAATCATGCTTTAACAAGTATTCATGAATAATTTTTTCTTTAACAGTCACTTTTTCTTTTTTTGAGACAAAATCTCATTCTGTCACCCAGGCTGGAGCACAGTGGCGTGATCTCAGCTCACTGCAATCTCCACCTCCCAGGTTCAAGTGATTCTCATGCCTCAGCCTCCTGAGTAGCTGGGATTACAGGTGCCAACCACCACACCCAGTTTATTTTTGTATTTTAGTAGAGATGGGGTTTCACCATGTTGGCCAGGCTGGTCTCGAACTCCTGACCTCAAGTGATCTGCCTGCCTTGGCCCCCAAAGTGCTGGGATTACACGCTTGAGCCACTGCACCTAGCCAACAATCACTTTAGATACTATATATTACATTATTTAAAAGATGTGCCATAATTTTAATCACCAGAATTAAACATATTTTCCCAATAATTCCTAAAATTACTCTTTATTTGTACCTTTTCCTACAAACAGCAGAATTTAACTCATTTTACATATTGAACACCCTCCTCAACTATTCCTTACCCTATTCCTATTATTGTAGGCTACTGTTTTACTTTCACCATTTTTAAGCACAAAATTGTAGTAATTATGCTGTCAATAGTTAAATTTATTGACTTATTTTTAACCATTTATTTTGTTTTTATTTTTGCATGTTGGACCTCAGATGCATAGAATTGGGTTAATTATTATCCTTGGTTCCTGGCTGCTGCACATTTCATTTTGCTAAAATGGCCATGTCAATGTATACCCACCCTAGGGGCTCCTCCACCCACAAGTGGGGCCTATGTTCATTCCCCTTGCACCTGAGCACAGCCGGTAATAACTGCCTCCACTGATGATAAAATTAACTTAACATTCATATATTTCTTTTATTTTTATTTTTTTGAGATGGAGTCTTGCTCCGTCCCCCAGGCTAGGGTGCAATGGCACCATCTCACCTCACTGCAAGCTCCACCTGCCGGGCTTATGCCATTCTCCTGCCTCAGCCTCCCAAGTAGCTGGGACTACAGGTGCCCGCCACCACCCTCGGCTAATTTTTTGTATTTTTAGTAGAGATGGGGTTTCACTGTGTTAGCCAGGATGGTCTCGATCTCCTGACCTCGTGATCCACCCACCTCGGCCTCCCAAAGTGCTGGGATCACAGGTGTGAACCACTGCGCCCGGCATAACATTCATATATTTCTATATGAAATATTTTAGGACTCTTTTCATTCAAGTAATGGCAGAAGTGTGCTGCGTATCCTCTGAGGCTGGGTCTTCAAAGGCACGGCAGCTCCTGCCTGTCTCACTCATGCTCTCAGTGCTCCTTGGAGGGAGCAGAGTCAACATGTAAGACTCTGCCACCCTACAGCCACCATGTTGAAGAGCCACCTGGAGAGGACACCTTGACATTGTCTGAGGAATCCTTGCTCTTCTAGATGAGGTCCCATACATTGAGGACTAGAGACAAACCATCCCCACTGTGTTCTGTCGGAATTATCGGACCACAGAGTCCGTGTGCATTGCAAATCACTGTTTTTGCCACTAAGTTGTGGGGTAAGTTGTTAGACAGCCACCATCCCCGTGACAGTACCTGGAATGTTCTCATTAGTGGCCTGTCCACAGCCCTCTGCTACTTAGTTATGTAATTAGTTATCTGTAAAGATGTAATACTCATCTGCATACCCACCTTTCAGAACCAAATCTAGGACCTTGATGTAACTGGCATCTGTGTGGTGCACACACCAATGACCCATCGTCCTCTGGCTCCCCATCCAAGGAAGCCATCATCCTGAGTCCTGGGTCCATCCTCACCTGTTCACCTTTTTAGATGATTGCATTGCGTTGATAGCTATTCATAATGGGTATATGCTTTTCCTTCAGTTGTGCTTAAATACATAAAAATGGTAATATGCTATATAAAATATTTTAGGACTTTTTCATTTTCATTTTAATTAAGATTCATCTGTATTTCCATGTATCGTAGTTCATTTGTTTTGGCTGCTGTACAAGATCCCATGTCTGAATAGATCATAATTTAGGAATCAACTTTCCTATGGACAGGAATTTGAGTTGTTTCCAGTTTTTCCTATCCTGAACATAGGAGTAGTCTTAGGCATTTCACCTATTACACTATAACAAACTTTCTCTTGCATAGTACCCAGAAGTTCAATTTCTGGGTTCTGGATTACAGACTATGTGAATATTCATTCCATACGTATACTTTCTTCATATGCATAGACTTGGTATTACTTTTTAAAATAAATTTTATATATTAGAAATATCTCCCAATTTGTAAATCACCTTTTCACCTCTTTAATGGGTCTTTTGACGGACAGAGCCCTTAGTCTTAATATAGTCAAATTTATCTTTCCTTTTATAATCAAAGGTTTTTAAATTGTATAAGAAAGTATTCTTTACCCCTAGTTCTAAAAAAAAATCACTTATGTTTTTTGCTAAGAGTTTTAAGGATTTATTTTTGACATTTAAGCACTTAATCCATCTGGATTTGACTTTCGCATAATGTAGAATGCAGGGCTGTGATTTGGCCTTTTTCTGAATGGGTAACCATGTTTAAATAAGTCTATTTATTTAAAGTTCCTTCCTGTTATTGATCTTACATGCCATCTCTCTTACATTGTCAAAGTTCCATACTGGGGTGGGTCTGCTTATAAGCTCTCTATTCTATTCAGTTGGTAAATGTGTATATCTCTTCCACAGTATGAAAATGGCTAAATTACGATTGCTTTACACAATGCCTGATTTCTCTACGAGGGCAGGTCCTCCCAGTTCTTTTTCAAAAGTGTCCTGCTTATTCTTGGCCATTTACTCTTCCATGTAATGTTCAGAATCATCTTTAAAATATCATTCCAGATACCCATGGGGAATATGATTGGAAGAGCATTTAATCTTTAAATCAAACTAGGAAGAGTTTATATCTTCACTGTAGTATGTTTCCTATCCATTCATTTTCCTTCCACTTAGTTACTCCTCTTTAGTATCTCTTAATGAAGTGTATAACTTTCTCTGCAAAGCTCTGGAACATACCCTGTTATATCTACTAGTGAACACTTGATAGTTGGATAGTCTTGTAAGTGACTCCTCTTGACCTTGGGCATTTTGTATATTAATCTTATATTAGGCCATTTTGCTATTTATTATTTTTGATAATTTGTGCATGGATTATTTTAGAATCGCTAAATAACCATGTTATCTATAAATGATGGCAGCTCTGTTTCCTCTTTCTATCCTTTGCCTAATATATTTTTCCCATGTTAATGCATCAGTTAAGCCCTTCCATACAACGTTGAAGTGTCAGTACCAGATATCCCTCCCTTTACTGATTCTAAATCATGTTTCCAACATTTCCCACTTTTACAATGTTGTTTATCCCAGATTTGTTATATTCTTTTCCAGGTTAAGAAAATTCTCTATTTCTAATTTACTAAGAGCCTTTAAAATTTTATCGAATGAATTTTCTGTATCTATTGAGAAGATATACATTTTATTTAATGTGTTAATTTAATAAATTAAATTTATAAATCTCTTATTAAACCACCTTTACTCATCTACCATAAACCCAACTTGGTTGTAGTGTATTATATGTTTTATACACTGGTGGGTTTGCTTTTCTAATATTTTACTTGGGGTTTTAAAAAATATTATTCATCAGCAGACTAACTGTTCATTTTATTTTCTTGTAGTGTCCTCGTCTGGTTTTAGTATGACAGTTATGTTGCCCTCATAGAACAGGTTAAAGAACATTCTCCCTTTTTCTCAATTTTAATATCATTTGGGTCTATTTACTTGTTTCATTTTTGTTTCTGTGGAAAGACTTTTTAATGCATCAATTTATTTAACAGCATAGGACTATTTAAGCTTTTTATTCATTATTCAGTCAGTTCTGGTAAGTTACCATTTTTTAAGAATTTTATGTCCTCAAACTTATCAAAGCTGTTGGCATATAGATACTGAGGGTATTCTTTTATCTTTTTAATCTCGATTTATCTGCATTTAATTCTCTCTTTTTATCATAATATAGTTTATTTGTGTCTTCTCTTTTCTCTTGGGAAGTCATGTTGATGGGTTTATTCCTCAAGAAGTGGCTTTGTGGGTGGATTTTCTCTATTGTATCTTCATGGTTTTAAATTTTATTTTATTGATTTACACTCTTTTATTTCTTTCTCCTTTTTTTCATCCATTCTGTTATTTTTCTTACTTTAATATGAATACACAGTTCATTTTCGAAAATTTCCTCTTCTCCAGTATAAATATGGCTATAAAGTTCACTAAAAGAACCGTGCAATGATTTTTTATCATTCAATTGTAGATACATTTAATCCTACTGTGGTTTCATCTTGTATCCACGAGTCATTTGGCAGTGTATGTGGGTGTTTTGTTAGCATCTATAAGGAAAAGTGTACAAAATAAATGGTTTACAGCTCAATAAATGATTACAAAGTGAACATATTCAAGTAACCACTATGCAAGTCAAAATACAAAACATGGCTGGGCGCGGTGGCTCACACCTGTAATCCTAGCACTTCGGGAGGCTGAGGCGGGCAGATCATGGCATCAGGAGATCAAGACCATCCTGGCTAACACAGTGAAACCCCGTCTCTACTAGAAATACAAAAAATTAGCCGGGCGTGGTGGCAGGCGCCTGTAGTCCCAGCTACTAGGGAGGCTGAGGCAGAAGAATGGCGTGAACCCAGGGGAGAAGCTTGCAGTGAGCTGAGATCGAGCCACTGCACTCCAGCCTGGGGGACAGAGCGAGACTCCATCTCAAAAAAAAAAAAAAAAAAAGTAACAATTACCTGACTGTTAATCCCATAGATTCGTTGTGACCAATTTTGAGCATTATAGGAATGGAATCACACAACACACATTCTCATAGGTCTGGATTTTTACATGTGTTGTTATGTATGTGAGATTCTTCCTTGTGGCTGACAGGGACAATAGTTTATATATTTTCATTCTGCATCGTTGTCTATCATAAGTGCATACCACAGTGTTTTTCCTTCCATTCTATAGTTGATGAATATTTGGATTGCTTACATATATTTTGGTACATACATATATGTATTTTTATAGATTATATATTTAAAAATAAGAATTCTGGGGCATAGATCATAAATCAAGTGCCAACAAATGTGTGGGCTGTTTCTAGACTCTATTCTGTTCCATTGATTTATTTATCTACCCTCACACTAGTGTCCAATTATCCTAATCACTATTGCTTACTGAGCATACTGGTAGAGTATGCTCTACCAGTTTTCCAAAATAAGTCATTCTAGGTACACTCCCAGAAGCAATGCATGACAGTTCCAGTTCCTCCAAATCCTTGCTAACATTAATATTTTCTATCTTTTAAAATTTTAACCATTGTGGTTGGTCTGGGATGTTATTGTAGTTTTCATGTGTATTTCTTTGATAACTAATGCCATTGAATATTTTTTCTCAAGATTTTTTTCCATATTGCCATTGGGTTATTTTCTTATTTGTCTGAAACGGTTTTTTTTTTTTTTTTTTTGGAGACACACTCTGTCGCCCAGGCTGAAGTGCAGTGCAGTGACACAATCTCGGCTCACTGCAACCTCTACCTCCAGGGTTCAAGCAATTCTCATGCCTCAGCCTCCTGAGTAGCTAATTTTTAGTCAGGAGCCTCCTGAGTAGCCTCCTGGCTAATTTTTTTGTATTTTCAGTGAGACAGGGTTTCACCATGTTGCCCAGGCTGGTCTTAAACTCCTGGCCTAAAGTGATCCATCCACGTTGGCCTCCCATAGAGCTGGGATTACAGGCATGAGCCACCATGCCCAGCCTCAGAATAGTTCTTTATATAATACAGATATGGGCACTTTTTTGGGTATATGCACTGTAAATGCTGGCTTGTCCTTTCACTTTCTGAATTATATCTTCTGATGGGCAGAGCTTCCTAATTTTAATGTAGTTCAGTTATCCGGTGTTTTCCTTTTGTGATTGGTACTTTCTGTGTCTAGTTTAAGACGACTTTGCCTGTCCCAAGGTCATGATGCTATTCTTCTACATTTTCCTCTGTAAACATTATTGTTTACCACTCAAATCTGGATTTACAGTAGACTTGCATGTGCAATAGACTTGTATACATGGCAAGATTTTTTCCATGTGACTGTTTAACAGCCTCTCTGCCACTGTTCCACAGGATCATAAATCAAGTGCCAACAAATGTGTGGGTTGTTTCTAGACTCTCTGTTTGTCCATCCTTATACTAATATCCAATTATCTAATTACTACTGCTTTATAAGAAACTTCGATAATAAGTTGTTTAAGTCTCCCACCACTGTTCTTATTCAATATTGCCTTGGTTATTCTTGGTAAATTTTAAAATCTTTTATAAATGTCCTCAGAAAACTTGCTGAAACTTTTATAGAAATTGCATTGGAGCTATAGATGAAAGTGCCCAAAATGGATATCTTTACGATATTTAGTTTTTCAATTTATAAATATCGTATTCATATCACATTCATGAATGAATACCATATTCATATCACATTCATGAATGAATACCATATTCATATCACATTCATGAATGAATACCATATTCATATCACATTCATGAATGAATACCATATTCATATCACATTCATGAATGAATACCATATTCATATCACATTCATGAATGAATACCATATTCATATCATATGAATACGATATTGACATGCTGGTTAATAGTGAACAACAGTTTCTTCAAGGGAAAACATGTTTTGAAGCAGTTGCCAATTTCTGTGGTGTAAATACTATCACCAATTAAGTTAACAGTTTTTTTAAGTAAATACTATGTGGTGTAAATACTCTGTGGTGTAAATACTATCACCAATTTTAAGTTAATAGTGTGGCTGTTACTGGACAGAGACTGGGGAAGAAACACATGCTTGGCTCTCATTTGAAATTAGGAGCAAAGAAGTGGATCCAGCCCTTCATTTATTTAGGTCTTCTTTAATCTCTCTCAATAATGTTTTTTAATATCTCTCAATATGTTTTTAAATCTCTCTCAATGTTCTACGTTTAATTTTTTTAATGTTAAGTTTTTTAAGCTCTCTCAATGTTTAATCTCTCTCAAAATGTTTTTTAATCTCTCTCAATTTAAACAATAATACTTTTTTAACCTCTCTCAATAATGTTTTGTCCTTTGTCCTCAGTCATGTTTTGTCCTTTCCTACGCAGACAGCTCCATGTTTACCTGAGTTTTGGGATGCTCTTGCAAATGTTATTTTAAGTGTTATTTTTAAATTTTATTTTCTAATTTGTGTGATATATGCATGAGACCACCAAGTATGGAAAGATAGACAAATACTTGGTAAATGATTTATTGATATTATATTACAATACAGGAGAAAAGAATATATGTTTCCAGATATTGGGACCATCCCAAAGAAATATAGTTGATTTTTGCATATTGACTCATTTCCAAAACCCTGCCAAATTCATCTGTGAATTCTAATAATGTATTTGTATTTTCTTTTGGATTAAGTATATAATCATTTCATCTTCAAGTAATGATAGTTTTATTTCTTGCTTTCCAATTCTACATTCAGTTTCTTTCTTGCCCCTTTTTCTGGTTAAGAAGTCAAGTAAAATACTGATCGCAAGCGGTAATAATAGGCATTCTTTTCTCCTTCTAGATCTCAAGAGAAAAGTTTTTGATAAGTATGATGCTTTTTGTTGTTTCTTCCCAGTAAATATCCTTTTACATATTAGATTATTGACTTACTTCTATTTCTAGTCTTCTAAAATTGTTGTATTACTTTGGTGTTGAATTTTATCAAATACTTTGCTTTATCTGCTGTGTCATGTAGTTTTTCCCTTTTATTCTGACTCGATAGAATGTTCCAAGGAATAACTTTCTAATGTTAAATCCAACTAAAATTCCTGAAATAACACCAACATGGCTATGATGTATTACCTCTACGTACCGCTAGATTCATTTCGCTTATTTTTATTCAGCATATTTATATTTATATTCCTGAAATAAACTGTTCTATAATTTTTTTTCTTTTAAACATTTGTCAAGCTTGGGTATTAAGGTTATGCTGGCCTTATGAAATAAATTGGGAAGTATCTCTCTGTCTAGCTTTGGCAGTTTTACCAGGCTGGGCCTGGGATATGCTTTAGTAATTTGTTTCTCCTATGGCTTAATGTCTTTTGCCAATTCTGAAACTTGGGTGGGGGAGGGGGGGTGGTTATTGCCTTCAAAGATTGCATCTGCCACCCTCTCATTTACCTCTGCATTTAGGACTGCAATTATATGTACGGCAGACCTTCCCACTGTGGCCCACGTGTGTCTTATAGTCTACTTAATATTTTTCATATGTTCTCAATTTATTGGATATTTTATTCTAACCTGTCTTCCACTTTATTAATTTTCTTTTAAGCTACATCTAAATTGCTGACAACATTTTTGAGTTTTTGAAAGTGTTTTGAAATCTTTATTTTCCTTGTTTGGTGTTCTAGAATTTTTATTGTAGCTTTTTAAAGTTTCCTGTTTCCTGATAACATGATCTTGGTATCTTAATTTATTGAACACACTAAAAACAGTTATTTTATTGTTCTGACATATTTAATAACTAGATTTCCCATGAGTCTGTTTCCATTGTTTTGTTTAACTAAATATTCAGTCAATGGCTGTTTATCTTTATTGAATGCTGGGCATTGCACTTGGAATATTGTAGAGGTCATTTGAGCCTCTGGATGATGCGGCCATTCTGCAGAGGCAATACTTTTTAATCTTGCAGGCAACTCAGGTAAAGCAGATCTCTGAGATGAAGATAATTGAAAGTTGGCCCTGAGTCTTTGTGAGAGCTTTTCTCTTTGTGAAAGCTTTGTGAAGGCTTTACGTGTACCCCAGAGCATAGAATATTGGAGTTTCCTACTGAAATCCTCAATGTTTATCAAGTCTCTCATTTTGACAAGCCATGAACTCTAATTTTGTTCCCAGAGCTCCATGGGTTTGTAAAATCTCTGGTCAGTCTCTCACCCTTTTAGCCACCACTAGCAAATCAGCAAATACCTTGAAAGGAAAAAACTGTCAAATGTTAGGTTCTGCTCTCTGTTTCTCTCTAGAAATTATCCCTAGAATTTTAACCACCCAAGTCCTGACAGTCTCCATAGTTTCTGATATTTTCCAATAGATTACTTTTATATTTCCCCAAGCTGTTATCTTTGTTATCAGTGGAGGGAATGGTCTAAAGCAAATTAGTCCTCTATAAATGGAAATGAAAATTTTTTTCCAATATTAAAGATACAATTTAATGTGATAAATCTGTATAGTCATGTAACCACCACCACTACCAAAATATCAGATAGTTCTATCACCTCAAAATTTCCCTCACATCCATTGCAATTAACCCCGTCCACTCAACACCAGCCTCTGGCCACCACTGACCTACTTTCTGTCACAATAGTTTTGCTTTTACTAGATTTGTGTTTCATTCTGTTTTGTGGTCCATGTTTGCTGATGTTTATTGATTTTCTTGTTTTTATTACAAAGAATAAGCTCTCGAATATATTCACCAACTCTACGCCTTTTCTATCTTCTATACCACTTGTTTCTGCTTGTATCTTTATTATTTAATTTTTTTCTGCTTTTGTAACATTGTTTTTTGTGATTTTCTATGTGTTTTCGTTAAAAGTCAGAAATAGATTGTTAGCAAGAATGGCTATAACAATGGCCCTGTCTGTATCCTTGCCCTTGGGTAGTCCCTTTCCACACTGACCCTGGGCTTTGCCATGTGACTTGCCTTGGCCCACAGGTTAATAAGAAACATGACACAGAGACTTGAAAGCGCTTCTGCACTGGGACTCGCTCTTTGTTGCTGCACTTGGAACCCTGAGACCATCATAAGAATAAACCCAAGCTGACCTGCTAGAGAAAGAACACACAAAGAAGAACTAATGTGCCCCAGCCAACAACCTGCCCACCACTGGATATGTAGATAAGGCGATTTTAGATCAGCTATCTAGATAAGGCGATTCTAGATCAGCTATCCTCCCCACCAGCTGACCACAGACATATGAAAGAACCAACAGAAACCAGCCACACCAACCCAGATCAAAGGAATGACGCAGCCGTCCAGCAGAGCTCAACTCAGTGGTTGCTTTAAACCACTAAGTTTTGGGGTGGTTTGTTATACACCCAAAGCTGACAAATATAATTGCTATATTTATAATGTCACTTTCTGTTTTAGATAATAAAGTAATTCCTGCTTATGCATTTTCCCTTGAGGATTGTTCTGGTCGAATGCCATAAGCTTGGGTACATAGCGTTCAACATAGTCTATAATTGAAATATTGGCTTCTATCTTTCTTTCTTCTTCTCTTCGCTAATAGTTAAGAGAACATTTATATTCCATCTTTCGAAAATCGTCTTATTATTCTCTGGCTTTATGACATTGTAGCTTGCAAAAGTAATCTGAACAATTTCTGCTTTTTATAAGAGATTGCTGGTTTTTATGGTTTAAGAGTTCATCAAATTTTATAAATGCTTCAACAGCTCTGGAAAAGAAGAGATATTCTCTACATGATTCATATTTCAATATGTCTCCAATCAACCTTTCCCAGCATGCACATTACATAGGGACAGGGGATGGTTTCACACTGCTGTGCCCCTGCACACAAACATTGGCCGGCACATAGTAGGCACTCCATTAGTATTTATTTGTGGAGTGAATGCATAAATTATCCTAATTAATGACAATTAGATCCTATATTGCCTTAATATGAGTCATTATTTATAATTTATTATGATGATTTATCTTACTAAATCATGTTACAAAGGGAAATAATTGTGTAAATAATTTTGCTACCATTGTGCTATTGCCAGTCTCTCCACGTCTTATCTAATACTCTTTATTACTATTATACATAATGATCTGTTGTTCACAAAGTTTTCTATGTCTGTGAGTTTAGCTTTTATCTCTATAAAATCATAAGCTCTGCTTTGTGATGTGTCTTCTCATGAATTCTTCTTTGATATTAATATTGGAATGACTGTGAATCTTTTGCCTGATCTATTATTGCCCCTCAATGGCAGAAATGGGTAGGTGACCACAGATACCATTCTCTCTTTCATCCTTGGTGAAAAACAGAAACACTTATATGTAAGGGATCAGGGTGTCCAGCTCAATAGCTCCATCTACCCTTAAGCAAGGATAGTCATGTGGCTTCTGGCCAAGGAGACAGAAGGGGAAGTTGTTGAATGGGACCTAGGGAAGGGGATCCACTCGCAGGGGGTCATTGTGTTCCCTTCTTTCCCCCTGCTGCCCTCCAGTTCCCACTTGGACTCCAGGACCCTGTGAGGGTAAAGGCTAAGGGATCAGTAAGTGACTGTGAAGCCAGGACAGAGAAGCAGGGATATCATCTCCTGCAGCGTCATGGAGAGGCCATACCGTCTCCAGAGGGCTGACATCTAAACTTATGTTACATGACTCAGCAAACTCTTATGCTACTCTCTCTTTAAATACATACGTAAATTATGTATATAATGTACAGTATTTTTTTCCTTCAGAATTTCAAAAATGATTCTATATTTAGAAAATTCTAATTCTCAGAACAAATCCTGTTCTGCCACCACTTTATCATTATTGAGCTCTTAATATGTTTCATCTGTTGCTTGACTGGCATATATCTCCAAATGATATCTAAAGAAGGTTACATAGGAATTCTGTGTGTGTGATTGTGTCTGTGTGTGTGGGGGGGGGGTGGTGATTTTTTGTCTGGTCCCTTCACATTTTAAAAGATCAATCAATCTAATCCAATCAAACCTGATTTCCAAATTACTGGATTATAAAGGTTTTATCTTCAAACCTCGGCAGAAGCAGTGGACACTGTTCTTCCTGCCCCTTCCTTCTCTGTAAGCATGCTTTTTTTGTAAATAGGTCACAAAATAGAGTCCCAGGAAGAACTGTTAGGACTCCAGGCCTAAGCACAGTTCTCTAAAAAAGCACCTGTGAGTATGACTCCCTCAAGCTGGAAGGCTGGGAGGAGGATTAGGACATAGAGGATCCCTCCCTTGTTAGGACTTTCTTTCTTAACTCTACCTCAAGCTCACATGGAAACCAGCATCTTGGTAACCAGCGAGGTTCCACAAATGCACGTAGAGCTGTTAGCATTGGGTGCAGTGGGTCTCATGAGGTATCCAAGGTTCTTGTGCAGGCATAGACTTGCAGTCTTGTATATGTCAGTATTTTGTGAGAAAAATCATTCATTCAAGGGATGGGACAGTCCTCTCTGCAGCCAGCAGAGGCAGCAGCCTTGGGCTCAGTGCAAGAGTGTTTTTCATGGACAGGGGACACTGAGACTTCAGGGATCAGGGATCCCTCCTTTATTTCCCAGCCTTCCCAAGTCCACGTCCAATCCTACCTGTCTGGTGTGACCAAGAGACAGGTGTGTTTGCAAAGGTAAAGCAGAAAAAAGAAAGGAATATGTGAGATGCAGCTGATGTCATGAAAGCTAAC